>NW_024344253.1:5687358-6065263 GCF_902729225.1 Pteropus medius
TCTCTCTCTCCCCTCCTCCCCCTGTCAGGGCTGCAGTAGCAATTTCTAGAAGGCCAAGTTCCATGTGCAGAAGGTTTTGTGATTAATTTTTTAGTTCAGAGCTCACATTCCTAGGATCTTTGTGGGAATATTTTGAGGCCCTGGTAAAGGATATGTTCCTCTGAGAGGTTACAACATAGACTGTTTTCACAGGCAAAACCTTGGTCATAATACTCTGGGAACTGCTGAGAAATCAGTTTGACTCAGTCTGTTAAATTATGCCTTCAATAGGCTTGTATTTAAAGAGCCATTAGCATGTCTTTTCAGCACTTGTGGTGCTGGTTGGTGATCCTCATTAAAAGTCCAGTATTAGGCTTGTTTAATCAGATTTATTAAACCGAGATGGGAATGAAAAAGTATTAGGCAGGAGGGGACTACAGTTACCAAAATGTACTTTCGGATTTTTAATGGCATTTGATGCTTATCTGAAGCTTTTTCTACATTTGGTACATTTAATGGGACTTTTTCCTTCAGTGTGACTTCAAGTTGAATCAAATGTAAGCTCTAATTAAAGATATTTGCACATGGATTGTGTATCAGAAACCACAAATTCATGTTTCATCCTCTTTTGAGGTATTTACCCTTTGGTGAATGTATGTTAGAATTTATTTTGTGTATTTGCTTATGAAGGAAATTGCTGGGTCATATGGTGTCTTAATGCAAAAGCTTCCCAAAATGGTTGTACCAGTGTACATCCCAAGTAGAATGTGATATCCAAGTCGTACCACATCTTTATCAACATTTAGACTTGTCAGTCTTTTTCATTTTAGCCATTCTGATGAGCACTAGTGTCTCACTGTGATTGTAATTCGCATTTCCCTAATGATTTAGGAGGTCGATTGTTTTAATATGGTTACTGACATTTTGGGTAACTTCAGATAACTTCATTCGTAAAATTCTTATTCATTTATTTTGCCTATTTTCTATTGGGTTATCAGTATTTTTTATTGATTTGGGGGGAGCTTTCTATGCATACTGGATACATGTTCTCTGTTAATTATATATACTTTGCAAAATTTCCACTATTTTGTGACTTAATTTTGAAGAACAAAATTTGGTATTTTATTTTAGTACATTGACATATCTTTTAAGCTTAGAGGTTTTGTGTTCTTATTTAACAAATCTTTGTCTACTCCTAAAATCTCGAAGATATTTTCTCACAATCTACCATTTGAGTTCTAGAGGAACTATGCACAAGGTAAAGATTTTTTTAAATTCATGTATATATCCAGTTGATTCAGGACCATGTTTTGAATAAAACCAACATGCATACACTGCTCTTCAGTGCTACCTTTATCTTAAATCAAATATTCTTTAAAGTCCTTTCACTTCTGTTCTATTGTAACAGTGAAGTGCTCAGCAGTCTCTCTTTGAGTCCATCTAGTTCAAGCCTGTTTTGTCTTGCATATAGAGGAACTAATCAATCTGTGTGTGTCTTGAGTTTTACAAAACCAGTCTCTTCCATTTCCCCTCCCCTGACATAAAAGAAGCCTGAACGCTGTACTTTCTTAAGCTGGATTTGAGGAACTATGAGAGCTCCCATCTTCTCAGTTGGCACCTTCTCAATCAATAAACCTTTCCTTACTCCGAATGCTGACGTTTTGAGTTTTGACTTTTCAAAGTGATGGGCACGCAGACTTTCGACTGATAACATAGGCAGCACTCTCTCTAAATCTCCACAAAAGTTTACCAATCCAGAAGCTCTCCAAACTCTGTCCTTTTGGGTTTTTATGAAGACTTCATTACAAAGGCAGGAATGATTAAATCATTAGACATTGGTGATTGATTCAACCGGGAGGCTCCTCTGCCTCTCCGGAAATCAGAGGGTGGGACTTAAATTTTCAACCCTCTCTATTCAGGGTTGGTTCTCCTAGCAACCAGCCCCATATTAAGTGCTTTCCAAAATCACCTTATTAACATAACAAAAGACACCTTTCTACTCTCATCACTTAGGAAATTCCTAGGGTTTTAGGAGCTCTGTGCCAGAAACTGGACTTAGACCAAATATAGATTCCTTATTTAAATCACAATATCAAACCTGCAAATCACTGATTCATTAACTTAATAGATTTTCGAAAACAAGTGAGATCATGCAAATCCTCTTATAAAACTACCAGTGTCTTCTCATTCTCAGTATAAAATCTAAAATTTTTACCATTGGCGAGAAACTTTTTCAGTAAAAAGCTCGACATTAAATATTTTCTGTAGCAACTACCAAACTTTGCCATTGTAGCACAAAAATAATCACAGATAATGCAAAAATAAGAGTATGGCTGTGTTCCAATAAAACTTTATTTATAGACACTGAAATTTGAAATTTATACAATTTCCAAGTGTCATAAAATATGATAATGTATCAGTATCGATTCATTAATTATGATATATGAACCATACTAAATTAAGATGTTACTTATAGGTGAAATCCTGTATGGGTTGAATGGTAACTCTGTACCATCTTCACCACCATTATATAAATCTAATATATGTTAACAAAAAAAGTATTTAAATTTTTAAAAAACATTAAATTTAGAATTATAACCTAATGATACTGTATAAAAGTTTTCAAATTAAGAAAAATGCTTAATTCACAATAGAATATTTTGAATACCATTTTGATTATAATTGGAGGAAACCATTTTGAAGCTTCTAATAGAATATTAATATTGTGTTATCACCCAAAGAGTTTAAAGTTAAAATATTTTTGGTATTAACAATATACAAAAATTTTTTCTTCAAAGTGAAATTTGAGTTCCATTTGAGTTCTAGAGGGACTATGCACAAGGTAAAGATTTTTTTAAATTCATGTATATATCCAGTTGATTTCAATAGTGCTTTGGCATTATCTTTCATATTATCTATAATGTTTAAAGCATCAAAATATTAGAATGTTACAATAAACTTATAACATCCTAAGACTGTAGAAGCTTTTCATTGATTTTAACTTAACTTACTTAAATATTTTATGTGTTCCATCATAGGAATAGAATTTGGCGGGTTGCAAACTAATATTTTTTGAGCATTTATGTTCTACCATGCGTTAACTACTTGAAGGCCTCATATCTGTTACCTAGTTTACTCCCTACTACTCCCCAAGAGACCCATAATTTAACACATTTAGAGAGAGGGAGACAGATTCAGAGACAGATAAGGCAGTTCTACTAAAAGATAACGAGTAAAGGCAGAGAATCTTCACTATAGTACTCACTTCTCTATCCCTGGAACCCAGAACAGTGACAGGAAGATAGAGGACCCTAATTAAATAGTATTGAATACATGAATGAGAATAAGTGACTTGTCTAAAGTAATACAATTACTTAAAATAGAATCAGGATGAAATCCAAAGTTATTAACTTGTTGCCTACATGGGCCCATCTCATGGCAGTTCGACCCTAGGATGCCTGAAGGAGAAGTTCTAAAGGAAAATACATGCCTAGGAGTCCACAGCCACCCAGTGCAGTGTCCTGAGGTAGGTATCAAATCACTGAATCTCCAATGAGAAATTTAGGAAAATTGAGAAAACTGGTCTAGATTTTCTTATTGACTCTCGTGAACAAGTTACTCTGCTCTTTCATTACATGAAATGAAAGTTCTGATTTTATAATATATTCAAACTCTTATTTTTCGGAAACTCATTAGATCCATTCATTGCATACTGTTCCTATTTACTAGACTGTAAAGTTTTTATGCTAACTATAGCAAAAGAAAAGAAATAAAATACCATACTGTTGAGTGACTTCATCTACAAACAGCTTAAAGGGAAACAGAAAAACAAAAACCCAGATGCAGATATATTTTGAAAAAATACTACATAATTACGAATGAATACAAAGATGTATGCCAAGCATAAAAAACTGAATTCTGTCTGGAAATTCCATTTTTTTTTTATGTACTATGTTTGGGGCAGGGTGAGGGAAAGTTGACTGTAAATATGAAGCTGAGATATAAATTTTATGGCTTAAAATTTAATAACTTTTAAATTCTTAATATTTCCCTTTTTAAATTTAAAGTCTGTGTTCTAAAGCCATTTTGATTAAGTACCTAAGTATAAACTTCATTGCTTTGAAAATACTAAGCTAATTTATTGTTAATAGCAGTGTTTTTCCTCTTCTCCTTCTCCTTCTTCTTCTTCCTTTTCCTGTTCTTCTTCCCTTCTATTTATGCTTTTCTTGAGCAGCTATTCTGTGCCAGACACTGTGTATTAAGCTAAACATACCTCAGATTCCATATTCTTATAGAGTTCATACTCTAATAGAGAAAGGGAGGAAACTAACAACAATTAGTCAATAATACTTGAGAATAATAGACTGATAACAGTAATCTCAGAAATAATAATTGCCATTTTTGAATGACTACCCTGTGTCAAATGCTGTGATAATTTTAATCTTTTTGATCTCCCATCAAACATTGGAAAAATATATTTACATGGAGACATTGGAGACAGATTTATTTAAATGAGACAATGAGGTGAACAAAGATTAAATATCTTACTAAAGATGTGAAAAGTAGTAAGTGGTGGAGATGAGATTTGAACCTCAAACAAAAGCCCAGGCCTTTTAACGTTCTTATATACTGCCTTTTAAGATCCACTAACAGTTTGAGGTGAGAACAAAATCCCTTCATAAAATAAAAAACTTTATAAGTTTTATTTCTAGAAATATATTATTAGAAAAGGGATGACAGTTATACACTAGGATCCTTAATAGCAAAGTGGTTAATAACAAAAATTCTGGAGATGGACATTTTGAGTTAAACTAAATCTGCCACTAACTAGCTGTGTAATTCTGGGCCAATTCAATATTTAACCATATAATATTTAAAAATTCAATACTTAACTATTCTGTTTTTTCATTTATAAATGTTCATATAAATATTAAATGACTTATACATATAAAGTGCTTAGAAAAGTGCCTAACTGTATAAGTCATAAATATATCTTAGCTATTTTTATTGTTATTAACCTGTACTCTCTGGATTAATCAGAACAGTTCTGAAGTGAGTACCTCACTTCTAAGGGACTCTTTCACAATCCTTCTATCTCTCTCTGCAAATTTCAGATTCTCATATTCCTTGTCTCCTCCACTACTAGTAAATATTAGTCACTTGTCTATGTGTCTCTTTCTCCTTTATGTCAATGGTTTCTCTGCACCCTTTAACCTTCCATTCTTATCCTTCTGTTACATTTTTCAATCTATGTTTTCACTCTTCTTCCCTTTTCTCTATCTCAAACTTTTAAAATTTATTTATAACTTATAATTTTTACATAATTTTTTCTTACATTGACCCTACCTCACAACTCCTGCTGTTCAATCAGTATGTTACCATGTTCTACACAATGTTACTTTCTTCTCTTTTTCGAGTTATTAGTGCAGTATAAAATTGCCCATTTTTTGTTTAGGTAAATGAGCCTTGTCTACTATCATTTTTAACTTCATATCTCTTAAATAGAAAGATGAGGAAGAGTAAACTTCTATTTACTATCTTTTTCCCTCTTATTTTATCTCTTGGATTTAGGCTTTTTTTTTTTTGCAAGATCCTCATTATATCGTACTGTATTATGTTATACCATATCATGTATCATATCATATGGTATTTATTTTAGAAAACATTCACTTTGATTTGTATAAACTCTTTCCAACTTCAAATCTCTCTCTTTTACTGTCCTCTGGACACATTACAAATGAATATGAACATTTTCTAAACTGTAATCTAGTGCCAAGGTGGCGTGGGTTCTTCTGACCACTACATTGTTATAAACAAAACTCACACCGTAATTTTCCCTCAAATGACATCACAGAATTTTCTATCCAAAGCACGAATATCTTTGGATGAGGGAGGCAACCAGAAGTGAAAATAAATGTAGGAAAATTATATATTATACTTTCTAAAGTTTGTGTTCAGCACATTTTGAGCCAACATCTGCCCCTTGGATGTAGTCACACAATCTCTATAAATCTTTAATAATTGGGTATCCAAACATAAAATAATTTGAAATGACTGACTTACAATTAAAACTCTTTGAAATTCCATGAAAATAGACAATTTTTACTTCAGATGTTATCAGTCGATTATAATTTTACTTTCAAAATTGAATAAAAATGTATTCAATGTACCATCTAGGTGATTTACACTAACCTTGAGAATACTGTCTTCTAAAATCCAACTTGAAAATCTCTATAACTAAAACCTCACATAAGATCCAGCTTTGAGCACTCTTTTAGTAGAAAGGTTATCATTCTATGAGTATTAACCATCACATCAATACTATCCCAGAAAAAAAGTAAATGGGGAAGTGGAGGCAATCAGCAGGGCCTTCCCAGACTGTGTCTTTGCTTGCTGTTTCAAACATGGTCCTTAAACCAGAAGCATCACCATATCCTTTTGACCAGTGCTTCTGAAACTTGAATGTGTTTATAATTCAACATTGATTCATGAGTCCTGGAATGAAACTGAGATTTTGCATTTCTAATAAGCTTCCAGGTGATACTAAGGCTGCTGGTCTGTGGTCCACACTGAGTTGCCAAGGTTCTAGAAAATCAAGAGTAACTATGTATATGCTGTATTTTTACATCCTATCAGTAATGATGTTATTTTATGATATAATCTTTGCGATATTTATGTAGTAATTTGGAGATAGCAAGTATTTATTAAATATTTATCTATAAGATTCCATTTAGAAGTAAAAAAAACTTATGAAAGGAAAAAATTAAATTACCAATAAAGGTTTTCTGAAGCATGAAAATCACCATGGAAAAAAGTCAGAATTTTATTAGATTACTGAAAAAGGAAATATATTTATTCATTGCAAAATGGCACATATTTTGTTGAGGCCATGATTTATTTCCTTTTCATTTGATATCCTTGTCTTGCTGATGAGTAAAAAAAACTTTATCATTTCTTGGAGAGCTTGAAAAGAAACACTCATTTTAAATTGTACCTATTCTTTTTCATAAGGGAAAAATAGTAAAATCAGGATGTTTTACAGTTATTAAGTTGTCAAAAAGTTGAACTCTGTGTTAATACATTAAGATTATGTATTTGTGAAGTTCCTATCAAGATGGCAGAGTAGTTAAATGCTGTTCTTGCCTTCTCTCACAACCACATCAAAATTACCATTAAACTACAGAATAGCCATCATTGGAAGTCACCTGAAATCTAGCTGAACAGAAGTTCTACAACTGGAAACACATGAAAGGGGCCACCTTGAGACTGGCAGGAGGGGCAGAGATGCAAAACAAGTTGGTCCCACACTCAAGTGTGGTGGTTGAGAATTGGTAGAAATATCTTGGCTGTGGAGATCCCCAAGGAAAACCAAAGGGTCCCGGCCCCACACTAGGCTCCAGAACCCAGGGTTCCAGTACTGGGAAGAGAAGTCTCAATAATATCTGGCTGTAAAAACCAGAGGAGATGGTGGCTGAGTGAGACAGAGGGCCACGGGAGTCATAGACATTCCTCTTAAGGGCTAGTGACTGGATTTCCTTGCTGATGGATTCACTCACTCTGGGCTCTAGCGCTAGGGCAGCAACTCGAAAAGTACCAAGAACACACAAGGAGGAACTGAATTGTCTGGCTTTGGAGTGAGAGATTGAGGAGTAGCTTCCTCCCAGACAGAAGTGCTGGCAGAGGGAATTGTTCCTTTGTTGAGCCCTCCTCTCACCTGGCTTGCCAACCTAGGCAGGTGCCATATCTTAGTCTCCATCCACATAGCTAACACTGGTCACCCCATCCCTCCCAATGTGAGAGCTCACCCAGTCCTCTTTCAGTGGATTTTCCATACAAACAGCCTATCTTGGCTCATGCTAAGGACTTTCCTAAAATCTCTAGAAGGTTCAAAAAACCTAAACAAGCAGCATTTGGCCTCAATGTGCCCTGTACTTGCTAAGCAGCCCCACATCCAGCACTAATGGCAGCTGGCCTTAGTTCATGACTTGGCCTCTTGAGACAACTCCAAGCCCAATGTGGTGGCAGACATCTGTGGATTGTTTAGTGGCTCATGCCGGGTGGCCCAGGGCAGGGCACAAGCTGCAGTTGAACTTAGCCTGTGGCAAGGCCCCTCCCAGGAGGTCCTATGTTGCATACCTGGTGGCCAGCTTCTGTGTAAGCCAGAGCACCACCAGTTGTCACATCCGAGGACAACACACCCAAAAGGCAGAGAGAGCAGGCAACCTGCTAAAGCGAATCCTGCTCTATAGGGTCAGCCCCTGCACAACAGCTCCTCTACTTGGTCACAGCCAGTCATTACAACCAATCAGCCCAAGGGTCAGTCCCACTGATAAACAAAGGAAGACCAAAAGGCCCCGGCCCCACACTAGGGTCCAGAACCCAGGGTTCCAGTACTGGGAAGAGAAGTCTCAATAACATCTGGCTGTAAAAACCAGAGGAGATGGTGGCTGAGTGAGACAGAGGGCCACGGGAGTCATAGACATTCCTCTTAAAGGGCTAGTGACTGGACTGATAAACAAACAGCAACCAAGGCTCAATTACTACAGGAGGGCACACACAACCCATACAAGGGACATACCTGGAGCACCTAGCTAAGGTGGCCAGGGAAGACTGTGCCACTGGGACCCACAGCACACCTACTACATAAGACCACTCAACTAAGACCGGGAGACATAGCAGCTATACCTAATATATAGAAACAAACACAAGCAGGCAGCCAAAATGAGAAGACAAAGAAAGAATCCCAAATAAGATAACTGAACAAAGTTCCAGAAATAAAACTAAACAAAATAGAGACAATCTACCAGATGTAGAGTTCAAAGGTTATAAGGTTATAAGGATGCTCAATAAACTTAGGAGGAACTCAGTGAAAACTTTAACAAAGAGATAGAAAACATAGAAGCGGAGATAGAAAACATAAAAAAGAATCAGTCAGAAATGAAGAATACAATAACTAAAATGAAAAATACCTTAGGAGGAATTAACAGTAGATTAGATGAAGCAGAGGACTGAATCAGCGATTTAGAAGATAAAGAACCAGAAAACACCCAATCAGAATAGCAACAAGAACTAAAAATTCAAAAAAATGAGGATAGTTTAAGAGACCTGTGGGACAACATCAACCATACCAACATTCACATCATAGGGATATCAGAAGAAGAAAAGAGAGCATGTAAGGATTGAAAACCTATTTCAAGAAAAAATAACAGAAAACTTCTCTAACTTGGTGAAGAAAATAAATATACAAGCCCGGGAAGTGCAAAGAGTCTCAAATGAGATGAACTGAAAGAGGCCTACATCAAGACACATCATAATTAAAATGCCAAAGGTTAAAGACAAAGAGAGAATCTTAAAAGCAGCAAGAGAAAAGCAGTTAATTATTTACAAGGGAGCTTGCATAACACTATCAGTTGATTGCTCAACAGAAACTTTGCAGGTCAGAAGGGATTGGCAAGAAATATTCAAAATAATGAAAAGCAAGAAATTACAACCAAGATTACTCTACCCAGCAAAACTATCATTTAGAGTTGAAGAACAGATATAAAGCTTCCTAGACAAGCAAAAACTGAAGTTTATTATCACAAAGTCAGTATTAGAAATGTTGGAGGAACTTCTTTAAGAAGAAGAAAAAAAAAGTTTAAAAATATGCATAATAAAATGACAATAACTACATATCTATCAACAATTACTTTCAATGTAAATGGATTAATGCTCTTGTCAAAAGATAGGGTGGCTGAATGGATAAGAAAATAAGACTTTTACATATCTGACTACAAGAGATTCATTTCAGATTGAAAGACACATGCAGACTGAAAGTAAAGAGGAAAAAAAAGATGTTTAATGAAAATGGAAAGAAACAAACAAAAAGCTGGGGTAGCAATATTTATACCAGACAAAACAGACTTTAAAATAAAGGTTATAACAAGAGACAAAGAAGGACTCAATTATCCTACTTCTGGGTATTTATCTGAAGAAATCCAAAACACTACTTTGAAGGGACATGTGAATCCATTTGTTCATTGCAACATTATATACAATAGCCAAGATATGGAGGCATCCTGGGTATCCATCAATGGATAAATCGATGAAAAACAGGTGGTTTATATATACAATGAAATATTACTCAGATATAAAAAAGATTGAAATCTTGCCATCTACGACAACATAGATGGACCTAGAGGGTATTACGCTGAGTGCAGCAAGTCAAAGATGAATGTTATATATGGAATCTAGAGAATAAGATAAACAAACAAACAAACAAGAAACAAGCTCAAATTGGTAGTACAAAATAGTCATGGGGAGATGTAGAGTGTAGCATGTAATAGTATTCTAGTAACTATGTATGGTGTCAGATGGGTACTGGATTTATTTGGGTAATTGCTTCATAAGTTATATATATGTCTAATCACTGTGTTGTACACCTGAAATTAATATAATATTATATGTCAACTATAAATAAAAAAATATAAAAATTTTAAAAACTGTGCAATTGTTTTTGATAATTTCCAATTCTAAATGAAATAGCTGTTTTTACTTCCTAATTGATTTAGTACCTGATAGATGTGACATATCCACTTGAGCAACATTTTCTAAAATAGGATATTGCTATGTAAATAAAATATTTGTAACAGATGCATATGCAAGAAGTGTTAAGAGCTTTTAGAAATCATCTGGTACAACTCCTTTATTTTAACAAAGAAAAATCAAAGGTCCAATGAAGCAAGGTGATTTATTCAAAGCTCCACTCAGCTAGTTAACAGCAGAGGTAGGGTTAGAGACCAAAGTACTTAATGCCTAAGAGATTTTTTTTTCCATAATAGTTTGAATTTTCAGCTTGCTTATCTGAATTTTGCTTTTTGAAAGCCCAGAGAAGAATGATGATGATGATAAATGCATGTAGCATAAAAAGGGTCCACCTAGAATTATTTATTTCCTTGATTTGTTGTTTTTTCCTGTTTAAATGAGATTAAAATATTTACTAAAATATACATCGACTATGACAAGAAACAATTTTGATGGTGAGTTACCAATAACTGTATTCATTGAAACTTATCTTCAAAATTAGAGGGTATGGGGTTTAAATTAAAAAACAAAATCAGAAATTCAATGCATATATTTGAAATATACATATTACTTTTCTTGTTTTAAGTAGAAAATAAAGTCATAAGTAAAATAATTTTTATATTATGACAATTCTGAATCTTCAGCTGCCTCTCATAACTGGAAATCCAGCCTTTTCTCAATATCCTGAAATATTCTAAGGCCCCCAAACTTGCTTGCCTGGACTTGTTGAATTTTTTTCTCTTTCCTGCTGACCTGGCTAACATGGCCAGAGACTGAGAACTCAGGTGTACCTCATTAAGCCAAATTTATGCAAGAGTTGGATTTCTTATAACCTCTCTTAGTGGTTAAAAGTTCTCCAGTACCAAATTGCTCTACTGGCTAAAGTTCAGAGCAGTTCGGTTTTTTTGGTGCAAGTCCATAAACAATAGAAGTTGCCACAGAGCTGGAGCTCTGTGTTAGGCAGAAATGAAAGAAGCCCAGAAATCAATTTAGCTCTTAAGTAAGGCCTTTTACAGTGCAGCTACTCGTTCTCTGGGTAGGGATCGTTCCCAATGTTAGGCTCATTAAGGAAGTCCCACAGCAAAAAGAATTACCACAGGCCTTAACTATGACAGCTTTTAAAACATTTAGGACTTTGTTTTTTAGAGCATTTTAAGGTTTGCAGTGAAATTAAGGAAAAAGTGCAGAAATTTACCATATGTTGCTCTCCCATCCCAACATGCATAGCCCTCCCATTATCAACATCACTCATCAGAGTGGTACATTTGTTATAATTGATGAACATAAATTGATACATCATCATCACCCAAATTCCATAGATTGCTTTAGGGTCCACATTTGGTGTTACACATTCAGTGGGTTTGGATAAATATATAATGCTATGTATCCATTATTATGATATTTTACACAGCTCTTAAAATCCTCTGTGCTCTGCCCATTCATCTCCATCATCCCAACCTTTTGGCAATCAGTGATCTTATAATTGTCTCTATAGTTTTGCCTTTTCCAGAATGTCATATAGTGGAAATCATACAAGATATGGCCTTTTCAGATTGGCTTCTTTGTCTTTTCATGGTTTGATAGCTCATTTCTTTTTACTACTGAATAATATTCCATTATCTGAATGTGCTACCGTTTTATTTATCCATTCACCTACTGAAGGACATCATGGTTGCTTCCAAGTTTTGGTAACTGCGAATAAAGCTGCTATAAATATATGTGTGCAAGGTTTCGTGTGGACATAAATTTTCAACTCCTTTGGGTATGTAACAAGGATTGTGATTGCTGGATCACATGGTAAGAGTGTAATTAGTTTTGCAAAAACCTGACAAACCCTCTTCCCGAGGGGCTGTCCTATGTGCAGTTCTACCAGCAATAAATGAGAGAGAGTTCCAGTTGCTCCACATCCTCACCAGCATTTGGTGTTCTCAATGGATTTTGGCTATTCTAACAGGTGTGTAGTGGTATCCCATGGTTGTTTTAATTTGCATTACCCTGATATCTTTTCATATGCTTATTTGTCAACTGTATATCTTCTTTGGTAAGGCAAATAAATATAAAGATTTTGGCCCACTTTTTAGTGGGGTTGTTTATTTTCTTAATGTTGACTTTTAGGAGATTTTTTTGTATATTTTGGATAACAGTCCTTTATCAGATTGGTCTTTTGCAAATATTTTCTCTCAGCATGTGGATTATATTCTCATACTCTAGACATAGAGCAGAAGTTTTCATTTTAATGAAGTCTAGCTTATTAACTATTTCTTTCATGGATCATGCCTTGGATGTGGCAATGGCTTTTTAGATAAAACATCAAAGGTCATCTAGGATTTCCCCTAGGTTATCTTCTAGGAATTTTATAGTTTTGCATTTGATATTTAGTTCTATGATCTATTTTGTGTTAATTTTTTTGAAGTGTGTTAAGTTTTTGTCTAGATTTATATTTTTGCATGTGGATGTCCATCCAGTTGGTCTAACACCATTTGTGGAACAGTCTATCTTTGCTCCATTGTATGTATGTGTGTATGTGTGTGTGTGTATGTATATATGTATATATATATACATACACACACACATACGTATATGTATATATATATATACATACACACACACACACATACATATATATATATACACACACACACACACACATACATATATCACTGATATTTCCTGAGCACTGGTATTTTAGGAAACCTTGGGACTACTATTAAATTACATGGGTTTCTTGTAACCCCTCTTTCAAGAATTTTGTATTAGTAAATATATCTTCTTCTGCTTGGCTTTTGTTACTTTGTGTGACAGTCCCAATGAATATAAAAGTTGCCAGCATAATAAATATTCCTCAGTTCTGACCATTATATGCCTTGGTTCACATTTCTAGGCAGCATTACTGAGATGGATATGCTAATACAGAAATAACTAATAATCCAAAAATGCTTATGCTGGCTAAATTTGACATACTTTAGCAGTGATTGGAATTAACAACCTTAATTTTTAAAAATGTTAAAGTACTTAGGGACTGGCTACATAGCCACAGATATATTCTCAGCATCATCACTGCATTAACATAAACAGACAGACCAATATAATGCATTTATTCAATTATCATGTATTCATTCATTTAGCAAACATGAAGTGATACTTATTATATGCAGTGAATCATGCAAATAATGACATAAAAGTCATGGTATCTGCCTTTAGAGAGCATACAGTTTAGTAAAATAGACTCATAATTGAGAAGGTATTAGAACTTAGGTCAAGATTAAGTAACAAGCACAGAATTTACCATTCTGCTTAAAATAATTAAAACACCAGACAAAATATATGAAATACTAGGTTTCACATATTAGACATCAAACAGCACACATATAAAAATAATCCCTGAGAGAGACGAAACAAAGGAGGTGCCCTTAGAGAGTCTAGAGTTTCCAGGCTGAAGCCCAAAAAGGAACATAGGTAGAGACTGTTAGTCTCCATGACTGGAGAACAAAGAATTGGTAATCTAGGAAAACCAATGCAGCTAGATGTCAAGGAACAGAGAACCAAAAAGGAGAGATACACACAGAGAGACCTATAAATCTGTAAAAGGGTCTGATTAAGGGCATCTATGAGAAACATACATTCTAACATCATAAGTTAATGGTAAAAAACTTTTTTAACAAAGATCAGGAACAAAGTAAGGATGTCTCCTCTCATGCTCCCATTTGACATCACACTACAGGTTCTAGCCTGATCAATAAGACAGAAAGAAGAATGGAGGGAGAAAGGGAAGGTATTGAAATTGTTAAAGGAAGTAAAGTTGTCAGTATTTACAAACAACTTTATCATTTATGTAGAAAATCCTGTGGGAGCTATAAAAAAAATCTGCTAAACCTAATAAATGAGTTTAGTTATACCGAATGATACCAGACCAATATACAATAGTCAATTGTTTTTCTACATACTAGCAAATCGCCATTCCAAATAGAAATTTAAAATAATACCATATAAAATAACATGAAAAACATGAAATAGGGATAACTCTGGGAAAACATGCAATATCTATATACTAAAAACTAAATAACATTGCTGAGAAATTAATAAATAAATGAAGTAACATACTATACTTATATCTTAAAAGGACTCAATATTGTTAAGATACCAATTCTTATCTAATTGTCCTATAGATTTAATGCAATTTCAATCCAAATTCCAGCAAGCATTGGGATACACATTGACAAGCAAATTCTAACATTTACATAAAACTGCAAGGGGCCGAAAATTAACAAAATAATTTTTATAAAGAACAAAGTCAGAAGACTTATTATCTAATTTTAAGACTCATTCTAAAGTTACAAGAATCAAGGCAGTGTGGTTTTGGCACATAGATTAAAAAAACAGATC
This sequence comes from Pteropus medius, assembly GCF_902729225.1. NCBI lineage: Eukaryota > Metazoa > Chordata > Mammalia > Chiroptera > Pteropodidae > Pteropus > Pteropus medius. The sequence continues at coordinate 5,702,284 of NW_024344253.1, forward strand.
AATTGGCAACAGAATAGAGAATCTAGAATTAGGCCCTATATGTATGTTCAATTTATTTTTGACAAAATTATCAAGACAATTCAATGGGAAAGAAAAAAATCCATTTTCAACAAGTGGTGCTAGAACAATTGGATAATTATATACAAAATAAACAAAAAAGAAGTCTCTATTCTTCACATTATAGACAAAAATTAATTTGAATTGATTCATAGAACTAAATCTAGAACTTTTATAAGAAATCATAGAGAAAACTCTCAATGACTTGAGTTTGATATATATTTCTTAAATATGATACAAAAGGCAAATTATAAAAGAAATAAATCACTAAGTTAGATTATTAAAATTGAAAACTTTGCTTTTCAAAAGACACTGGTATGTAAAATAATGAAAGGGCAAGTCCTTCATAGAAGAAAATACTTGGAAAACATATCTGTGCAGTAAAAAAGTAACCTTGTTCAAATAAATGTTCGCTCTGTCTGGGGTTGAGTAGTGTCAAATTCACATTTACCCAGAACTAATAAATGTGACCTTATTTGGAAATAGGATCTTTGAAGTTGTAATCCAGTTAGGATGAGCTCATACTGGATCAAAGTGGGCCCTAAATCTAATATGGTCGGTTTTCTTAGGGAAATTTGGACACAGAAGCACAAACACACAGGAGAGAAGGCCAATGAAGACAGAGGCAGAGAATGGAATAATCCATCTACAAGCCAAGGAATGCCAAGAAATGTCAGAATCTAGAAGAACCTGAGAAGCAATATTCCCTACAGCTTTTGGAAGGAGCCTGACTCTGCCAACACCTTGATTTTGAACTTCTAGACCCCAGAACAGTGGGAAAATCAATTTCTGTTGTTTTAAGCCACCTAGTTTGTGGTACTTTGTTACAACAGCCCTAGAAACTAATACATACTCTTAGGTATTTACACAGGAGAAACAAAAGCATATCTTTCCACACAGGTGTGGGAGATTTGTACACAAATGTAAATAGCAGCTTTATTTGTAATAGCCCCAAATTGGAAATAACACAAATGTCCATCAACAGGTGAATAGAAAAACAAATCTTGGAATGGAATAGTACTCAGATATTAAAATTAATGAATTATTGATATATTCAACAACACTGATAAGTCAAAAAAATTACAGATTGAAAAAAGTCAGAAATAAAATAATACATACTGTATGTTTCTATTTATATAAAATTCTAGAAAATTCAGATTAATCCTTCATGACAGGAAGCAGATCTTTGGTAGCCTGAGGATGCACATGTAGAATGAAGAGGGATAGGAGAAAATACAAAGAGACAAAGAAATTTTTGTGGATAATGGTAAAAATTCATTATCTTGAATTGTGGTGATGATTTCATGGCGCTATATATATATATGTGTTTGTAGTATAGGCATTTCTGAGGAAAGAAAATTTAATAATTCTGTCATCAATTGTAACTCAGTTTTGTTTATTTATTTGTTTTTTTCCCACAGTTCCTTGAAACCATTGCATTTGTTTATAATAGATTTCACTGCTGTCTTGGAACTGTCCTTTCAGCAGTATAAACGTTAGCTGGCACCATATTACGATAAACAAAAATTTATTTAGAATAGGTTTTCATTGTTTTGTTTTTAGACTAAAGATATTGTTCTAAGTCTAAAATGCCTCTTCCAAAATTACAAACCTCATACCTCTTAACCTCAATCGCAAAAACAAAACAAAAAAAACCCCACAATCAAATAATGGTTCTTTTAAACCACTATATGCACACTCTTGCTAACTTTGCCCTTCTACTCATCTCATCCTATGATAGTTTATGTTAATTCCTGTTATATATCCTTCTTCACTCTCAAGTATATGCAAACAAATACACAAGCATCTAAAGGATTGATACCATTTACACTTATAAACATTGTATTATACATATAAATGCAACTTGCTGTTCTCATTTACTGTGTCACAGATATCCTTCTGGGATGTGCATTTCTACTTTTATAATAAAAAAAATACAATATTGATGTCCTGTTTTACATAAGAATTAGATGCAGTCCTGACTTCAAATGGCTTACAGATTAAACTTCTCCCAGGTTTGGCATTTATCAATTACATGTAATCCCAACCAATTTCATTTGGGAAAGTCCAAAGTCTCTATCTTGGATATTGTGAGAACAATCTCACTTCCATCTTGCAATACTTATTGTATTGAAAATGATGTTATAATAAACTTGAAATTATTTTTAGTTGTACTCTTGAATTCTTTTAGATCATCATTTTAAAATTCAAGTAGGAAAATTCTTTTAGTTTGTATTGTTGTAAACTGCAGGGCCTGAGTTTTCTCTGTATTAGCTTGAGTTCCCTGTAAAGCGACAGAGAATTTTATATAGAAGGCTTACTGGGGCAATCTATTAAGATACACATATATAAATAAGTGATAATGATGGACTGGGCAAAGGGGGAAGCTGACCTGACTTGCAATACAGTTGCATCTAATACCTTGGCCAATCCTATGGGAATCTCTGAGCTGAGATGGGCCTTTAAAGTTATCCCAATTTGAGCAAAGAGATCTTTGCCTTTGTGTCCCTTCATCAGCTCACCATTGGCCATGGGCTGCCCCCAGTCCCCTTTGGCAAGGAAGTTCCTTAGAGCTGAGAACAATTCCTATTGAGGGACTGAGCTGTGTGTGTTCAGCAGCTGTTACTGCCAGAAGCTGGGGGATGGTCTTGAGTTGGAAGTCTAAGCGAAGTATCACAATATCTGCAGTATCTATAACAATAACCAATTTTATAATGATAAACCATAAATTAATGTTTATTTTGGTCTTTAGCTAATCAAGTTAGATTGTACTGAAAAAAAAAAACAATGCTGCTCTTTAGGCTTTGGCCACAAGCACATACATGATGAGTGAGCATGTGCATATATGTAAATGTGTATTATAATCCATCTACTAAACAAATAATCCTAAAGTTTCTCTTTCTGATAGTTTGTTATTAGTGTATAGAAATGCAACAGATTTTTTAAATCGTTTTTTTCTTTGCTCTAATTAAATTTATTGGGATGACAGTGGTTAATAAAATTATGTAGGTTTTGAGCAGATAATTTTATAATTCATTATCTGTATATTGCATTGTGTGTTCAACACCCGAAGTCACATCTCTTTCTGTCACCATACACCTGACCCTCTTTACTCTTTTCTACCTTCCCTTTCCACCTTTCCCTCTGGTAACCACTAAGCTGTAACCAATTTTTATACATTAATTTTGTATTCTTCAACTTTACTGAATTCACTAATTCTAATAGTTTTTTGGTGGAGTCTTTAGCTTTTCTACATACAATAATATCATGTCATCTACTAATAGTGACAATTATATGTCTTTCTTAAGTAGTAAAGAACTTCGATGCTTTTACACTTCTTTTTCTTGTCTAATTGCTATAGCTTGTAATGAATCTAGTACCTGAACCATTTCCCATTTTCCTTTTTGGTGAGCCTATTATAACTGTATATAATTACTATACTATTGTTACTTTTCTTAAGATATTTAATTGTTGAGTTTTTCCCAAGTTCCATGAAGCTTCGACTCATGGCTGAAATATTTGCTTTTCTTATTTTGACATATAATCTTATAATAAAAAAATCATTACTTGAGTTTCCTGAAATGCTTCAATGTTCCTTGAAACCATAAAAGTCTAACTAACATGTATGCCTAGCTTTACTGTGAAAAGAAGTATGGTCAAACCTTTTCTAAATTGGAAATCATTTATCTTGTTTATCATGAAGAAAGATTCATAAAGAAGGGAACCACCAACAAAATAAAAAGACAACCTACTGAATGGAAGAAGATAATTCACAAATAATGCATCTGAAAAGTGGTTACTATCCAAAATGTAGAAGAAACTCATATAGCTCAATGACAAAACAAACAAACAAACAAAAACAATAAATTAAAGAATGGGCAGAGGACCCAAATTGACACGTCTCCAAAGAGGACATTCAGATGCCCATCAGACACATGAAAAGATGCTCAACATCATGAATCATCAGGAAAATGCAAATCAAAACCACAATGAGATATCACCTCATGTTTCTAGAATGGCTGTCGTTAAAAACTTAACAAACGAAAAGTGCTGGCGAAGATGTGGAGAAAAGGAAACCCTCGTACACTATTATTGGGATTGTAAATTGCTGTAGCCACCAATTTACAGTAGGGAGATTCCTCAAAAAATTAAAATAGGGCTGCCGTATGACCCAACAATATCACTTTTGGGTATTTATCTTAAGGAAACAAAAACACTAATTTGAAAAGATATATATACCTTTTGTTCACTTGAGCATTATTTATAATAGTCAAGATATAGAAGCAACCTAGGTGTCTATTGATATGTGAGTAGATAAAGAAGATGTGATATATATACATGCAATGGAATATTACTCAGCAATATGTATATATATAGTGTAAATAAGACGATTATATATATATTACATATATATGTAATATATATAACACAATTGTATATAACACAATTATATGTATATAATTATATGTATACATATAATTATATGTATATATAACGCAATTATATGTACATATAATTGCGTTATATATACATATAATTGTGTTATATACAATTGTGTTATATTCATATATATATAATTGTGTTATTTACAACAACATGGATGGACCTAAATGAAATAAGTCAAAGAAAAACAAACATTGCGTGATTTCACTTATACGTAGAATCTAAAAAGTCAAAACAAAACAAAACGAACAAACCAAACAGAAACAGACCCATAGATATGGAGAAAAAGCTAATGGTTGCCAAGGGAGAGAGAGTTGGGGGAATGATTAAAAAAAAAAAAAAGGATTCATTACTGTCTTGGTGAGCAGTACCTCTTGAAATACCTTCAAAACAAGAGCAAAATAAATCTTATACCTGTTGTGGTATTACGTCATTTTGGTAACACAACTTCTCTCTTCCTATTTCTGATTTTTTTTTAAATGTAGGTTTCCATTCTGCTCTCCTGGTCAATCTGATGACTCTCCTTCACCCCATCCTGGGTCTCAGTTTTAATTTGAGTGGTCACCATAGTTTTTGCTTGGGAGCTGACTTGGAATCATATAGCCTCATGTACTATTGTACGGATTAGATTCTATTGTGTCATGTGGCTGTGCCTGTTCCAAACAGCTAATGTCAGGGACATGATGGCCAAATATGCCAACAAAATAATTCAGAGCCATTTCATCAGTAGGTAGATATAGTCAGGGCAATTTCAGTTAGGAGGGGGAAAAGATAGCAGATATCTAGTATGTGGATAGAGAAATACAATTACATTTACATATTTGAAAAGATTTCTACATATAGACTATTTCTTAAACGCATGGATCTGCAAACACACACACGGATGCACACTAAAACACATCTAAATAGGCTTTAAAATGTATTTACCACCTTCAGTTGTTTTGAATTTATAATAAAAGACATATGGAATGGCTGATGAGTATTGAAGGAAAATAATCTGTGTATTATTAAATGGAAATTAGCAGGAGATTTTAATGAGAATAAAGCAGTTATTAACAATGACATATTCTAAGAAGAGAGCTAGATATGATGTCAAGATAAAAAAAATTCTAGTTTGGACTTGAGGAAAATTTATATTTAAACACCAATTTTAACAAAGTTGAACAGTATGCAGACCAGTGACAGAGAGGGTTCTTCTTAAAGAAAAAATTCAAAAGCTTAGAAAATAATTATCTACCATATATTTGCTCATTATGTGATCATCTTTAAGAAGTTTACAAAAACAATTTCTGAGAAAACCATTTAGTGTACTTAATGCAATCACAGCAAATAAAACTAAAATTTTGCATTGATGTGGAACTAGATAGAGTTTATAGAGCTCCTTCACTTGAGCTTCATGAAAACGACGAAGAAAGCAAGGCGGAGAAAGGGGGTCTGTTTTCATCTTTAAATCTACTGTTCTTGGCAATAAGAAAGTCCTCAATAAATATCTGGTCAATTTGGAGTCTGGGAAAAGGAGAAATAATTTAACAAAGTTATAGGAATGGTGAAGCCAGAGATAAAGCTTGTTTTTAAATGTGTGCTTTCTACTCTACCACTTTTCCTTATTTGAAGGCTAATATTAATCTATATTACAATTCATAATGAATTTTAAAATGCACTATTAGGTCAGAGTTTAAGGAAATTTGATATTGTAGTACTAGAAAACCAAAGATGTTTTATATAAATATCTTTTTGAATATGATATTTGAATTTACCTAAATGACATAATTTAATTGAAACTCCCTAAAATAGTAAAATACGACATGGGAATGAAATGACTATCTACATTTTTTTTAAGTGCCCAAAGCCTATTCGCTTTCCATGGCCTCTAATTCTGAGAGTAGCTTCATAGAGGAAAAAATAAGTTCAATACAGGAAGGCCTCAGGGTAGAAGAGCAGTGTTGGTTCAAAAACTAACCTCTTTCAAGTAAAAGAAACATTAAAAATACTATCATATAAAACAATATTTCTAAAGATAAAAAATGCATTTTTAATTGTTTAAATTTTTCACTCATGCTTATATAATTAAAAGACCAAAAACAGGGAATGATATGTTATTGTTCCAGGGTTAAAAATTATGAAGAACACATGAAAAGTCCATAGGTGGTTTAGGCCCAAATTCCCAGGTAGTATTTTGCAAACCACAAGACTAGGATCTCTGAGGATGGGGTGCAGATAATTTTTTAACAAATGATCGAGGTGATTCTTTTAGACTCTAAATTTGAGAGTTACTGACCTTAGAAATTCCTGTTTTATCTGCTGCACATGCTAATATGAACACAGTTGCTGTGCTAAGGCCAGCCATTTGGAGTAGAAAATCAATGAGACTTGAGAGAGTCTTGTAATGTCACTTGAACACTAAGCTTATATGCTATCACAGAAATCACTATTACCTGTTCTGACCAATGTTTTCAAGTCATAACAATGATTCCCTATTGCTACCAACTGGGAATTTCTTAGCATTTAATAAGCTATTTTTGGAGAAACTATTTTTAGAAGAGACAACTTTTTTTAAATATCTAAAACATATTTTGAACATATTAGACATTTAAAACTGTTTGTGTCACAGAATTAGTACTTGTAAATCTATATCAAGAAAATTAAAAATACAAAAATTGTTGATTCTAAAAAAAGAAACCAAATCGCATTTAGCATTTTATAAAATAACTTTAGAAATATAGATATTAAAAAGGCAGTAGGGGATCAATATCTAATGTTTTGGATTGCATAAAAATAAGTAGATGATAGATTTTCAAAAACTGCTGTTATTGCCATGTGATATGATTATGGATAAATACAACTTTAAGCATTATACCTGGATTTACCAAATTTTCCATAATGAACATGTATTGCCTTTGAAATAAAATGATATTTTAAAAAGATAATTTATAGTTTATTTGTATGCCTTAGTAATAAAAGTCCACTTACTCGATTAATTATGCATTATGTATCCATTAAATTAATATTTAAATGTACTGAGTCCCAGGATTTAGGGTTGGTTCAAGGATGGGGTAGTAAATAACATTCAAGACTGTAGAGCTTACAGTCAAGTGAGAAAATATGGGCAATTAAAACTGGCAACTATGATTTAGTCTGAAAGGTGACATAAGGGAATATGTCCAGAAACATAAAACTAAAACTCCAAAGCTAGACAGAAGGAAATAGGAATACTTCTAGGAAATAGAGGACACTTAATTGGAAGTCTAAATGTTAGTAGATGATAATGAAGTGAAAACAGAAACGGAATTATCAGTATGGTGCTTAAGGAAACTAAAAGCAATTTAATAAGGTTAGTACTTAAAATGAATGTGCGTGTGCATATATAAAGGGACTGACTGCATAAGCAAGAAGGACCAAGGGGAAAGATATGATACCGGTGGTGTGATGAGGGCCTACATAATGAATGGCCATGCAAACCATGCATGCATATTTGGATTCTGGTCTAAGTACAATAGGAATCAAAGAACAGGTTTTAATTAATTTTAAAAAATCATAATTTTGTTTTTAAATAGTAATGCAATTCTGCTGTAAAAATTAAACAGATGGGACAGGGCAGGTGTTAATGGGACTAGTTAGAAAATTGTTAGATTATCAGGTGACATGCCATGGTGGTTGGGACTAATATGGTAGCATGAAAATGAAGAATAAGAATGGCAAGACTTACTATTATTTGGATTTGAGGATGAAAGAAAATGAACAGTCAAAACTGTAGCTTTATTTCTGGCTCTGGAAATTAAACAAATGTTAATGTTATTTGCAGAGGTAGAGAACATAGAAGAAAGCCATTTGATGGGTGGAAGAGTGAAGGGAAGGCGAAAAATTCAGTTTGGAATGTGTTAAGCTGAGGTGCTTATGAGATGTCCAAGACAATTTCCAGAAGGCATCTGGATTTATGTGTTTGGATTACAGCATGGACACGGGAGGCACCATGAGGACAGATGGTGATTGAAAGCGTATAAATTGAGTCAATCTTTCAGGGAATTACGTAGAGAAGATGGAGAAGGGGGCCCAAGATACAACCCAAGATGCCCAGAACAAACTCCAAGGCAACTTAAAGAAAAATGAGACAGTAACTGTAGAGTAGGAGATAAATTAGACAAGCCTGCTGAAATAGAGCAAATTGGTTTAAGAAAGAAATGGTTAAATTGTTAAATACTGTTAAAAAGTGCATAAAAAATAAGGAAGTAAAGGATCCATAGGTTGTAGCAGCAACAAAGTCATTACTTACTTTAATGAGAGCAATTTTACTCACGTGATGGAAAAGGAAGCCAGCTGTCCTGGGTCTAGAAAAGAGTAGAAATAAGGATGTGGAAACAGGATAAATTACACTTTTAAAATGTATGGTTGCGAAGAAGAAGAGCACTATAAGGCATCAAAGTGTCTGTGTGTGTGTGTGTGTGTGTGTGTGTGTGTGTGTGTGTGTGTGTGTGTGTGTGTGTGTACATGTGTCTGATTTATTTATTTTAACAGGAGCTTCTTCAGCTGTTTGAATATCCAGGGAATGGACCTAAGCATAAAGATAGAATTTAAAATACAAAAATAAAAAGGAATAGCTATATTAGACATTATTTGCCTGAAATGTTGAAATACAATGGTTGAAATTAAGCTTAGGAAAATAATTTTTATTACAAAATATATAACATGAGGCTAAATTAAGAGGGACGGTTTTTGTAAATTCAAGAGGGGAAAAACCCTGCTGTCATAATTAATATATATGAAATACTAGTTGTACCTATCATGGCTTCTCTGAAAGATTGGAGAGGGCAAGTAGGTGATTAATTTAGGGAAACAAACTATAAATAAATCTGTGCCCCACCCCCAAAAAAGCTCACTCATCCACCTACAGGTAATACACATTATTTGCAGACCAAAGGTTGATCTAGAGAAATAGTAAAGATAGTGTACTCATTTCCATTAGTTTTAAGATCCCCTTTCCCAACTCTTTTTGCTATTCATTGTATCTCTATGTAATCTTAAAGCAAAATATGTGTCCTTAACCTCACTTCATTCCTCTTCCTGATAAAAACTCTTTGGCTAAAGTCCCATAGAATTTTTCATACTTTCCTTTAGGCTTGTTTATACTGTGATTTTGCTAATAAATAGTATATTCATCAGCCTAAAACACAGTAGCCAATTCAAAATAATTTGGGTTTTTCATGAATGTAAAAGAATATGCACATAACACTTTCAATATGCACATACTTTCAATATGAGGCGAGCAAGAAAAGTAACTTGGCAAGCCAGTTATTTCTAAAACAGTAACTGTAAATAAAAAACAAACTTCAATCAACTATAATCCTTGGAATCTTATTTGGTTTATTAATCAATATGCATACTTGCATAATTATATCTACCACTGAGGTATGTTTATTTGATTGTAAGAAGATAAAAATTTTAAACATTTTTATCACTGTATCAGTGAAAAAAAAAGTAGTCAGAATATCACTGATTAATATACTTTTTTTTTCCTACAATAATATCCAACTCTTCAACCAGATCTGGAGAAATGAAATGAGGAAACACCATCTTACACAAACTTCCCCAACCTGCTGCAGAACATTAAAATAAATGAAATAATTAATCATTTTGGAGCGCGAACTCATATTTTCCAGAAGTAATCTCTTTTTAAAGCAACGGACACACTAAAACTACCAAAATAGTGCCAAGGAGTTAAATTCTTTCTACATATTTTTTTAATTATATAATTTATTTTGTCTTTTCCCATTGCTTCTTTAAAGAATGTTTCATAATATGTATAAATTTGTTTTGTAGCTAAAGACAAGCTTTGGAACTAGAAAAGACATACTTTTGGTGATTCTTTTCCTCCTCTGTTAGAAGCTATAATTCTATCTTTGAATATGATTTATCTTCATTCATGTTAAATAAATTACTGCTATGTGTTAAATTCTGGTAAAACTACTAGAATCTCAGCTTAATGTGGGCAGGTGTCTTTTGGGTCCTCTGTTTTATCTTGAATAAATATTGTTTAAATGAATTAGCTTCATTAATTAATTCTCCTCAAAATAACTACAGCCTTAGCTTTAATTTTATGAATTAAAAAAATAAAGTTCAAGGTAAATAAACGAGAAAAACTCAAAGTTAGTAAGTGGCTCAGTTGATACTCAAACCCAGGTCTTCTAAAATTTGTGACCTTTGACTTTATAAAATAAGCATTTTAGCTACTATCCCATATTCTACATATATTATCACATTTAAATTCTGAAAATATGCAGTGAAGTTTTATTATTATTATTTTTTAAGATGAGAAAATTAATACCCAGAGTTGACACAACTCAGTAAGTGATTGACTTGAGAATCAAAGCCAGCTCCATCAAACTCCAAAAACTCCAATTTGGGATGTGTTTGAATGATTTGGTCATTTGGTTCCAAAGCTGAAAACTCTTGGCATAGGAGGCAAATATCTTATTTACCTTACATTTTGCTATGTTGATAAATCATATTTTACTATCTGATGTTTATTTCTAAACTATCAGGTCCAGCTTATGACTGACTTTAGTTTTGGGTTGAAGGCTCTTAAGTTCTAGTGGTGTATTAAAGAGAAATATGTTGATTTTGATAACTTTTAATTTTCTAATTAAACTAAAAGAAACGTGCAAACAAATATTTTGTTGCTCATTGCTGTAAGAATTGTATGGCTGACTTCACAGATATTAGCTCCTTAAATTTTGATGTTTTTTTCAGCTTATTTTGTCCTAGGAGAAAATAATATGTAACAGAAAGGACTTTTAAAAGAAAGCCTGTCTTAGACTATATCGACTGAATAACACCTACGGTTGAGCAGAAGCCTAAAAATTAGGTGAATGCTACATTACTCACCCCCCACCCACAAGGGTTAAATCTATTATAGCCTAACCCTAGGAGAGTAGGTTGGTGTTAGGGGTGGACTTGAAAAGTGATTCATTATCTACTGTCCCTTTCTCCAAAGGAAGGCCCTAGCATGTGAGCATTGCTTTGTTTAGGGCAATCACAAGGATTTAAAGAGTGTCTTTGGCACCATCTCTTACTACACTTACCACACTTATCACCTTGACTTCATTGGCTATGGCATTACAATATAGAGAGAAAAGCTTTGCCAAAAAAAAAAAAAAAAAGCAACCTGAAAAATCGAGTCCGCTGAACTTAATGTTGAACTTGTTAAACATATAGGATCAATTAGATCATTAAAAGAAGGAAAAATATATATATTTCAACCTGTGGTAGAAGAGACAAAGTGCATTTTACCTCCCCTTGCTAGAATTGCTTGTAAATTTTACTCCATTTATGCCTACAGAGAAGTTTTCTAGCCTTACTGTAGGGTCTATAAGGAGCTTTGGGAGGTCTCTGGGCCTCTGAAACATGCGGGTTTTTGATTTTCAGGAAGAGGTGGAATTGTGAGGGTGTTTAAGGGCATTGAATACTGCTTGCTTTAGTTTTGCGGCTCAGTGTTGCCTTTTTCTTTTTAATAGAAATTGTAATTTCTTTTTAAAACTTAGTTTGAACTTTTCTTACAGTCTGTGTCTTCGTAACCTAATACAGGAAGAATTTGGAAAGCTAATACAGGAAGTAAAGAAACCTCAATAATTCTTTTAATTTAGTACTCTGAAATAGTTTCCGAGTTTCCGTAGGAGAAATTATGTAAAAATTTAAGCTCTTAAAAGTCTCCTGATTTAAATATTATTATTTCAAGACCAAGATAGTACACTGAAGGTACCTATTTTCCCCTCTCCATCCAAGCCCTTTAAAATGCTAATAAATATTTATTGAAACAACAATTATCAGAGGATTATTCATTTTATTTAATTATCATTTCTCAAAGTATTGCCTGAAGGCTATGTGGGAGGACCTCCCCTGTGGAGGCCCAGGGAGGCATGCACAGAGCTAGCTGAATAAAAGAAAGGAAGCCTGGATCACATATTTAAGGATCATTTATTAAACGAATGGAACGATCTCTTAGTCTATTTCCTGTGTATCAGTAAGCTGATAGCAGCATCTGCTCCCAGCACAGCCTTGAGAATTGGTTTCTCAGTAGAGAGAAAGATTTTCCTAATACATGGATAAGGGGCAGATTTAAGGAGAATAATGTTTTGAGGTAATTCAGGACTACCACAAAAGGAGCAGAAAGAATGAAATTAATAGGAGAGCTCTAACCATGCTTTTCTTATTTTCACAATAAATGAGAACTTGAGCTAGTCTGTCCTCTCTCCAACGCAGAAAAAGAAGCATAAAAAATAGTTCCTAAGTTCCTAGTACATATCAGACAGTGTTCTAGACACTGGGAATATGGTCATGAGTGAAGCAAAGTTCCTGCCCTCATGGACTTTACATTTTACATTCCAGTAGGAAAACACACACTAAACAAATAAAAAACAAATACACCCAATTGATATACTCTAATTACGCATTGCTAAGAGTAAAAGAAAAATAAAGCAGGAGAGGGAGCCTACCAAAGAAATGATGCTGTGGTGATAAGGAGTGGTCAGGAAGGGCTTTTGAGAATGCTGAGGAAGAATATTCTAATCAAAGGAAAACTGTTAGTGTGAAAGCTCTGAAGCAAGAGTGGAATCAGTGTGTATAAGGAACAGCAAGGCCAGTGGGCAAGCAGAGAATGACATGCACAACTGTCATTTGTGGAAACACAAAAACTTCCTATTTTGATCAGCATCATTCCTTATACATAAATTTGAAAAATCAACCAAGGTCAAAAGATCCTTGCTAAAACTGCAATTGTCAAACAAAAAGCCCAGGGTGAAGGAGTATCTAAACTCTGATGGATAAACGGGTTGTATAAACAATAGAGAAGAAAATGAATTCTTAAAGTTTAGAACTTTAATTGAGACTCTAAGATAGCCATAAAATAATAATAGGCAAAAAAGGACCAAGATGGAGATCTTGGAGATAAAATTGTCAAAATATTGCTATTAGCACTCATATGTGGAGATTAAACAACATGCTAGTAAAGGAGAAAAAAAGGGGAGATAAAAAGATACATAGAAACAAATAAGAATGGAAAATATAACATATCAAAACTATTGATAAATAGCAAAAGTGTTAAAGAAAGTTTATGTCATTACAGGCCTATTTCAAGAAACAAGAAAAATCTCAAATAAACAATCTAACATTACATCTTAAAGAACTAGAAAAAGAAGAACAAATAAAGCCCAAAACCAGCAGAGGGAAGGAAGTAATAAAAATTAGAGCAGAATGAAATAAAATTACGAGCAAAAGATAATAGACAAAATTAATGCAACAAAGAGCTGATTCTTTGAAAAGATTCACTAAATGAAAAAAAGAAAAGACATAAACAAATAGGAAATGAAAGAGAAGTTATGACAGATATCAGAGAAATACTAAGGATCATTCATACATGACTACTATGAAAGACTATATGCAACAAAATTCAATAATCTAGAAGAAATGGACAAGTTCTTAGAAATAATAATCTTCCAAGACTGAATCTCAACAGATTGATCAATAGTAGGAAATTGAAACGATCATCAAAAGTCTCCCCAAAAGTAAAAGTTCAGGACTAGATGGCTTCCCTAGTGATTTCTACCAAACATTCAAAGATGATTTAATACCTGTTCTTCTCAAACTCTTCCAAAAAACTGAAGAAGCAATACTTCCTAACTCATTTAACAAGCCAACATTACTTTGATACAAAACCTGTTAAGAATTACACACAAAAAAGAAAGTTACAGAGCTATATCTTTAGTGATACAGAAGCAAAAATCCTAAACAAAATTCTAGCAAACTGAATACAACAATACATTAAAAACATTATAGATCACAATCAAGTGGGGTTCATTCTAAAGGTGCAAGGATGGTTTAACACATGCAAATTGATCAATGTGACACACCATATAAACAAAATAAAGGAAAAAAATTATAAGATCATATCAATAGATTCAGAAAAGCATTTGACAAGATATAGCATCTATTTATGATTAAAACAATAAAATGAGTATAGAAGAAAAGTACCTCAACATAATAAAGGTCATATACAACATGCTAAGCTAATATCATGTTTAATGGTAGAAGACTGAAAGCCTTCCCTCTAAGATCAGAAACAAGACAAGGATGCCTGCTTTCACCGCTCTTATTTAACGTAGTATTGGAAGTCCTAGTTGAAGCAAACAGGCAAGATAAAGAAATAAAAGGCATCCAAATTGGGAATAAGGAGGTCAAATTATCACTTTCTGCAGATGAAATGATTCCTTATATAGAGAATCCTAAAGACTCTACCAAAAAACAATTAGAAACAATAAACAAATACAGTAAAGTTGTAAGACACGAAATCAACATACAAAAATCCATTGTGTTCCTACACACTAACAATAAAATTTCAGGGAAAGAAATGAAAAAAACATTTTTGTAGATACAACAAAAAGAATAAAATACCTAGGAATAAATTTAACGAAGTATGTAAAGAACCTATACATCGAAAACTATAAGACATTATTAAAAGAAATTGAAGACACAAAGAAATGGAAAGATATTTTGTGTTCATGGATTGGAGGAATTAACAAAGGTAAAATGGCCATATTACCCAAAGCCTCTTTAATAAATGGTGCTGGGAAAATTGGAAAGCTACATGCAAAAGAATGAAACTAGACTGCTATCTGTTACCATACACCAAAATTAACTCAAAATGGATAAATGACCTAAATATAAGACCTGAAACAATAAATTGCAAAGAAGAAAACATAGGTACTAAACTCATGAACCTTGGTTTTAGAGAGGATTTTATGAATTTGACCTCAAAGACAAAGGAAGTAAAAGCAAAAATAAATAAATGGGACTATATTACACTAAAAAGCTCTGCATGGCAAAAGAAAGTATCAACAAAACGAAGAGGCAGACAACTAAATAAGAGAAGATATTTACAAACAACAGCCCTGATAAGGTGCTAATATCCAAACTATATAAAGAACTCATACAACTCAACAACAACAACAAAAAAAAACAATCCAATCAAAAAACGGGCAGAGGACCTGTACAGACACTTCTCTCAAAAAGATATACAAATGGCCAAAAGACATATGGAAAGATGCACAATTTCACTAGCTATTAAAGAAATGAAAATCAAAACCACAATGAGATACCACCTCATATCTGTTAGAATGGCTATTATCAACAAGACAAGTAATCACAAGTGTTGGAGAGGCTGTGGGGAAAAACTACTGAAGGATTCCCAGAAGCCAATCAGAGTGAACTGATCTGAGCTGAAAAATACAGGGAATAGATTTCAAAGGGAGAAGATCAGAGCATTAGGTATTGTTTTACATTCCTGCTGAGCAGATAGATTTTTAGGCACACACTAATCACACACAAACTCAATGAAAACCATAACTAGAAATCAGTTTTCCATAGTTAAAAGCCAAGTCAAGTTCTTAGTTTTACTCCAATGAATCAAATATTATATTTGGAAACAAAAGTGACAATGTTCAAATGTAAGTAGTCAGACTCATTTTGAACATTAAGTAGATTTTAACAAAGTTACCAGTAACAAGCATTCTCCTTTTTATCTGAAAACTAATGACCATTGATGTGGGAAGAGGGGCACAGAAGCACTTAGAGCAAATAAAAATATTGCTAAAATTAGCATTTCTTATTAAAATTAGTCTTGAAGACTATTCACAGATTTGATTTGCTCATTTACTCTTGGGTTCTTTTGCCTTCCTTTATTTCTTTTGACTAATCATATATTACCCCACCTTCAAAAACTAGGGAAAATATTATGTTTTTCATAAAGCTGTCCTAGAACACCTGAAATTTGTTTTAATCATGTCAAGATTTGTGATTAAGGTCATGAACTTGTCCATTTTTTAATATGCCATCAGATTAGCACTTACACATAAGGGGGTTAGGCAGGAGCTATTTATCAGCTGCAAATGATTGGTCACAATGCTGAAATTCTGCCAGTAGAAATCTATTCCATCGGAGTAAACATTACTTCCTCCAGTAAGTTCAATTAAAATGCAAATACTACCAGATGGTATAATATGTTAAATCTTTCATAATCTCCTGCCACTTTCTAATTAGATTGCTTTCATCAATAAAAATAAAAGCAATGAAAGAAACCACACAATTTTAAGGTATTTGTTAGCCTGGGAATATTTAGCAATAAAGAATAAAAAGAAAAAACTTTGAATTTGTGGATAAAATCCCAGAAAAGGGATTTATTTATGTATATCTATGGCAGACCACCTACCTCAATATTTCACAAGTGGTAATTTTAGTGTCTTACACTGGTCTGTAATTTTATAGTCTATATATATTTTTCTGCCTAACAAAACTGCAACATTTTGTAAGGGAAAAACTACTGCAAGGCAATAATTTTTCTATAATAGCATTTAGGCACATAAGAAATCAGGATATATGCTTGTTATTTTAAAAAGTCTTTTTGCTCATTTACTTTTCTACGATATAACTAATAAAATATTGTAAACAACAGGGTATATGGAGGAGTAGATAAATTCTTTGCTTCCCTACTCCCATGACCACCTTGAAATTACAACTAAACTAAAGAACAACCATCATTAAGAATTGCCTGAAATCTAGCTGAACAGAAGTCCTATAACTAAGGATACAGAAGAAGCCACCTCCAGACTGGTAGGAGGGGTGGAGACGTGGAATGAACTGGTCTCTCATCCATATGTAGCATCGAAAAACTGGGAGAGATATTTCAGCTGTAGAGGTACCCCTAAAGCATGAGGAGTTCCAGCCCCACACCAGGCTTTCTAGCCCAAGATTCCAGAGTTCCAGGGAGAAAGAAGTCCCTATAACTTCTGGCTGTGAAAACCAGTGGGGATTATAGCTGAGTGAGATGGGGGGCTACTGGAATCCCAGGCATTTCCTCTTAAAGAGCTCACACTCATAATTACTGCCTGAGGGAGTTCTTGCTCTGAGCTCATTTACTTTTGGGGCAGCAGCTTGAAAGGTACCAGGGGAAAAACTAATTGTCTGGCTTCAGGGCAAGGGCTGGAGGGGCAGCTTTATCACAGACAGACGTAATGGCAGTATCCATTACTCTTCTTTTGAGGCCTACCCCCACCCCGCTGGTATGCAGCTGCCATATCTGAGTCTCTATCACCTTGCTATACCATTCTCCCTCCCCTAGTGATTCCCTGAGGTTCTGCACCACCCAACTAATGGGCCCATCCAAGCTGCTTCCAGTGGCTTTTCCATACAAGTGGCCTGTCTTGGCTCATGCTGTAGACTTGCTTAAAATCTCTTAAAGTTTCACAAACCTCAAATAAGCAGCATCTGGCCTCGGAGTGCCCCATACCTTTTGCTGAGCAGCCCCAAGGCTGGCATTAGTGGCAGCTGGCCTCACTATAAAGCTTAGCCTCTCCCAGGCACTACCAAGCCCAGCACAGTGGCAACCATCTGCAGATCAATTTGTAGCTTATACTAAGTGGCCCTGGGCAGAGCACAGGCAACAGTTGACCCAGGCCTGCACAAGAGCTCCCCACAAGAAGCCCCTGAACCAACACACCCAGTGGCCAGCTTCAGACCACACCAGAACACCACCTAATCACCTCCACAGCTGACACACCCAAAATGTAGACTGGGCAGGCACCAGAGCCCTAGTAAAGCAAATCGTGCTCTGTAGGGTCAGCCCCTGCATGACAGCTCCTCCACTGTAGTCATAGTCAGTCCGTCCTCACAACCAATCAGTCTGAGAGTCAATCTCTCCCACTGATGTGCAAACAGCAACCAAGGCTTAACTACAATAGGAGGGCATGCACAACTCATACAAGTGACACGCCTGCAGCACCTGGCTCAGGTGATCAGGGAGATTATGTCACTGGGCCCCACAAAACACCGATTACATAAGGCCACTCTACTAAGACCAGGAAACACGAAAGCTCTATCTAATACATAGAAACAAACACAAGAGAGAAAAAAGAAATATGTCTCAAATGAAAGAACTGAACAAAGCTCCAGAAAAAGAACTAAACAAAATGGAGACAAATGATCTACCAAATGCAGAGTTCAAAACCCAGGTCATAAGGATGCTCAATGATCTCACTGAGAACTTCATTGAAATAAGGAAATAGGAAACATAAAAATGGAGAGAGAAACATAAAAAAGAACCAGTCAGAAATGAAGAATACAACTGCAATAAAAAATACATTATAGGAAATCAACAGTAGATTAGATGAAGCAAAGGTTCAAATCAGTGATTGAGAAGATAAGGTGGGAGAAAATAGTCAATTCGAACAGCAACAAGAAAAAAATAAATTGAGGCTCATTTAAGGGGCCTCTAGGATAATATCAAGCATACTAACATTTGCATCATTTGAGTACCAGAAAGAGAAGAGAGAGAATAAGGAATTGAAAAGAAATAATGACAAGAAATAATGACAGAAAACTTCCCTAAGCTGGTGAAAAAAATAGACATACAAGTCCAAGAAATGCAGAGAGTCCCAAACAAGAGGAAATCAAAGAGGCTCACACCAAGACACATCATAATTAAAATGCCAATGGTTAAAGACAAAGAGAGACTCTTAAAAGCAGCAAGAGAAAAACAGTTATTTACAAGGGAGCCTGCATAACACTGCCAGCTGATTATTCAACAGAAACTTTTCAGGCCAGAAGGGATTAGAAGGAAATATTCAAAGTAATGAAAAACAAGGAACTACAACCAATATTACTCTACCCAGCAAAGCTATTAGAATTGAATTGAATTGAAGGACAGTTAAAGAGCTTCCCAGACAAGAAAAACTAAAGGGGTTCATCACCACAAAAACAGTATTATAAGAAATGTTAGAAATACTTCTTTAAGAAGAAGAAAAAGGAAAAGATACAAAATATGAATAATAAAATGGCAATAACTACATATCTAACAATAATTATTTTCAATGTAAATGGATTAAATGTTCCAGCCAAAAGATGGGGTGTCTAAATGGATAAGAAAACAAGATCCTTACATATGCTGTCTACAAGAGATTCACTCCAGATTGAAAAACACAGAGATTGAAAGTAAAGGGAGGAAAAAGATACTTCATGAAAATAGAAGCAAAATAAAACATAAAAGCTAGGTTGCAATACTTATACCAGAGAAAATTGACTTTAAAATAAAGGTTATAACAAGAGATAAACAAGGACCCAGCAATTCCACTTCTGGGTATTTAACTAAAGAAACCCAAAACACTGCTTCAAAGGCGCATGGATATCCATATGTTCGTTGCAGCATTATTTACAATAGCCAAGATATGGAGTCGACCTGGGTTTCCATCAATAATTGAATGGATAAAGAAGAGGTGGTACAGATATACAATGCAATATTATTCAGCTGAAGAAAGGAATGAAATGTTGCCATCTGCAACAACATGGATGGCACTAGAGGGTACTGTGCTGAGTGGAGCAAGTCAGACAAAGAAAGACAAATGCCATATGATTTTACTTGCATGTAAAATCAAAAGAGCAAAATAAATGACCAAACAAAACCAAAACAAACTCATAGATACAAAGAAAAAACTGATGGTTGCCAGATGGAAAGGGGGTAGAAAAGATGGGTGAAAAATTTGAAGGGATTAAGGAGTACAAATTGGTAGTTTCATAATAGTCATGGGGATATAAATTATAGCATAAGGAATATAGTCAATATTAATATTGTAATAACTATGCATGTCAGATGGGTACTAGATTTATTGGGATGATAACTTTGTAAGTTGTATAAATGTTTAATCATTATGTTGTACATCTGAAACTAATATAATAGTATATGTCAACTAGATTTGAAAAAAATATTAAAAAAAGAGAAGATGTATTTTTTTGTAATGGATAATTTAATCGATATTATTTGTATTCTAATGGTTTTTTTAAATTAAATTTTATCTGTTAGTAATGCTATCAACATATTTTGGCAAAATTGCTTTAAATGAATTTCTCATATGAAGAGTAATACAAATTTATAAGTTTCATAGACTTCTTGTTAAAATCTCAGTGGAATTTTAAAATCGAAATAAACTATACAGTTTTGTTGCTTGAGAAAAATATAATTAACTAATTCATGAATTTTACTCAATATTCTTTGAATTACTAAATTCCTCAAATGATATATAAATCTAAATGCTTCAATTTACCATTAATGCTTTAATTAAGCATTGCCAACTGCTGCGGCATTTTACGCATGCCCAAAAAGGTTAGCATTTTAAATAGCTCAATATTTTTGGCAAATACAGTTGTTTTTGCTGCATTTGCTTTCTTTACAATTCAGACTCGCAAAACTTAAAGTCAAGCCAAGAATATATGTTTTCAGAAATAGAGTAAAGCATCAGGCCAAACAAAAACTCCTAAAGATAAGCTTTCATAGCTACACAAAGGTCTTTGAGAAATTGGAAAAGATTTACTTGGATTCAAGGAAGGAAAGTAGAACTCTGAGGACAATAACCACATTCACATTTTCCAAGTATTAAATAATGTCATTAAATATTTGTTCAAAGAAGAGTAGAAGATGTGGGCTAATTAATGTTAGTAAATGGAAATATCTGATTATATATGTATACAAATTAAAAAATCTAGATAGAAAAATAACAAGACCAAAAAGTAAAGCTTAAACAGAATATAGTGAGAAAGCAATCCTTTACAATAGTACCAACTTTAAATGAAAGAATAATAATTTTTTTACTATTTCAAATACATTGTAAAGTAAAGGTTTAGCAGAGATTAACTAGTAACATGACATCTGCTATTTTAGATTAATGGTAGACTTGTATTGACCAGCCATCCATAATAAACACGATATGTTAGAGTTAAAATGTACTTTTTTAATACATAGGAAATTAAAATTCAGACTGGTTAATATATCAATACATATTAAAATATCAGGTTTCAGGCTTGCAGAATAAATATTTTCATTCAGCAACCTTCTATTGAATTTGTTCTTGCAGAACCTATGTTGTAACTAGGGCAACAGACACTAAATAATTATGACAAAATAACATAAATGTTTTGATAGATGTGACTTTTAGTACAAGGATTTTCCAAAGGTGTGTTATTTAGCTGAAACTTCAAGATAAAAAGGTATTTATTAGCCTTGAAACGTTGGGGGAGGGTATAGTATTAATGAAAATACAGAAATGTGAAAACTGTGGCCTCTTTCGAGAATTACTGGCATATAAAATGCATTGGGGAAGATCATTCTGTTCCTTATATTTTTGTACTACCACTGGATATCAAAAATAGAGGGTTTTGATATTGTAAAGCTAATAGGACATGCCAGCATCTTTTTCATAGCTCCACTGAGAAATATCCACTGATAAATTAACATTTTCAGTTTGATTGACTCATGCGATGAAAATAAAATATTTATATCCCAAAACAAGGATTGAATGGTTATGACTGGGGGTGATCTAAATCCGTAGTTGCTCCGGTGGTGCTGAAGGGACCTGGGTTCTTTCCGGAACACAGTAAAGAATTACAGATTAGCAAAATTTGGGAAAAGTAGGATTTATTAAAGTACATTTCAAGAGAGAAATGGGCTACTCCAGAGATGGTCATAGCCCCGTAGAATCTGGGAAGTAAACCTTATATTGGCCCTTGATGGAGAGTTTCAAGAGGGGACACAAGATGATTGGCATTTGTGGTCATTTTGATTGATGCTTGACTGTTATATAAGTCTTTGTCTACTGCGCATGTGGTTACCCACAATTCAGCCTGTTATAATTAGATTTATGAACTTCCGGGCATATGTATATTATAATAATGGTATAATGAGACTAAGGTCAAGCAAGGACAGTGTATGTACTAACTGTGCAGGTGTTTGTGGCCATCCTAAACCAGTGGCTATTTTGTGGTTTTTTACTTGCTTATATGTAAGGATATTTTTAACCACAAAATGAATGTTTCTGGGAGGTCTTAAGGGCGGCCCTGGCTGGGCCAGCATTCCCCCTTCGCTCATATCTACCTAACTGCCTAACGGAATAACTAATAATATATAAAAGGTTCCTTTGTGCATATATTGTTAATTTCAACCCTTGTTGATAAACCAACCCAAAGAGTCAAGCGACTAGAACCAAAAACGAGTTTTCAGTAAATCTAGACCCTAAGTACATTCCTGCCAGAATTCTTGTAGCGACCCTCAGAATATATGTTCCATGTTCATCAACTTCCTTGTCAGCCTAAATCCTTATCAAGATTTGTAGTCCTTTTAACAGTAGCATAAAAGGAACTCAGAAGAGAAAGGGACAACCTTTATGCAAAAGTAGCACCCTTCCAGGGAATGGGCAGAACACCTGAAATCATCATTCATTGGGATGCTCTGTTATTCTGGGGAATTTTGAAAAGATGCATGAATAGAATCCTATATAATTTCTTACATTTGGGGTGATAGGGGAAGAAAATGGTCTAGTTAAATGATACATTTACTTACTTTATGTTACTTTACTCAGATAAGGTCCTGAATTTGCAATATTGTTATATTTAGGCTATTACAGCATATGATCTCTAGGAAATACTAAGAGACATGTGTCAAAAAGCCAGAGGTTGGATGTCTAGAATGGCTTATTGAAATAGGGACTGAGTTTTTCCATACAAACTCAACAAGTATTTATTGAATACGTCTGTACAAGGAATTGTTCAAAGTTCTGTACAGATATTCTTGCTCTCATAGAGCTTATATTTTATTAGTACATGTTAGGATTAGGAAAATGCCTCAAAGTAGACAGTGTAACGGGATCATCAGTGGCATCCAGGTTTGTAGAGAAAAGCCTCACTTCCTCAATATAGCTCTCTTTTGGAAGGACCTCCTCAAAAGTTTTGACTGAATACTGCCCATTGCAGTAAACTTTCACAAACACATGAGCCTTTTCCTATTTTACACTGACCTAGCTTATTCTCATAAAATAGAGAAAGTAGATTTGACACCTGGGTAAAATTCATCCTATAATAAGTAGACTCCAAGATGAAGACCACAGACCTGGTGCAAACATCTCTATAACGATGGCTCTATGGTACAGGAGTCTAAGCTTTCCGGCATCGCCAATGCCTTAGCCCACTATCATGTCATTCTCTCGAAATCTTATATGAACTATCTGTTTATTTTGCAGTCTCTTCTACTTTGTTTTACTCTTCTTAAGATAGGAATTGTGCCTTCACACCTCCGTGCTTAACACAAAATAGCTGTTAAATGAGTGTTTGTTAAACTAATTTCAAAGAACTGTTATAAATAATGTGCCACTTATAAAACATCATCAGTAAGGCTTATGATGGTGAAAGATTTTAATCAGTCTAAGTGATCACTAAGCAAATTATTACACAGACAATAAAGAGGTGTATATATGTTACATATAATATCTTCATATGTTTTTTTACTAAAATAATAATACAGATTACATATAAAGTATTATACCAAACATTTAAATTTTTTTAATCTAGTTATAAAGTTTGGAAAAGTTATTTTATTATTGATTATCTTTGGGTGGTGAGATGATGAGATAGTATTTTATTTTTTATCTTGTCCTGCATTTTGAATTTTTAAATATCTATAATGTTTAGAAAATTAAAATATAAAGAAAGAATTTTAAAATTTATTTTTAATACCAAGTTTTTATTCATTTATTTATTTTGCAGGTTGATATCTCTGATTTATTAATGACAATTTATTTAATAATCCAATAACTTAGGTTAAAAAATGAAACTATAAGGGGAAGGGTAAAGAAAGTAGAAGTGGTAAGAAAGGCATTTACAATATATAACTACTAGTGCCTCTTTAATAGCAAATCAAATACTTTTCAAATATTCAACTAATTAGCAAATTTGAATAGTGTTCTTAGAAACATAAAAATACAGAAAAGAAATATTTAATTCCTCATATACTCTCTATTATATTTTATGATATTACTTTCACATACTCAAAATGATAAAAATGTTTTCACTTTCTCCCATTGCTTTTGTAAATTTGGTATTATGCCAAGAGGAACATCTTCCAGCTGAACAAATAGAATTCTTCTTAGTTCACTGGAGCATTGAAAGGTACACTGAAAATAATTTGAAAATATTTACAGTTTGTCCCAAACACTAAATAAAATTATTTTAAGCACTTACCAGTTCCTCTTTACTTGTTTAATCACTTTTTGAAAGCTGTATGACCTCATTAATGGATTCCCAATGCTTTCAGAACACACAGATCAAGGGAAGATTAGTTTAATTCTTAGTATTTTTTGGCATGTACGTAAAGAAATTAAGCTATGGGTGGGATCATTATTATTCTTGCATTCCATATCATTTTGGAATGGGAAATCACTTAAATATATAATCAGTAGTATCTTCTATTTCAACCCTCAGCCTCAAAATTAGTTCTATTCTGTAATACATAACCATTCTCATAGTTTAAGAAACAGGTCTAGCTAAAATATAAAATAAAATGTTTGCCAAAAGTACATCTGGAAACAATGTTAAAGGAGTAGATTTCATATAGACTCTTATAGGAGAGGTAGATTCCTAAATAAAAAAGCACACTTTCAATCTATTGTTGTTCCAGTTACGAATCAATTCTAACTCTCAATGTTCAGAAACAGTGTAATAATCACCATAACTTTGAGGATGGCAAACATTGCTATTGCATACTTGAGTTAATTACAGTGATGGATCTTGGATTTCATTTCTTGGTACCATCCAGTTAAGAAAGAGCTAAACGCAGAATGTCAGTTTATGGAAATCATGTACATAATAGACTGAGGTTTCTTGGTATGTTCCTACTGTAGCCTGTGAAATGCTTCCATTCCTCTCTTGAGTGTAATGAGAGAATACTTTTTGGGCTGTGAGGCTGCAAATGCAAACCTTTTTATTTGTATCTTTAAAAACAACTATCAAATAACTCTTTGGTATGCTCCATTTTTTCTCTTCTGCTCAGAATTTGTCCTTTTCTTATAGGTTTTTATTTAGTTTGGCCTAAAGCTCAATATCTGTCTCCTCAGCTGGTACCAATTTGACTCCTGGGTTCTCCAGAACCATATGTGCTTGTTGGCCACAAGAAATCTGATTTTGACAATTTACTGACACAATCAGCTGCTGCCTGTCTCATTCCAAGCATGCAGGCACTCCCTCACCTGGGCATTTACATATTGGCAATACTCTATTTTTTTCTGGAGGGCATTCTCTTCTGATATTTGAAAGAGAAAAATCCCTGATGATCTCAACCGGTGATGATCCAAAACATAAAACTCTGTTCCGGTTGTTGAACAAAATAAAAGCAATGAACAGAATTGTGAAGGAAAATGAATAAAAGAAATGAAGTTTATCTATTGGTTAAACCTTACATTCAGCCATGTGTCACCTTGCCTGCTATCAGAAAAAAAAAAAAAAGACTTCCTTCCTCCAAAGTCTTTTCTCAAATAATCAACTCCATACAGAATACTTCCTTGCCTTAAATTTCTCTCTCAATTGTAAGTTTTCCTGTAATGTTATTATTTAGATATTGTCTCTTCCATTAAAAAGGAAAAGAAAGTGTTTCCTAGATGCCACATCTCCATCGAAACGGCATCTCTTCCCCCTTTTAATTACAATTCAGCTTTTTAAAAGAGTTGCTTATACTCTCTCCACTAAATTATCTTCAAACCACCTCTCAAACCTAAGGTTAGAATGCTTTTAGATGCAAATAACTAAAAAAGAAAAATTGCTCAAACAATAAGTGTTTTTATTATCTCATCTAAAATAAATTCATAGTTTGACAGTTCTAGAACTGGTAAATCTAGTAGCTTAGTAATATAAGTGCTTTGGTTCCATTTCTTTGTGATTTTCCTTGCTTTTGGATCATGGTCAAAAGATTCTTTCTGCAGTTCCAAGCATCAGATCCCTATTAATCAATATTCAGACAGGAAAGAAGGGGCAAGACTTCTTCATAGGAATTTCTTTTTATCAAGAAATGGGGTCTTTCCCAGAAAGTCCCAGCATGTTTACCATTATATTTAATTGGTAAGCACTTGGTTACATATTCCACCCTAAACCAATCACCCAAAAGAGTAAGATAACTTCCATTTTTCCAGTAAAACTAATTGCTTATCTGACATTTTCACCTAAGTGTTCCAAAAGCCCTACAAATTTAACATATGCAAACCTTGAACTCATCTTACACTTTGATCTCTCATATTTATTTCTTATCTCAATGAGTGACACCTCTATATATTCATTTCCTGAGACAGAAATTTGTACCTTACCACCAACATTCAATTAGACACAAAATTATGAAGACTCTATGTTCTTAATACTTCTTCAGTTCATCTTCTTTCCATCCTAACATCATTAATTTAGTTTGGGGAAATATCACGTCTTGGTTGGCTTATTACCCTTTGCTAAATTGATCTCCTGCTTATTATCTTGTCCCTTTTTATACATTCTCCTCATCCCCAGAGGAATTCATTTAAAAAGCAAAGCACATCACATCATATCTACCCATATACAATCATTCATTGGTTACTGGCAGCCTTAAAATTAAGTTCAAACCGTAGCAGGTATATGAGGCTCTTCATAATTTGGTCACTGACAGTGTCTCTAGCCTCACATTCTCCTAATTTGGTTCCAATTGCACAAAAAGTAACTGCAATTCTCTGATGCCCAATGTTCAACACCCCATACTCTCTCCCAACCATGGTCCTTTACAACATGCACTATCTTTTGTAGAGAATGATTTCCCCAATCCCAACCCCAACCTCACTAAACCTGGCTAAGTCCTCTTTCAATACTCAGCTTGGAAGACTTTCTAAGCAATACTAACTTTTCCCATCTAGTGTAGATGCCCATATATACCTTCACCACTGCAACACATCACATTTTGCATTCTACTCTTCTGCAGAGTAATTCATTTAAAAAGCAAAGTGGATCACGTCACATCCACCTGCAGTCATTATCCACTTTCTTATCATTTTAGCTTGTTGACTCCACACTTTTTGAGGTAAGGGCTGCATGTTCTCTGAACCAAGACAATACCTAGAGCATAATAAAAGTTACTCAATAAAAGCTTTTGAATACATTGTATGTATATGCCAAAAATTTTAGAGCAAAATTGAAATATATAGTCCATAAAGAAAAAAAATTATGTATATGGATTTTTATAAGACATCTCACAAAAGCAAAAAAAATTAAATTACACTTAATTGTATAAAACATTGAAAATAATAAAATAGATATTTTCAGGGAATTCTGGAATATGTAAACAACATAACTGTACTATAATAAATTGTGAGAATTAGTTCTGTCATATTTCTAACTTGTCCATTCTTGAATAAATCCACTAAATTTAACTCATACATTTTAGCTTTATTTCACTTTAAATTTTGGTTCCTTTACCATTACTTCCACTTTTTCCTTCTATGATTCAGCCTTGCTCCTATTTTTGAGTACTTTTACCAAAAATCTGTAATTTTGCTTAGTATAGTTAGTTAGGCCTGGACCCCAGGCTGGGGACCACTTTAAATAATTCAACAGGATGGAAAAGTAGTGTCAGGAGAGCCAGTATAAAAAAGCCCTATAAAGACAAACAGGTGATGCTCTGCTGTGTCATGGTAAAATTCTACCAGCATAAATCAGAGATTAAGAGCATCTTTTATACACACGTTAGTATTTTAAGTGTTCATTTACATTGAACAAATCATTACTTTAATTAAATTTATGCTCCAAATATGATTCTGTTTTGATGATTGCAAGAGAAGAGAATTTTCATTAATTCATACGTAGATAAAATCAACAAACATAAATTAGTAGCCTACTATGATCTAAGCAGTACATTAAACATTTGATGATGCAAAGATTGTTGAGCTGGGAGACAAATAAATGTAAAC
This sequence comes from Pteropus medius, assembly GCF_902729225.1. Taxonomy (NCBI): domain Eukaryota; kingdom Metazoa; phylum Chordata; class Mammalia; order Chiroptera; family Pteropodidae; genus Pteropus; species Pteropus medius. The sequence continues at coordinate 5,730,612 of NW_024344253.1, forward strand.
AAATATTTACAATGTGATATAATAGTGATACTAGCTCTGGAATCACATATTGCTACCAATGTATGTATAGAAAATCTTAAATTCATTAATAATCTATTACGGATCTTTCAGTTTAAAAAAATGTATTTACCATCAGTACTACTTCTTGGAATAATAAATTCTACAAACTTACTGTTCACTATATAAATTATCACACTTTAATTTATCCTAAGCTTTTTTTTCTGGAGCTGTGAACTGCTTGTACTAATATTTGTTGCCATATCAAGTCATAACTATCTACCAGGCATTGTGTTTAATTCTTCAATGCTTATGGTCTAATTTAATCCTTAAAATCATCTTGGAAGAAAGTTATTGTCATTCCTATTTTGCATATAAGAAACCAAGGCTCTAAGAGACTAAATTTAATAGTTAAGGACACTTCAAATTACAAGCATCAGAAGCCCTCAATGAAAATGAATAAAACTAAAAGCGTCCCCAGTTCATCTTTGGTCTCTGGCTTTATCAAGCTGCATGATGCTGCTGTGTTAGCTCTGGAATTTACATCTTCTCTTTTCAAGCTCAATGGGTATTTTGAAAATCTGGATAGACAAAACTCTGTAATCTTCTGTTTTCTGCTACGACTCTGCAGAAGCAATTGTCCCCTTGTGATGCAGAAAGCACATAATAAGAGGTTTTTGATTATTACCTGCCACCTTGGCTCTGATTGTTAGTTTAGGTAGCATTTCCATTATGCAAGGCTTTGGATTTCTAGTCCCTCACAGATAGCATAGATAGCATGGCCTAAGTGAAACTAGATTTGTAGAAAAATTATATTTTCCTTTCCTTCTGCTTTTAGATATAAGCCAATTTTAACTAAGCTTTTCAGTTTCTTATAGGTCTTTACTAAGTGTAAACTGGTATTCCAGCATTCTAAATTTTCTACCAAAATTTCTTATTCACAAACTTAATAAACTCATTGTCTAAATTCCATGATCTAACAGGCAACATTCTAATTAGCCGTTTCACTACCAAGAATGAGAACTGTCAATCTTCCATCCTAGGATACAGGCACCTCACCATTGTACACACTATTTGTACTTATCTAATTTCAAAATTTTCGAGTCTTACTTCTAATATTTCCATATTCTGATATCAAAATCTGAGTTAGTGAGAATTATTTAGTATAAGTACTAAGTAGAAGTAGAAGTATAAAAACCAACCAACCCCAAATGGCCTAAGCAAAAGAGAAATTTATTAGTTTATATAACAGGATTCTAGAAATAGGGCCTACATCTGGAAGGTGAACACATGGCACAGACAGTGTCATTAGGATTCTCTTTCATACCTTCTCTCAGTAATGCTTTCTCCGAGTTGACTATAGCTTCAGGCTATAGGTGGTAATGTAGCAGCTGCTGTAGCACCTAGCCTGGTGTCTCTCAAATAAAGTATAGTGATGGAGCATTACCTCTGCTCTACCAATTCCAAGAGAAGCCTCACTACCTCTTTCTTACCCTGACTGTGTCTCATGCCCAGGCCTCGGCCAAGCATTGGGACCTGAAGCAATGTGATACACCAGTTAACTCTGGACAATTTCACTTATTTCAACACTGAGTCAAGGATGGGGTCCAATCTAAACATGTGGAAAGAGAGTGGAGAAGAGACAAAAGACCAAAGTAAAGTTAGGGGCTTTAACAGGAAGAGGAAGAGATGAGGTCGAAGTCCAATTAACAGATGGCCACTAGCTAGCATGTGACCAGACTGGATAGCTAGCATGTGACAAGAATAGGATTTGAACTTAAGTTTCTAAGTACACACCATTCTGTATTCCTAAATTCAACATTAAGTGTTTCTATGACTAAATCAATTACCTAATTCCATATGTAATTTTTATCATTGACAGTTTTCTGAGGTAATTAACAACAACAAACAAAGCATATGTTTTAGTTCATCCTGCTGTTTGTCGACTTCATGAAATAGGGCCTTCTTATCTGTTTTGGAAAAGTTTGAAGATCTAAAAATTGTTAAAGTATTCTGAAATCTGTTTTAAACTCTATCAAATCTCCTCGATTCACGGGGCACAAGAATTATCTAAATAAGCTAAACTCCTACTCAAAGGAACAAACATTCTCTAAATCCCTGAGCAGAAGAAGAACTAACATTTGTATAAGCATGTCCAGTTTTCAGTGCACCTTCAAGTTCCTTGAAATGGTAAATGATATCTTTAATCTATTTTCTAATTTAAGATATTGTTTCTACTTTATTCCAAGCATTTCATATTTGTTTTAAATATATTAGTTTTATATGAAAGAAATGGAATTTTCTAATATTCATTTTAGAACTGGCTTTATAATTTGCCCCTAGCATCAGAGAAACTTCATATATATTCTCTTTAAGATAGATAAATAATTTAAAATCACCTTTAGTAAACATCACTTTAATAATAAAAAACATTTGATAAAGACGATGATAAATTACTTTAGAACAAGTTGGATTGTTCTCTAGTTTTGGATTCTCCACCTGACTGCCTATCCAACACCTAACACAGAGCTATACACATAGTAAGTCCTAAGTTAATTTTTGTTAGACATAATTTAGCAACACAACACAAATTGGAAAGTAGTACATGCCATGCCTCCAAATTTTGCCTCCGTTGTTTGAAGTCATAACATAGGCCAGGGTATTTACTATAGATAACACAGAGTTACATTGTATGGCTATATGTAATGAAGTAATAAGTACAACAAATTAATATATTAACTTTAATTCCTTCAACAAATACCCATAGAGTTTCTGTCATGTGTCAGACAATATGCTCAGAGTTGGTAGTACATTAATATAGAGTGCACTCAGGATGTGATGGAATAAGAGACGAGTAATCTCTTAATGTAGTGTGTTAGATGTTTAAAAATGTTTGTCTACTTTCTTATTAATTTTTTTTAATTAGAAGAGAAATCCAGTATAGACTTCCATTGTTTTCCTCAATAGTTTAATTTAGAATAAGCTTCTATTTGTCTAAATTAGCAATCTTATAAGGATGGAATGTTTCTCTTAATCTAAAAAAAAAGTTTCCATATATTCATAATAATAATACTTCTGGTATTGTTTCATCAAAAGAATAGGTTGCATAATCATAATCATCACTCGTTCATTTAACTAACAAATATTAGTATTGTTGTATGAATTAAAATTATTTTTCCTATATATCTCTTAGTACTGCAATTATAGCCCTAGGAGACCTATATGACCTTTTTGAGTTGTAGGTAAAATGTCAAAATTCATATATTATAATTTTTTACAAATTTATTTTTGGAAATTGGCATAGAGCAGAATATTGTCTTATATTTTGCTACAGCTAATCCAAGAAATTCTAAGCACACAGAATTGTAGTTTACTGAAAAGAGCACTGGATTGGAAGTCAGAAATTCTGTGTTTAAGATTCATCAGACTGCTTGCTTTCACCTTGCACATTCACTTCATTGAAGTTTTACATCGACTCTATTAATTATTATGTTTAGTTGCTTATTGCATTTATATAATACCTTTCTATTAGAAATAAACTAACCTTTTAAAACATGAAATATAAATAATAGCAATGATTTTTTAATTACCCAGATTATAAAAAGAAATAAAAATTGAATAAGTCACATCTTGAAAAGGTACTGTGCCATATTTTTTACTGGACAGTCTGCTCCACAGACAGAAAAAGAAAAAAGAAAGCCATATTTTTTTTTCTATGTGCTCCCTTCTAAGACATATTTCTAATATTTGCAGGGAGGAGACAAGTTCAACATTGAGAAGTCAAATTCTTAGAACCCACTGTCCTAATCCAAATTTCTTTTCTCCTGGGAGTGTTACGGGTTGTGGGAGGAAAGACTAACTATTTGCAACTTTCTACACATAAGCTGTTTACCATTCATTCCACAAATATTTGTTGAGCATCTTCTCTGTGCCCACATTCTAGCCAGGGAATACAAAGATGAATAAGTAATGGCTCCTGCCATCACGTAGCTCATAGTCCAACAGAAAAAAAATAGTTTATAAAACTGTTTTTGAGAGTTTTTTTTTTTTTGATTACTCTCTAGAATACTCTTTTGAGTAGAGCATTGCTCTAGAAACTGTCAGGACAGAAAGGCAATGCTATGAGAAGAGTAAGAATTAGTAATATATCCACACGTATGCATGTGCAACACCCCTGAGCCTACATTCAGAAGAAAATTCAGGAAAAAAGAAATACACTGAGGAGGAGCTCATTTTTATGGAACTTCTTATTTAAGGCATCTGGATGGCTTAGTTCCATTCTATATAAAATGTGAACTATGGAAAATAAAATAAAACATATAAGTATAGTTAAATAGTGATAAATATTTCTCTAATAAAATTTGAAAATGTATTATAAAAGTATAGATGGTAGCTTCAGAAATATTTTGAAACAAAATAGATTACTTATGCCTAAATAATTGAATTGAAGGTGACTGTCCTTAACTTCATTTTACTGGTTAAGATGTTGGAATTCTGGTAACTTTTACATTATTGAATTATCTATATTTTTACTCTCCATTTGCATGAATAAGACTGCAGCCAACAGACAGGGACAGCTTGAATAGGTGTTGGCTTGTGAATGCAGATAAGGGTTTTGGTTTTCGTGTGTATTTGGTTTGGGGAGAAGAGGTTGAACACTTCTCAGAGAATCAACAAATCAGCTGCTTGGTCAAGAATTATAACTTTTTTATAATGGCTTTAGTAAAGATTTCTTCCTAAGAATCTGGCCGACAATACTCTCTAGTCAGGTATGCTGGATATTGCTGTGAATACTGGGAAATAAACCAAGAAGAATAAATTATAAACTTAAATTTTAAGCCAAAACACACACCAGTGTAAAATACTGCTCTGTAATATTTGGCTCATGTAAAGAAGGTGTACCCTTTCAATTCACTGGAAATATATCTGAAGCACATTTTTAGGTCATTTTCAGATTAATTCACATTTCCAGGTAAGGAATAACACAATCATAGTGGTTTATCTTTTTCATGTACCTCTCTCAAACAATTTTCTTGCACCTACTTTTGGTATCTCATACCTAGATTCTTAACCTGAGGCCTCTATTCTCAAGCCTGGAATTCCTGTGTTGCCCTGTTTAGCTTAGAATTAGGTAGTCTATTGTTTTATATTGGGTTCCCTAGACTCATACTCTGAGAGGGTTCTGTGTGGGGTGAGGGGATGCTATTAGAGAAACAAGAAGGAAAGAAGGCCGTGTAAAGGTTCAGTATCAAGTAAGTCCTGAGAAAGGTATCTTGGACTCAGCATTTCAGGGAAACCCTGGAAATAGCATAGATCAATCATGCTTCAGAGCTATCCTTACCGGAAGATGGAGAATTATGACCAACTACCTGCCAGTCCTTCTAAGAGTTGCCCCTGGGGAAGCGGTAATTCCCAGGCACATGTGGTTCTCAGGCAGCATAGGCTGAGTTGGTTCAACAGCCTCAGGACAGGTCTCTAAAAAAGAAACAGTTATGCTGGCTATTTGGAGGGAAAGCCCACTGAGAACCTGTGCAAATGAAAGGAGCAAAGGGATTTGAGAGGATATGGGTAGAGTATTGACAGTGTCTACATCATACAAGTACGTGATCACTGTGCAACATTTGAAAAATGGACAGTCATGTGTCCCATAATGACGTTTTGGTCAACAACAGACCAGATATATGATGGTGGTCCAAAGACTATAATGGAGATGAAAAATTCCTATCACCTAGTGACACTGAAGCTGTTGTAACATCTTAGCACATAGGCTGCAAAAATCAACAAGGCTGTGGTTTAGATGGCAAATAATTTTAACCTGGATGTGCATGAGTATGACATAGAGGAACTTCTACAGGTGGATCCTGAGGAATTGACTAATGAGGAGTTGTTGGAACTGGATCAGGAACACATAGCTGAAGAAGAGGCAAGAGAAAAGGAAACTGCAGGAGAAGAAAAAAAAGAAAAAGAACTTCCAAGAAAATTTATAGTAAAAGGTTTAGCAGAAGATTTAGCTCCTTAAAAAGTTTGAAAACAGGGATTCCAACACTGAGATGCTTTCATTAATAGAAATGTTTATAGTGCATTATTTACTTATAAGCAAATCTATGATAAAAAGAAAAAGAAAGAAACAAACCAATCCAACCACCATGGACATATTTCTAAAAAGAGTAGCACTTCCTCAAGAAGAGCCTCAGGCAGCTCTTCAAGAGGCATTCCAGAAGAAGGCACTGTTGTCATAGGAGATGACAGCTCAGTGCATGTTATGACCCCTGAAGACGTTCCTGTGGGACAGGCTATGGAGGTGGAAAACATTGATATTGATGATCCTGACCCTGTGTACGTCTAGGCTAATGTGTGTGCTTGTGTCTTATTTTTTAACAAAAAAAAAAATTTTAAAAGTATATAAAACTTAAAATTTTTACAAATAAAACAATGCTTATAGAATAAGGATATAAAGAAAGAAAATATTTTCATACAGTTGTACAATGTGTTTGTGTTTTAAGCTAAGTGTTATTATAAGTCAAAAAGTTAAAAAAATAAAAGTTTATACAGTAAAGTTTAAAAGGTACAATAAGCTAAGGTTAATTTATTATTAAAGAAAGAAAAATATTTTTTCAAATTTAGTGCAGCCTAAGTGTGCAGTGCATATAAAGTCTACAGTAGTGCACGGTCATGTCCTGGACCTTCACAGTCACTTGCCACTCACTCACTGACTCACCCAAAGTGACTCCCAGTCTTGCCAGTTCCCTTCATGGTAAGTGGCTTATATGAGTGTGCCATTTTTTATCTTTTATGCCATATTTTTACTGTTCCTTTTCTATGTTTAGATAAATTTAGATACGCATACTTACTATTGTGTTACAATTGCCTACAGTATTCAGTACAGTAACGTGCTGTACAGGTTTACTAGTTGTGTAGTAGGCTGTGCCACCCAGTTTTGTGTAAGTGCACTCAATGTTTGCACAATGACGAAATCACATAACGAGTATTTCTCAGAATGTATTCCTTTCCTGTCAAGAGGCACACAACTGCAATTTAGACTGTCAGGATCTATTCCAGCATCTGTCACTAATTAATGAATATTGGACATTATATTTACACTCCCAGTTGTATTAGAACTCTTCTAATTTAAGCCAACAACAGAAAAAAAAAAACTTAAAGAATAATTATCAGTTCACATAGTTAAACCACTGTATGAACTAAGGATAGAGTTTTGCCTTAGAATTAGAGGAACTGTGGCTCTGCTATTAATTAGCACACTCTTTATCTCACATGTCTACTTTCTTGTGTGCCAGATTCACCTTCTGCACAGTAGATAGCATTGCCTCTGTCTACTCTTGACTTCACCCCTCAAAACTTTATCCTCCTTTTCTCATGGTTTCAATTTTAAATTGCAGGAAAAGAAGGATCCTAACAGGCCAGGTTTCATAAAAGCATTTACTGGTCCTAGAACCACTGTGGCTAGAGAAGAATTTATGTGTATATATATCTATATATCTATATATATCTATGTATGTGTGTGTGTGTGTGTGTGTGTGTGTGTGTATGTATATATATATATATATATATATATATATATATATATCTCCAGCATGTGACATGCAACCATCTTAGAGAGTTCCCTGTGGCCAGCAAGATGGGGCATCATGTAAGATTATGACAGCTGATTTGGATAGCATGTTAGAAAGGGCAAAGAATTCTCCCAGAAAAAAGTCAGGTTCCAGAAAAAATAAGGTAAACTAAGCAAAGCAAACATATATTTCTACGTCATCCGAGCTTTAGTTTCATCATTAATAAAATGCAGTTTAAAACAGTTATGTTTATTTCAAAATAATTATTTCAAGTATTAAATATGTTAATATTAACAAAAGTGCTTTACAAATTACAAAGTTTTGTTAGTGAGCATTATATGCCAGTCACATAGAATGTTGAATTTCCTCTTATACCTGTTCATCTAAAATTTATTTTTATATTGCCAGTAAGTACAAGAAGCTGAACCAAGAATAAAGCAAGACTTTGTAAGTAAAATCCAAGTTAGTTTCCCTGACAAACTGAGAAGCGCAAGTATTGGTAGCATTCAACTTCTTTTCAAGACAGGTGAATCTTTGGTGTGGGAACAGGAAGGAACAGCTAGTCTCCTCACTATTATTTTTAATATTTTACTCGTATTATCCTAACAGTGAGAAAAATCATCAGGTCATCAACTCACAGGATGGCATAGTATCTTCCATGAAAAAAGAACAACCTCCAGAAAGCTATATAAACAATACCTTTCTTCTGAAAAAAAGAAGAAAGGAAACAAGGAAGGAAGAGAAGAGAAGGGAAGGGAAGGGGAGAGGAGAGGAGAGAAGGAGGAGAAGGAGGAGGAAGAGGAGGAGGAGGAGGAGGAGGAGAAGAAGGAGAAGGAGAAAATTGTTTCGGACTCTTACTTTTTGTACTTCTAATTATGTAGACTAAAACTTCCACATGCCATCAGTCACTACATTTCGTTCAACAACATTTTGTTCAAAAACATCTGTAGGCTTTACCGAAGATTTGCATGACCCGGCTTTCTGTCAATGCAGACAGAAAAATAAAGATACAATCCTAACCCTCAAGGGCCTCATAGTGAAAATGAGAGGCAAAATGTAAAGTTCTCCCTTTCAATCTGCCTTCCTTTTTATTTCCATGCTCCACTATCTTTGCTTCAGATCTTATCACATCATGCTTATATTATGGTAGTAGCATTCTAATTAGTCTTTCTACTTCTAGTGTTTTCGTCAACTAACATGCAGACTAATTTTTCTTATAAAAAAACTGTATCGTGTTATTTTTCTTAAGAAAAAAACTCTATGGCTCAAAAATTTCAATATGATAATGTTTATCTACTGATCAGATTTTAGAGCTGTGAGGAAGCTTAAAGAATTTGCACTGAATTCAACTCACTTTTGGATAACTACTCACAAATAAGGCCAACAATTAACAAGCAGAAAATAGTTAATATAAAATTCCTGGATGCTAAATAGGAATTGAGGGAAGGTCAGTAGTCTTTATGTTATAGCACTGAGGAACAAAATTAAATTTTTGAGAAATCATAGAAACATAAAAAAAAAAAATGAAATAATATTCAGTGTATATGAGTAAAATATTGGGAAATTGAAGGCTGGAAGATCAATTAGGATACTAAAGCAATCATTAGGCAAGAATTATGATATCCCCAATTTGAATGGTGGCAGTGAAAATGGAAAGAAAAGTGCAAGTGAAAAAGACATTATGAAAGATAAACTTACAGAGCCTAATCCAAGCCAAGGGAGAGGGATATGTCAAAACTATTTTGAGGTTTTGGCTCTGGGAAAATAGTGATATTTAACGATAACTAGAATAAGAAAATCAGAAAGAATAAATTTGTTGAAGTTTCTTGAAAAGGAATTATGCGTTCCATTTTCAAAACATTAAATATTCCTGAATTGGGCATCTTTTGTTCTGCCACCATTCACCATTTACCTGTTAACAGTATATACATTTTTCTTTGGCAAATCACTGCTCCTTTATCCTCAGCTGACTCCTCCTCCAGCTACAGAATGGGCCACCAGTCTTCTAATGAAAGGATTGCATTTCTCTATACCCAGTCATTAATTCAGGGGCACACCTGACCCAGTTGGAGGAAATTTACAAAATTAGGCTTTTGCTATAATAGTTGGAAGAGAAATGAATGCTTTTTCCACTGGCTTCCCAGCAGTTAGTATGGTGAGAATGAAGTCAAGCCAGCAAAAGGTTATGTCAAAAATGAAGTGAGCCTGGTTCCTGATGATGTCCTTTGAAATCTTAATTCAAGTCTCTTACATTTTTAGTACATAAGACAATGAATCCCCCTTGGCCTTAAGTTCTGTAGAGATTCCTCTCTGACAATTTTTAAAGCTATGATGATTGCTCTATTGAAGAATATACAGAAATAAGAATTCTTTACCTTAAAAAATAAATCAGGAAAAGAGAGAGAAGTAAATAAAAGAAAACAACAGCTTCCAGGAATTCTAAAATCTTATCTTTTATGAGAAGCAAAAATACATATTTGCTCAACATCTGTTGAGATTTTTTTCAATCTTTTTCTCATGTTTTTAAGTACATGTGCCTGTGCTAAACTATATCATTACATTTATTTTATATTGTAATCTCCCTCTGAATCCATAAGCAAGTTCTTCTTCGACATGTGTTCTTTCATAAACCCACTAATTACTACTGGAAGGGTAATAGTATATTCCCTCTTTGGAGTTTTGGCCTTCCAAAAAATGCCATGTCTTCATTTGTGCCCTGCCTTTTCCATTAGCATTCCAGGGAATGAAAAACCAGAATCAAGAGAAGAAAGATGAATGTGTGAGTAACTGGCATCATCAGCACATAGGGTATGCTTCATTTGCTACTTCTTTAAAAAGTAAATCAAAATCTACATTTTTTTACTAAAATGACTATTTCTTGTCCTTTCCAGGGGCTGATTTTTTCTTTTATTTTATAAACCACTGATATTTTTTAAATTAATTAATGTATTTTTCTTGCTCAAATAAATCATTTGCTTGTATGTATGTATATATATCCTAGAATGAATTGATGAAGAAAAATATTTATTTAAAAAGCTTATGCACATGTATATATGGTCTACTGTTATATATTTTATGCTAAAACAGATTTTCTTATTTATAGAAATGTATTTTTCAAATAAAAGAATGACAATGGATACAGTTTGATTACTGTCAATAAAAATAATTATCTTTTGTGTCTTTAATGAGAGGTAGCACTTAATATTTATCTCGATCAATCAGGAAAAAAGATATTTATTAAGCCTCAATTTTTACATTATAAGACAATCAGAATAAGTACACTATAAAGCTCCTTCACTACGGCGTTCAAAATTTAGTTAGTAATAGAAAATAAATGGCAAAATTAAGGAGATAATATTAGGCCGAAGGTATGGCATTGGCAAGTGCATAAGCTTAAACAATCAAGATAAAGACGAGCAACTCTGTAACCCTTTCTACTGGCATCTCAGACTCAGCATGTGTGAACCTGAATTCCTGGTCTTTCCTCCAATGTCCCTTCTCAACAAAGCCACCTTTATTGCCACCATTGCCATGTTGACTACTTATCCATCCATTTGCTCAGATCCAAATTCTGAGTGCACCTTAAAATTTGTTCTTTCGCTCATATCTACAAAGAATCTGAAAGAAAATCCCATTAGCTCCATCTTTAAATGATCCCCAGATCTTGATAACTTCTCACCACTCTTCTGCTCCCACTTGTGGTTCAGCTGAGCCACCACACCTCTCATATGTGTTACTGAAGTCATCTCCTAACTGGTCATTTTGCTTCTGCCCTCATTCTCTTCTGGTCGTAGCCAGTTATCCTTTTAAAACACACCAGACAATTTCACTTCTCTGCACTGAAAAATCAAAGTCCTCCTGAGGGCTTACCTTGCTCTACAGGACCTGCTATGCTCTGACCTCTCCTGCTCTTTCCTCTTTGCTGTTGCTCAAACTTATCAGGTAACAACTCACCTCAGGAACTTTGTGCAAATCTTCTCTCTTCCTGGAAAGTTCCCCTATCCCCCTCAACTTTAAGCCTTTTTTTCTTTTAATTATGATCTATTTAGTAAAGTCAACTGTGATCATCCACTTAAAATTGCACCTCCAGATAGTTTCAAACCACCTTTCCCTGTTTTATTTTTCCATAGCACTACTAACCTTTCTTTAGAATGCTATATAATTTGCCTGTGTATTTCGTTTGTTGACTATCTCTCCCTGCTCTAACATAAGCTCCACACGAGCAGGAGTCCTTGCCTGTTCTGTTCACTGACTTATTCTAAGAACCTAGAACAGATGCTCAATAAATATTTTTTGAATGAATTAAATGGATATTATATAATGCCTGTGGAAGCTAAAGCATAGATATGGAGCCAAATTATTTTACTTTTCATTTAAATCTGACCTTTTCATAGTAAATTTATGTAATGACTACATAGGACTCATTACAACAACAACATATGGTGGATAATTTTATCATCCCCTTTACACATGAGGAAACTAAGGCACAAGTAACTAAAGTAGCAAGATCACATAATTGATACATAATAAACTCAGAATCTGAACTCGTTATTTGAGGCAATAGCTAGGGATTTTTAATGCTCTGTCATGCTACTTTTATTGAGTACTTTTGGGTAAGTCATTTATTCACTATGAGCTTTTCTTCTACCATCGGTTAAATGGAGATACCAATGCCTCCTACATGTTATTGTGGTAAGAAGCCAAAATAATATTTGTATTATTTGCCTGACAAATAATTGTAATATTGCAAATATTTATAACATGTTTTTCTCGCAAATAAAGTCATTAAATGAAAATAATATTCTAGTCATTCTATCATAACAGTTACAGTAAGAGGCATCTCAAGCGAGCCTGATCCTTGTAAGATGCGTTTCTGCCCTTAAAAGACGTGTGGAAATGAGGTTAGCTTAGTGTAAAGGACAAAGAAACTTGCTTATCTAATTTTAATTTATAATTTAGCCAAATGTTTCTCAAAGAGCAAATCTAAGCTCTAGCTAATAATAAATGGTCCATTTTTCCAGAATGTCCTTTATGTATATTTAGTTAGCCAGGCAGCCAAGGTCACAGGGACTTTGGGACAGATTCAGTGATTTAGAGAATTCTAAATGGAGAGCTCTTAAATGATTTAGAGGACTCGAGTCTCCACCTCACATTGTCACTTAACCACCGGGTACCCTTCTGTACATCACCTCTCTGTGCATTACAAACTATAGATGAATCTCATAGAGCTAATGCTCACATAAGTGCTGACTCTGGGCCAGACATCTCCTTGAATATTGGCTCCTTCAATCCTCCAAACAACTTTCTAGTTAGGAAACTCTGGAGGTTGGGGCACCAGAAATGATAACAATGAAGAGCTGATTTCTGAAGGACAGAAAATTTTGATAAGCGGAGGGGCAAGATGAAAGCATTTCCAAAAGAATGAAAGCATTGACTCTGCAAGTTAATAAAAATGCATTGAGTGCTGGATGGCAGGCACTGCTAATGCTACGTGCATTAGAAATATGTAAGTAAAGCATGATGCTCAATGGAAAGGAGTTTACAGATTTTACAGCCTACATAGAGAAAAGACAAGGAGACATTTTATCATTATGTAGGGCCAACTATGACAAATATAAAAGAAACTTAACAAAGTGATTCAAAGCAAAGAGAAAGGAAAGATTTATGGGTTTTTGTTTGTTTGTTTGTTTGTTTGTTTGTTGTGGAACAGTAGAGAATATTTTACAAAGTAGATGATATATAAATATGAGAGACAATCAAGATTTTGACTAATGGGAAAACGTAAGGGCACTCCAAGCAGAGAAGCAATCTGAGTGTGGGCATGGTCCTGTGAAGGAGCAAATGTCTCAGAAGCAGAAATGCATGCAGTGTACACAGGGCAAAAATGAGGAGTGTGTACAAAAAGATATAGGTTTAAGAGTGTTACTGTAAGTCCAGTGAATTTACTGAGAAATCTCAGTTTAATGAGAAAAATAAACGGTGTGAGGAAAAAAGTACTCCTAGTAGTTCAGGAATTTTTAAAACTTACTTTGTAAATGCTGTGTGTGTGTGTGTGTGTGTGTGTGTGTGTGTGTGTGAGATATACAAACTGAGTAGTCACTGTACACATGGAAGCATCCCTGAGGGAAACCAAAAACTTGCTGACATTTTCTCTTTCTTCTCTTTTAAATTGCCACATCATAAGCACTTCACTTTTCAAGGAAATACATCTAGACCCATTGATTCCACAGTAAAGCAAATTTATTCTTAAAGGACCAAAGTAAATACCATGGCTTTAATCAGCTCTAAGAAAACATACCCCGCATTCCCCTCCTCCCCCTGCCTCAAGTGCATTTGAGGCAGTGCAAGGTCTGAGTTTGAGCAGATAGATTTCAGTGGAAGTAATTACAAGCTGCAACATAATTTCCTTAAAACGACACACATACTAGACAAATACTTATTTGTGGTTATAGAGTGGGTAAAGTTACCATAAAAATAGTAGCACACCTTATAATAGTGCTGTATGCCATAATTTACCTTTGCTATATCTGAAGTGTCATATCTTGTTCCAGACTTAATATTTAGTAACTAACAATTTAATGTACAAATCTCTAGCCTCAAAAGCAGAATAATTAGAAGAGGCGAGCCCCCTTTTTTACATGGAAAAAATATAGTGGACCATGCAAATGCCTAAGTATTTTACAGAAGAGAGAAGTGATTTTTAGTTATGAAAAATGTAAGGCAATTTTCAAATAACTCTTAAACATCATGCAGTAAACTCAATACAGATATGTAGAGGGTAATAATGGCTCATAAATGACAACACAGTTCTCTTATGAAAGTAAATGCCATGAGCATACCCTTATTTTGATGAATATACGTTCTTTAGAAACAATTAAAACATAACATATTATAAAAAAAATGCAGTCAAATCTGTATCATGTTTTATCCACCACAAGTGAATGTAATGACGGAATATGGTCAATCCTTTATGATTGCTGTTTTGGAGAAAAATGAGCATTGGGGCAGTTGCCCTACTGTTTTCGCAACATCCAAAATAAGTCTCTCATTAAACAACAAGAACAAAATGAAAACATCATCATCAACAAAAACATTTCCTACACTAGAGAAATTTTGGAGCTGCTGGAGTTGATTATGATGATGGGCAATTGAACCAGAATCTCCCGAAGATTTAGCTTTATGTTATAACTTATTGGAAATATTCAATCTCATTTGAGTAGTTTATTTAAACTCTGACCCCAGCTTATGACAGAGCAAAGGGTAAGAGTCCAGAATGCAGCTTACTTTAAAATGTCAGCACTCATAAGTCTCTCCCAGGGCAAAAGCTATTTCTGGCAGTTTATATAAGATTTATCAGTTGGGGCATTGAATGTGACATTTTGTGCACTTTCCCAAGCTATAACATGATTTATAAATGTGTTTGGGATTCACAAATGAGATTCATAGCCTAGATAATAGAAATCAAGTATACACACAATCTATTCCAATATGCCTTATTTTCCATTGTTTGAGCTTTTATCATTCTGGTCAAAAATTGGAAATGGGAAATGTAAAAACTTAGCTCCTATCACATGGCCTAGCACATTGAATCCAGGAGGAAGGGAAGGAAGGAAGGAAAAAAGGAGTGAGGAAAAGAGGGAGGGGCAAGAGATAAAATTAAAATTTCTACCTAATCAGAGAAATATTTAGTGTGGTAGCACATAGAGATAAATTTGAAACATCCCTCTAAGAATTACAAAATAAGGGCGATAAGATTGTCTTATGAAAGTAAAATATTAAAATCATCCTATAATCTCTAAGAGCGGAGATAAGCAAATTCACTTTCAACAGAATGATTCACCCACATAAAGTCTACGAACAGATCTAAAGTTTCATTAACATGTTTGAAGAAATAACTAATTAATCAGAAGAGCATTTGTAGTCAAAGAATTCGTAAAAAGAAGGGCCTGGAAAACAAACTTTTCAAGGATATGGATGTCCCAGGGGAGGGTTTTGTCAAGGACTTTGATCGTCTTCTATTGAGAATGGAAACATTAGGCTCTCTTTCTCTCACAACCTTAAAACAGCTAATGAACAAACTAATGAATCCTTTTTGCATTGTCACATTAATGACATTAAATAATAAACTGACTAAAGTGTATGATTTCCTGGTAGAACTGCTCATATAGATAAAATGTGAATGTGCCATTGAAGCAACGCAAGGAGGGACTCTTTAAAAGGGGCTCCTCATCCAGGAGTTTCTGACACATACTAAGACATCAGGCTTCACAACTCTGTGAGGTAGGTATTATTATTGTTTGCATTTTGCAGTTGAAGGAACTGTCACACAGACAGGTTAAGTAAATTCCCTATGTCTAACAGTTAAAAAGTGTAATACCTGGATTGAAATCTAGAATTCAAGCTCTAACTGCTGTATTCAATAGATGTCCCCATTACTATTATTGTCTTCATTCTTTAGATGAGCAACCTGAGACCTGGAGACGGTATGCAGGTGGTAGAACCAGAATGTGAGCTCAAGCATGTTCTATTTAATAAGCTTTATGTCACAAATCTAACATGAAGAGAAACCATTATTGTTTAAAATATCAAATTAGAAAAGTGAGTAAAATAAAAAGTCATATTCTCTTTCTAAATTCTATGGTTACACGTTCTAATAATTTGTACGGCTCATCCCATGTCCACACATTTCTGTATCCAACATCAGAAGATTTGAGGATTTAAAATCCTTTGCACCTTTTGTAGGTCTTTTAAGTATATTAGGGGCAACATATTCTCCAACACTGACTTGCTTATTCTTCAACTAATATTTTTGTATTTGGATAAAAAATACTTTTATAAAAATATCCACAATTCCCTTTTAAAGTATCCTGTGATTTCTTTACTAAATTTTATTTACTATTCTATTCTGTGCTACATGTCTCGCCGCCCAAATAGCAGTTGCCATGTGCAACTTCAATGGATTCTTTCTGATGTCCCAAAATAAATCAAATTATACAGCAAGCGGGGATATCACCAAAGTCTATGTAAATAAAGACATATAAAAAATTAAATATAACCTGTCATTTGCCTGTGACTATTGAAAGTAAAACCATTCATGTTGTTCCAAATAAAACTCCTGAGGGTCACAATTTTTTCTAAGAGAGTGGTAACTAAGAATGAACACTTTTTAACAGGGAGAGAAAAGGTCTTTTGAAGACCTGGTCAGGCCTATTCCCCATGATTCCTCTTTGCTTTACCATACCCCAGACTTGCTCAGAAAGATTACAGGACTTTCTTTCATCAGCCCATATACCACTGACTGTAACTTCAAAGTGAATTGTCACAACAGTGTGCAGTAGTCTGTAAATATATGAAGCATATTATGGAAGCTGTTCAATGTATGGTTTAAAAAGTTTTCAGAGGAGGTCAAAGGCATAACATCTTAAAGCTCTTTGTTCTTTAATTTTTATTAATCATAGCATGATTTTTCAGAGAAGTAGATTCTGGCATTTTGGAGTCTTCCTTTAATGACTTTATCCATATTTCTCCAACTTCCAATCAACTAACAAAGTCCCTGGTAAATTGCTTCTTCCATATCACTTCAGGATTTGATCACTATTTTAAGTCTTCTTGCTTCAAGTTTCCTTCTTTTCAATACACCCTCTACGACGGTAATAAATTAATCCTCTGAAATCTGCAAATTATATAGTGTAGAGTCCTTACCCAGAAAACTTCAGTTGCTCCCCGATATCCAGAGAATAATTCCAAATTTAGTATCCTGAGAGGAGAAATTTGCCTGCTCACCTAAAGCAATCTTCCTTTCTTGTCAAATTCATTGATATATCATTTCTCCTCTCTCCTCCAAAACAAAACCCCACAAACCTTGATAACTTATTCACTTCAGCTCTTCTTGAAGTCTTCCCCCAGAGGGCCAGGAATTTTCATCTTCTGACATCCTAAAGGCAATTCCTTTTATTGCTCACTTGGATATTCCTTTTATTGCTCACTTATTTAGCACCTAACAAATGTTGCTATCTATGGCTAATTTAATTTTTATGTTTACGTTTGCATATCTGAATAGCTTAAAAAAACCTTTCACAGCATGATTCATGTCTTATATGCTGCTATAGCCCCAGCACAACACTCTAAAATAGTTACTAAATGATAATTTAATAATGTTAATGATAATAATTGGCCTTGATTTCATCTGTTTCTTGTGTTCATAAAAGTATTTATGCCAAAGGCAAAAAAGATCTATTAGAAAGTTTTCAGATTGAGCCTACCATTATGTAGAAGATTGACTAGGTGACAATTAATATCCTTATTTTGTCTAATATCCCATAATACTCCATAAATCCATTTCCTTAAAAAGGCTAAAAGTGATAAATCTGACTTTCATACAATTTATACAACTTATTCAAACCTTTTGGTTAAAAAAAAATAACCTAAACACTAGCATAATAGAAAGAAGTATAAGTCCAGGTCTCCAAGAAATGTATAGCCTTATCAGAGATATGAGTTATGCACACAAAAAAAACTAAATGAACAACAACAAATATCATATGTTAAGTAGTTTAATATGAAGAAGAGATAAAAGAGTCTCTTTTATTTCTAAAAAACTAAATGAACAACAACAAATATCATATGTTAAGTAGTTTAATACGAAGAAGAGATATAACATTTCATTGTGTATATATATATACACACACACACAATGAAATGTTATTCTACTATAAGATGGAAAGAAATCTTATCATTTGTGACAATGGATGAAATTTGAGGGCACTATGCTAAGTGTAATAAGTCAGGCAGAGAAAGTTAAATATTTTTTTTAAAAATGAACTCCTAGATATAGAGAACAGATCAGTGATTGCCAGAGGCTGGGTGTCAGGGTGAGCAAAATGGGTGAAAATGGTCAAAAGGTACAAGATTGCAGTTTAAAGATAAATCCTGAGGATGTACTGTACAACCCATGACTATAATTAACAATACCGTACTGTGTATGTGAAAGTTGCTAAGTAGAACATAAAAATTCTTATCACAAGAAAATACATTTGTTAAAAATAACTGAATAGATTAATACAGCTCTTTATATAACACTAAAAGAGTTTTTTACTAAATGTAAACATACATCTTGTAGAAAAATTCAAAAATTAATTTTTTAATAATTTCTTAACATAGACAATAAGATTACCTGTGACTTTTTCAGTTATACACTCACATAATTGTACTGTCTCACATGTTATACTGTAGAAATTATTGCCCTATACTGTGAAAATACATGTTGAAATTTATCATCTTCAATTACTATCATCTTAATATGAATGGATATCTTAACACACACAAAAAAGAATAAGGATTAACAACTAAAACAGTAAAGTCTTCCTTTTTTTTCCCATCTTTTCATCTTTCTTCCTTCTTTCTTTTCTTCCTGCTAATCTTGTTTATTCTGATCAAATCTTTCTCTACTTTTTTTGTCTTTCCTACCAGTGAAAACATTTCACACGCACACGCACGCACACACACAAATACATTTGTGTAAGCCATGATCCTGCAAGGTAATCATTTCATATGCCCCTGGAATGTGGACTAAAAAGTTTAGATTAATCTAGTACATGATGAGAGAAAAAGAGTTAAATGGACATTATTTTATTTTATTTTTTATTTTATTATTTTTTAATTAATTAATTTTTTATGGTAACATTGGTTAATGAAATCCAATAAGTTTTAGCTGTACACTTTAACAGTATGGCACGCAATGTTTACACTGTGTTCACTTCCCATACTTAGATTTCTTTCTGTGCCCAAATAAACAACCTAATGCTTCATCTTTAAAACTAGAAAAGGAAGAACAAATGAAGCCTAAAGTCAGCAGAAAGAAATAATCAAAATTAGAGCAGAAATAAATGAAATTGAAAAAAAAAATAGAAAAAATAAATGCAACAAATATGTGGTGACAGGAAATTATTTTAATGTCAGGTAAGAAAATTAGTTAAGGAGGTAGCTAAAACACATTAAAGGGGTTATCAATCAAAAATAATGTCTGTGGGCAAAAAGAAAAGATTGATGTGTCATTTCTCATAATCAGATGTCAGAATATGGTTTGGTCATACAGCTAACACCATTTTTTATTATCGCTGAAGTTCAAAAGACCACGAAGACATGAAAATCATGATATTTGGTTGGGGTATTAAAAGTGCTAAAGAAGACTGGTTTTACGTTAACTTCTTGCAATGCTTTACTTAATCCTCTCAGGAATGTCCTGAGAGAATCTAATAACATCAATTATTTTCTAGAGAAGTACAATTAGCCACCTGAAACTAACGAGCAAATATACAGCCTGAGTTGTCCTTATATATATTGTCTCATGCATAAAAAAACTGTCCACTGTTTCTTTCAGTGTGTCTATTTTCATTTTTATTGATGATCATCTCATAATCAATCACCCTGGTCCTCAGACGCTTATTGTCCAGCAATCTATTAGGGGATATACATATATACATGAATATATACATATAGACATATATGGAGAAAAGGAAGAGAATAAGATATAAAGACAGAATGGTGGAGTTTCAAAATATATATTATTATGTTATCAATTTGATAAAGAATCAGTATAATGAGAATAAAACTTTTCAGCTTTATTAAGGTATAATTGACAATTTGTAAGATTTTTAAAGAATACAGTGTGATGATCTGATATGTGTACATTTGTTCATAATGCTGTATATTTTCATGGGTCAGATTAAAGTAATTATTTATCCAGATCTCAGTCTCATTCTAGACCCAGAGGGCAAGACAATTTTTATCTGAATGGTCCAGTCTCTGAATATTTATGGTCACCAATCAATAAGCTATAGCTAAGCAATTTGGGTAGAAAAAAAGGTAAAAATTTAATAGAGGAATCTCCGGTCTATTGGTATAACTGGCTCTTTTTAGTAATATATAAATAAAAATATAATTAAAAAAATAAAAGTTACAAAGTCTTCTTTTAGCAAAATATTATGTTAGACATTTTTACCTCACAATAATTATCTAAACAATATAATTACAAATTTTGAATGGCCCATTAATTTATAGTCTTTACTTTTATTTACTTCTACAGTATGTATTACTTAAAGTAAGAATCAACAGTTTAGGCCAGGCTTCAATCCCACATTTGCTATCCCCAGATCATTGAAGTCGGAGGTGCTCTTTCTCTCTCTCTTCTGAGCTCCAAAAGCACTTGTTGCCTATACCACCGAACATATATTCTGTCTTCTATTGTGATTATTTTCTTTTTTAGATTATAAAGTCCTGGGAGCCACAAAATCTGTCTTAAAAATCTTATAAGAATCACAACATCTAACAATATAGGTTTATTCAGTAGATAAGCAAATAAAAGTGGTTTAAAATGCTGTGTACTATTGTTTATAAAGAAGAGCAAGAAGGTCAAATGTAATTGTCAGTATGCAGATAGTTTCTTCTTGGTTTTGCTGTTGTGGTTTGGATACGATGAAAAAAAGATCACTTTTATTTTAAAAAGATTGAAGCTAGTTTGGCTTTCTAGAAATGCCAAACTGTAAAAATTAAAGTATTGTATTTCTCCCAGTCTTTTTATATATCCTTTTCTTCTAAATTATATCTGCATCAGAAGGAAAAGCAACATATTTTCTGTAGTTGCAGTAATTTATGCAGAGAATGTTGGTGAAGAGAAAATCAACTTAAAAGCACCTGTTTTAAATATTTACTTATGTTTGTACATGTCCCACAATTGAATTACATTGTTTTCCATTAAAATGTTTTGTTCTTATCTTGAAATATATTTAACCTTAAATTTAAAAAGAAATGAGAATAAAAGAAATATCCAACACACAAAATTGCTGAATACATATTTTAAAATGGATACAAATTCAAATTCTGTGATTCTTAATTAATTTCTTTTCTTTCTTTAATGTCTTCTTTCCTTTCTTCCTTTCTTCTTTTCATACACAATAATTTATTCCAAAAGCCATTAATTAAATTTGAACAAGGCAGACATCTGTAAAGGGAGGGGTCAGTGGCATAGGATGGTATTTGTACAAGACTGTGGTGTTGTCAGCCTGGCATGGGATATGAGAGACTGAGAGAGGCTCAGAGCACAAAGAAATAGTGGTGGCGATGTGTGTGTTTGGTTGCGGGGGGCGGGAGGGGGGTGGTGGAGTACAATGGCAATGATGACAACAAGAGTTTAGTTACATATTGTGGAAATAAGGAACTAGGTTTCTTACTAATAGAGAAAGAAGTTATAAATAAGAAAGGGGAGGCAACTATAAAAAGCCTTGTGCTGCTATTGGACTGGAATTAGAGATATTATTGTGAACTCATGGTTATTAATGCATAGAGTTGCTGACCCACCTCAACGCCCCCACCTACCAGAGAGATCTGTCTCTGAATCTGCTCCCTGGATTGTATGGTTCTGTCCCTCTCTCCAAATGTAAATGGACCTGTTATTGAATTCATCACACTGTATTGAATTTATCATGTTATTCTATATTTCCCTTTAGAGTATAAACTGTTTGAAGTCAGGGCATATATACTGCTTAATTCTGTGCATCTCGCACCATGAGCAGTAGAGTTCAGTTATTTAATAGGTTTTTCCTGAAAGTTCATTGAATTTAAATTACTCTCAGAAAGGCTGACTAGTATGATAAATAACTGATGGATTATTTTGTAAACTGTATCAAAGGCCAGTAAACCAGGTCTCAGTGAGATTATATTTTAAAGTATGACAATGTTTCTCTTTTAAAAGCATGCTTTTCTACGTGAAATTCACTAAGGTATTAATCTTGCTAGTTGCTCTTTGCAGGACAGCTCCTATTGCATTCTAGACTACATGGTTCAAGTAGAGCTGACCCAATCTCCTGGCTCAGGAATCGAGCGTGAAATCCAGATTTTTCCAGTCGAGGTATTCTCTCTCCTCCCCGACCTCAGCCTCAATTACTCATTGACTCAGGAATGGGCAATAACTCAAGGCTGTTCAATCAAATTCTCCCTGAAATTTCAGCAGGCCGTATAAGAAAAAAAAACAACAAAAAAACAAAAAAACATTTTTTTAAATTTTTTTTTTTACTAGTACTGCTAGCTGTGAGTTCTTTGGAGTTACAAGGATCATAAAAACTCAGAGTTTTCAGGGAACATTTCTCCTGCCATATGTATGCCAAAGACTGTAAGTGACATAGAGGAAATCACAACCAAGACAGAATACTCTATGCCACACAACTCCTTGAATATTGTTGGTTAGACAAAGATGGGCATCTATCCTATGGACACTCAGCCTTTAAGTGGCCTGGAATAAAAAGCTTCTGGCCAAACAGCCAATGTAGCCAGTAATAGTATCTTTTTTTAGGAATTTGGATTGTAAAATGTAAACAAGTAAACATAAATTACTACAAGAGCTAGGTTTGTAAGGATGCATAGAAAGGCAAGAGGAGTTATCACAGGCCAGGACAGAAATTATGAGTAAACAAAAGCTAAGGAGTAAATAGAAGGTACTCAGGGGAAAACATGAAAAGGGCCCATTTACAAAGGAGAATAAAAGTGAGAACAATCATAATTGCTAACTAATATAAAGTGTCTATTTTACGTCCCAAGCACTCTTCTAAGTATTTTAAGTAAACTATTTCATTTAATATGGTGGCCATATTGTAAACATTTTTCCATATATTTTGCATTCATTTATTTATTTATTCCTGTATTCATTTAATAAATTTCTATTGAGCTTCTATCACAGACCAGGTACTGCTCTGGGTTTTGAGAGTATAGAGTTATTAAAGGAAAAAAAAGGTCTTTGATATCTTGAAGTTTGTACCATATTATTTTTTTATTCTTAAAATATAACACACTAACTGGTACAGTAATTATTATTAACTATTGTAGGATATTGGATGAAGTAAAAAGGGAAGTAATAAATGTTTATTAAACACTTGACTGTGCATCAGAGAGTATGCTGGTCTTCTTGATCTAGCTCTTCTCCTTTAGAACACACAACTGTGCTATGAGATATGAATGAAGTAAGTCTTATATACAGCTTTTCTAATATACTTCTAATCCTAATTATGATTAGAAAGGAACTAGGATTGATTTTTTTAAATGAAAGTTGAAGAGATTACTTCCACCAGTGCAGATTTTTGGGAAAGAGATCTTTTAGGAAAGCTTGGGCAATGCCTTTTCAATAGTTATATAAATGATCTGAGTTATTCTTTAAAAAGACTCATGTAGTTAGTTATTAGATGTGAAAATCATTTCTGTTGCTTATCTTGCTTGAAATTAAACTTTTTTCCTACAGTTTAGTAATCTAATATTTTGAAAATGGCCTTAGAATTTTAACCAGTTTATAAAATCAACAAATGACTCATTTCATTTTTAGTAGTTTAGATGTCCATTTGCTAGGCTATAATTGATAGGCTACAATTTTATTGTGACAGACTTATGTCACTGTTAAGAGGCAACTTTCTGCAGATTCAGCAATTTTATTTTATTAATACTTATGGATTTTGTATGCTAAGAGTTTAGCTAACTAATTTTCAGGCAGTAAATTAAATGCCTATTATATTTAGTTAAATGATTGTTTAATTAAAGCTGATTATTTAGTTTTTATTTCATTGAAAGCATCATTTTGTAGAGTATATTGAGAAAAGCTCAATAGCAAAATAAAGTCATATATTCTTGATTTTGCCATAAGCTGCTATGTAATTTAAAATTAGCTCTTATCTATATTTTGGCTTTTCGATCTGAAAAATGGAATTTCTGTTCTGCAAAAGGCAAATATGAGTATAATTATTTTATTTAAATAATGAAAAATGGTAGGTGAAATATAAATGCCAAATTCTATCATAAGTAGCTTTACATCTTTTAAAAGTATGTTATTTTAGCAATCATAGTGTTTTTATTTATCATTTTTCTATTAAAAATTTTCCTGTACTATAAGTATACTGTAAGGAACAGCAAAGTGTTGCTATTATTTTTAAATTTGCTGAATTTTTTTAAAGTAGATTTCTTTCCCTGGAGTATAAGTATAATTTTATACTCAGTAGAATGATAAAACTATTGTTCAAATAGTCCCTTCTCCTGTATTCTGGATGTACTACATGTTTATCTAATTCAAATAAGTAGACATTTCTAAGGAGAGAAGAATGCTTTGCTATTTCAATGGTAAAGAAAGGATCAGGCTTTGCAGCCTACTATACATTCTTTTCAAGTGTACATGGAACATTTTCCAGGATAGAACACATGTTAGGCCACAAACAAGTCTCAGTAAATTTAAGAGGACTGAAATCATATCAAGCAACTTATCCTATCACCTTTGTATGAAACTAGAAATCAATTACAAGAAGAAAACGAAAAAACACTCAAAACATATGGAGGCTAAATAACATGCTACTAAACAATGAATGGATTGACAATGAAATCAAAGAAGAAATCAAAAGATATGTTGAGACAAACGAAAATAAAAACAATGACTCAAAACCTGTAGGATATAACCAAAGCAGTTCTAAGAGGGAAATTTGTAGCAATCCAGGCCTACCTCAAGAAATAAGAAAAATCTTAAATAAACAATCTAACCTTATACCTAAAAGAACTAAAAAAACAACAAACAAAGCCTAAAGTGAGCTAAAGGAAAAAAATAATAAAGATCAGAGTGGATATAAGTAAAATAGAGTCTAAAATAATAGAAAAGATCAATGAACCAATAACTGGTTCTTTGAAGAGATAAACAAAATTGATAAACCTTTAGCCAGACTCACCAAGAAAAAAAGAGAGGACTCAAGTAAATAAAATAATAAATAAAACAGGAGAAGTGACAAATTACACGACAGAAATACAAAGGTTTATAAGAAAATATTATAAACAATTACATATCAGCTGGAAGAAGTAAATAAATTCCTAGAAACATATAATCCTCCAAGACAACCAGGAAGAAACAGAAAATATGAACAGACTGCTAACTACTAATGAAATCAAATCAGTAATCGAAACTTCCAACAAACAAAATTCCCGGACCAGATGCCTTTGCAGGCAAATTTTACCAAACGTTCAAAGAAGAATTAATACCTATCCTTCTCAAGCAATTCAAAAAATTAAATAGGAGGGAAGGCTCCCAAACTCATTTTATGAGGCCAGCATTAACTTGATATAAAAACAAATAAAGACACCATTAAAATAAATACGGCCCAGTACCTCTGATAAACGTAAATGCAAAAACACTGAACAAAATATTAGCAAACTGAATTTAGCAATATATTGAAAAGATTATACACCAAGATTAAGTGAGACTTATTCCTGGGATTAAAGTTTGTTCCAATATCTGTGAATCAATTAATGCGATACACCACATAAACACAATAATGGATAAAAATCATATGATCATATCAATAGATGCTGAAAAAGCATTTGACAAAATTCAGCATCCATTTTATATATTTTTTAAAAAAACCTCTTAGCAAAGTGGAAATAGAGGGAACATACCTCAACATAATAAAGGCCATATATGACAAACCCATAACTAACATCATATTCAAAAGTGAAGAAGTGAAAGCTTTTTATTTAAGATTAGAAACAGGACAAAGATGTCCACTTTCACTGTTTTAGCATAGGAAGTCATAGCCACAGCAATCCGAGAAGGGGAAAAAAAAAAAATCATTCAGATAGGAAAGAAAGAAATAAAACCATCATTGTTTGCAGATGACATGATACTATATAGTGAGAATCCTGATGATTCCACCAAAAATCTATTAGAACTAATTAATGAATTCATTAAAGTAGCAGTATACAAAATTAATATTCAGAAATAGGTTGCAGTTTTATACACTAATAACAAACTATCAGAAAGAGAAATTAAGAAAACAATCTTATTTACAATTGCATCAAAAAATAATAAAATATCTAGGAATAAATTTAACCAAGGAGGTAAAAGACCTGTACTCAGAAAAACTATAAGACATTGAAGAAAGAAATTGAAAAAGATACAAATAAATGGAAGGCTATACTTATGCTCATAGATAGATAGAATTAACATCATTACAATGTTCATATTATCCAAAGAAATTTACAGATTCAATGCAATCCCTATGATAATACCAATGGCATTTTTTCACAGAACTACAACAATAATCCTAAAATTTTTTGGAACCACAAAAGATCTTGCATAGCCAAAACAACACTGAGAAAGAAGAACAAAGTTGGAGATATCATGCTACCTGATATCTAACTATATGCTAGAAAGCTATAGTATCAAAACAGCATGGCATCAGCATAAAAACAGGTACGTAAATCAATGGAAAAGAATACAGAGTCCAGAAATAAACTTGCACCTATATGATCAACTCCTCTATGATAAAGGAGGCAAGAATATGCAATGAGGTAAAGATAGTTTCTTCAATAAATGGTGCAGATAAAACTGGACTGATATATGCAAAGTAATGAAACTAGATCACTTTTTCACACTATATACAATCAACTCAAAATAGATTCAAAGCTTAAACGTAAGACCTGAAACCAGAAAACTCCTAGAAGAAAACATAGGCAGGAAACTCTTTGACATTATTAGCAATATTAGCAATATTATTTTGGTATGTCTCTCCAGACATAGGAAACAAAAGAAAAAATAAGCAATGGGACTAAATCAAATTAAGAAGTTTTTGCACAGCAAAGGAAACCATCAACAAAACAAAAAGACAACCTAGTGAGTGGGAGAACATATTTGACAATGATGTATTCTGTAAGGGATTAATATCCAAATATATAAAAGGAACTCATAGAACTTAATGCCAAAAAAGAATTGATTAAAAAATGAGCAGAGGACTTGAATAGACATTTCTACAAAGAGGATGCACAGATGGCCTACAGACATATGAAAAGATGCTCAACATTGCAAATCACCAGGGAAGTGTAAATTAAAACTACAATAAAATATTGCCTCACACCTGTCAGAATGGCTATCATCAATAAATCAACAAACAAGTATTGGCAAAGATGTAGCAAAAAGGGAACCCTCCTGCACTGTTAGTAGAATTGTACATTGGTGCCATCACTATGGAAAACAGTATGGAGGCTCCTCGAAATATGAAAAATAGGTCCATCTATGTTGTAGCAAATGGTAAGATCTGCAACTATAGTTCCAGGTGTACAATATAATTAGACATTGATATACCTTATAAAGTGATCGCCCTGATAAGTCTAGTACCCATCTGACATTCTACATAGTTATTACAATGTTGTTGCCTATATTCCTATGCTATACTCTATATCCTCATGACTATTTTAATAACTGGCAACTGGTACTTCTTAATCTCTTTCACCTTTTACACCTGTCTCTTCAACCCCCTTCCTCTTAAACCCCTTCCCATTCGGCGACCAGCAATTTGTTTTCTGTCTATGAGTTTGTTTCTGTTTTGCTTTTTCATTCATTTTTTCGATTCCACATATAAGTGAAATCATACAGTATTTTTTCTCTGTAATTGAAAAATCAATTTAAAAAATTAAAAATATTTTTAAAATTAGTGGAATAAGTTACTTCATATATAGATAGAGATAGACACACAAAAACACACATACAATATATGTATGATATATCATAATGAAAATCATATTTATTACTGTAGGTTCAAGTACAAAGAAAGAATTGAAAGCATTTCCTCTGACCCTAGTTTCTCTTCCCTTAGAATGAGTACTAACACAGTTTTACCTTAGATATTTTCCATAAAATTTGGCATCTACATGTCTAGCCATGCCTGCTCAGATAGGAATAAATTTCAAAGGAAATATCATTAAGAGAATCAAATTAAATGTTAATTTTTTGTTAATTTGCCTTATCTATTCAACCTTGTACTTCTGTTTTCTCAAATTAGCATCCAAGATAAGTATGGGGCAGAACCCCTTAAACAACTGGAATATCTGGAACAATGGAATTATTGCTCAGATTTTGTAAAAAACAAAAAACAAAAAAACAAAAATTCTGGTTAAGGTACTATGTACCTAATTAAATGAATGAAATGTTTGGAAATTTGACCATTTTTGAAAGTTTATTTTCTAATAATTTTTTGACTATTTCACTTAAAATGATTAGACATAAATCATGGTACATAAAAGAGGAAAGAAGAAAGGATTGTGAAATAATATTAACAGCTTTGATTTACAAACAAAAAGCTGAGTTCCAACCATGAGAAATACATCATCAAAGACCACCGCATTAATAAGTAACCGTCATGACTAGAACATCAGAGATTTGACTTAGTTCTATTCATGTAAGCTTCAAATTTCTAATAATTAAAAAAAATCTTGCTTATTAGATTTTAGTTTTTAACACTATTATCGTCATGTAAACCTAATAAAATAACAAAATTTTAAATAGCTAAAATACTATACTAAACCACATAATTTATCTATTTTTTTTGTTACTCTTCATATGAGTTTTTTTTATATAATCATAAAATTAAAATGTAATTTTAATGCATAATATGAAGGCTAAAACATAAGTGAAAAGAAGAAACACATCAGGTTATTTAAACATGAGCTGTAGTCTCACGATAGACTATCCCAGCTGAAAAATATCTGGTTTATCTGCCCACTTCCTAACAGGTCTTTCTCGTCTGAAGTGTTAAAGTGATCGGATACTTAACATTTTTTATTAAATTATAATAAAACATGAATCTTAATGTATCTCTCACGGGCCATTTAATGCTATTTTATATTTTACTTTAAATAGAATTCCTATCACAATTTATTTTTCTTTTTTTTTTCTCTATTCCTGTTTTCACACATTTGGCTGAATTATTTCATTAAAAATTACTGAATGGAATTATACAAATTTAGACATCTCCAAACATTTGCTACATGCAGCTGGACTCAGCTAGCACAGACTAGCTTTCCAGAACTCAGACACACATGCACACATACAAACAGGTCATGCTGAAATGAATGGAACTATTCATGAAAGTCGAGAGAGAGATCTGTGCAAACTTTGAAAGAACTGTTGTTCTCTCTCTCTATATATATTTATATTCTACCACATTTACCATCTTTGTTTGTGGATGGCAAATGTTTCTGTCCTAAGCTTTACTGAATTTAGGCTCTTATTCATTATTCACCATTTCATATTCATTTTTTTTTCTGGGAAATGATAGTAGTTTGAATATTTAACTTTCTCTTTATATGAAAATAAACAGCATAGTTAGCATACTCGCAGACACGCTAAAAGCAGCAATTGAGAGTTGAACTGACAGTTGAATTCATAATTCATTCATTTGAATACATGGATTTGAGACTTTTAAAACTGGCCAGGTTTTGTTTCTTACAAAAATTCATTTGTTGTCAATATTTTGGAATTTTTGTAGAATGGGGAGAAATGTAATATGCTATAGTACAATAATTCCACAAGATCTCAAACAAATTTTTTTTCTAAAAGACTGGATAAAGTCAGTATGTCTTAAATGATTTTAAGATCTGAAGTAACATTTTTAAGGGGATTTTTTCTTAAACATATGTAGGTGTTTCTTGAGTAGATTTACTTTTTTTTTTTTAAGTAATGAAAGCTTTAATCTGGAGTATTTTTCCTAAATTTAACTTTATTTTGTTTATAATTTTCTGTTTTTCTTTCCACATTCTGACCAAGTGAGTAGAGTAATCAACTCTTAGTACAGCAAGTAAATAATCCATGTATGCTGGATTTAAAAACTCAGAGCTAATTACTCCAGTGGACCCATGGCTTTCCTCACCCCCTTGCAACTACTTTCTATTTACCTTTCCAGAGATACTGTGTTAATGAGCACTTTCATTGTTTCATCTACAAAAATGCTAATTATAGATCTTTTTGGACAGTTATGATGATATTTTAACAAGTTTTATCTCAATAATGCCACTGATGAAGACATCTTGATTTACCAAATATTACTTGTTCTGGATATTTAGAACTGTATCTTGAAATATAAGGAAATTTCTCTGAGAAAACGAAGGGAAAATGTGTAATGATAGAAAGAAATAAAAACAGACAGGTGTCTTGAAATCACAAGTATTTCTATGATTTGAGTCCCTGGTACGTGTGTAGGTGGAATCCAGTTGCACAACTATTTTATTTTTCACACAGTAAAGAGATGTTTTATTCTCTTATTTTCCACAAAAATAAGTTCCATAAAAGTACACAGTAGAGGAACAAGAAATTCATTTCGGTTTAACAAGAAACTTACTGAGGACAGACGAATGAAATCTTGCCTGTCCTATGAGGTACATAGGTACCTGCCAAAAGAAAAATGCTGATTCCCCTCAATGCACAGGTAAAGCATGAATTCTAGCCAGACCTCTGATGAATAAGAATGTAAATACAATACGATCAATTCTTCAGATACAGTTTCTTCTTGTAAGTAATTTACACCTACTCTAGATCATTCATATTTCTTCTGGAACTCCAACTAAACTTAACTTTGACCATCTGATATTGTCCCAAGCTGTTGAGGTTTTATTTACTTTGAAAAATAAAATATATAAAGCAAAATATATATTGCTTTATTCTTTGGGAAAGTAAAGTGGCAGTATCTATTAAAATTAAAATTGCTGCACTTCCACTCCCAACCAATAGAGTAACTGGAACAGGACTAGATCTCTACCATAAACTATAAACAAAAGTATACATAAAGCCACTGTTTGTAGACATTGTGAAACAGACAACCTAATACTTTGATCCCTTTGATCTGTTTTTGCTGTTCTTACCAAATTTTGAACAGTTTCTATTGTTTAATCTTTAAAGCCAGTTTTGTTTTTGTTTTTAGCAAAGTCCAACATGTTTTTAACCCACTCATGTTTTTCTTTTTCCACTTCAGATATTGTTATATTTTGTTTTCAGTTCCAGAATTTTCTATTGGTTTTTTGTAGATTACATTTCCTTACTGATATTCCTCATCTTTTTACCTCATATGTCTACATTTCCTTAAAATCTTTCAGCATATTTTTAATAGCTTTTTAAAAATTTTTGTATGTTAAATTCAGTATGTCTGTCATCACAATGTCTGTTTCAGTATTCAGACAAATATATATGGGGGCAGATTTTTGGAGGTTCTTCTCTTTTCCTATCTCTCCTTTCTACCCCATACATTATAGCTGCTCAGAAGCTCTGAAATACAATCTCTGCCCAGCAAGACCTCTGTGCTCTACATGGGCTCCACTTCTGTTTATCATGGTCTAAAAAAATGCTTCTAGACAGAAATCATATGTGTGTAGTCTGTGTGTTTCCTTTCTTCAGGGATCAAAGTATTAAGTTGTCTGTTTCACAATGTCTACAAACAGTGGCTTTATATATACTTTTGTTTATAGTTTATGGTAGAGATCTAGTCCTGTTCCAATTACTCTATTGGTTGGGAGTGGAAGTGCAGCAATTTTAATTTTAATAGATACTGCCACTTTACTTTCCCAAAGAATAAAGCAATATATATTTCCTTTAGCATTGTGTGAAAGGGATCATTTTTCTAAAAATTCTCTGGTCATAAAGATTATTTGTCCTTTTTTAACTTTAACAAAGTCAACACATGCAAATGTTATATTATTTTATTCTAATTTGTACTTCAACGTCTCTTTGTTACTTTTTTACTTTACTCTGTAATATCTGTTCATATACTTTACCCATTTTCTATTGAGCTTATCTTTTTCTTACCAATTTATAGGATTCTAATTGCTTTCTAATAATTCACCCAATCTTATTTTGAAGTTTATTATCTTTGAATTGTCAAAATATATATTTAGTTTATAGTATATAAAATTTTGTTTAACTGTAGTTGTGTGTATTTATACACCAAATGAATTATAAGCAAATGCCATTTATTGTATATAAGAATGTGCATTATATTTAATCAATAAATATTAACTATTAAGCAATTTCTTGTTTTATGTGCTACTTCTTTACAAGTAAATGAGATGAGACCTTTTTGATGTAATTTTTAAAAATTGCCATGATAAACATGATTTACTATTAAGTCTACTGTACCTTCTAAAAGAATCTAATGACACTCCCAAGAATTGTCCTAGAAAATGGGAAAACTGACCATTCTATATAAACTACTACATTTCTAGCAGGTAGTTTTAAAAGCTTGTGATTCACTCGGCATACTATAACTGCAAGATTTGCCTATTTCTTTAAAAATATATTTTAGTAAAACTGGAATGTTGGAGCAAAGGCAAAACTAATTACCATAAAAGTTCACCCAAATTCTGCCATGTGGTAGGTATGAGTTTAAAAGTTATGACATATTTCCATTTTTTAGCTAAGATTTCTGTTTTTAATATTTCATTTGATTTTGGAGTGATCTACAAAAGCATTTCTGCCCAAAAGTAACCAGTTAAGTAGCAATGTTACACATGGGACACATCAAATAATCACTGTCACGTTTTTCAAGAATAATGAGGCAACTAAGTTTTAAGTGTATGAGTCTTCTTTGACATAGATATAGGACAGATAGAATATTTCAAACTCAGATAGCTGAAATAATGATAAAATAATGTAAAACATAATCATATAATTTAATAAGCAAACTATTGCATAAAATCTCAACCACATAACACTAATTTGAAAAGATATATGTACCCCTGCGTTCACTGCAGCATTATTTACAATAGCCAGGATAAAGAAGCGACCTAAGTGCTCATCAATGACTGGATAAAGTGGTACATATATACAATAGAATATTACTTGGCCGTAAAAAAGAATGAAATCTTACCATTTGTGACAACATGGATGGACCTGGAATGTATTATGTTAAGTGAAGTAAGTCAGGCAGAGAAAAACAAATACCATATTATTTCACTTACATGTGGAATCTAAAAAACAAAATAAGCAAAACTAACAAAACAGAAACAGACTCATAGATACAGAAAACAAACTGATAGTTGCCTGATGGGAGGGGAATTAGGAGACTGGGTGAACAAATTGAAGAAATTAAGAAACACAAATTGGTAGTTACAAAATAGTCTTGAGGATGTAAAGTACAGCATAGGGAATATAGTCAATAATATTGTAATAACTATGCATGCTATCAGATGGCTTCTAGACTTATCGGGTGATCACTTCATAATGTATATAAATGTCTAATCACTATGTTGTAAACGTGAAACTAATAAAATATTGTATGTCAACTATAATTAAAAATAAATTTTAAAAAAATAAGTAAGTAAGTAAATAAATAATTAAGAAGTTAAAAAAAGAAAAATATATTTCTGGAGAGATATACATGAAAATCAAAATACAAAAGCTAAATATGAAATATATGAAGCATTTTATTTCAAAGAAACACCTAGCTAAAATAGTCAATAATATATGGTCCTTCACAATTGAAGCTTATAGCCTGATGAAAGAGACAGATGTGTATATCAATAAAAACAACATATAAGGTTTCTCAAGAATATACTCATATATGTTTCCATTTATTGATTAGTGTTTTGGTTGGATATAGAAAGAGAATCAATTTCAGAACATTTTCTTATAGAAACAATTCTATGCGAAGTTAATGTTTGATGTATAAACTTCGAAAGAGTCATGGGCCACGGTATGCCAAGAGAAAAAAAAAGGAATGACAATATTAAGTGAAATTTTTGAATACCTATTCTGTCTGCCATTTTTCCAACTGCACCACTATTCTGGAAAAAATTATTTTAATAATTTCCTTAATCTTCACAAAAACTGTACAAGAAAATTACTTCTGAAATTGAGGAGGAAAAAACAGGCTTAGGAAGATCTAGTTAATAATACAAAATTATTCAACTAATAACTGCTAAAACTGGGACTAAACACAAGACTTGTCTGCATCTTAGTTTATTTTCTCTAAAACGAGAGCCTAAGAACAGGACACCCATAGGAAAAAGGGAAATGTGGGAAGCAGGACCTGGGGGAGACAATAACAGCATCCACTACTACAGTGACATAGACCCTCCCTCCTTTCAGAGATCTTAGGCTCTGGTTAAAATGCCCTTATTAGATCCTGGTTGCTATATTCATCTGTTAATAAATAGAACTGGGAATAGATCCTGAATGAATCATCTGAGTGTCAAACGTATTCCTCTCTGTCCCCATTATTTTGTAGCAGTCTTACCTCTGCATGATGATTAGGTTCAATTACTCCTGACAGTAATAATTCCTTTTCGTTTCTTTTATTTTACTGGAATTAGGAGCCCAACATCAACACATAGAAGCCATAGTTTTCAGCACAGTGGCACTTTAACTGTGTCCTCTGGCAAAAGTGTCTCTCTTCTAGGAACCAAGCCTTAAAACCTTAAAGCCTATAGTTTCAGGGACAGGAAGCACAAATGGTATGCATTCCAGTTTCCCCTCAAAACACATAACCACGAGATCCACTGGTTCTGATACACATCGTACCACCTGGAGGTGCTGGACTAATAGTATTTGGTAGCTGTGAGTCAACAGCATATTAAAGATGGAGGCACTAGCTCAGTAAAAAACATCTCAAAGTGGCACCTTTAGCATCCACTATCATCTTAATTATACTTATAATTTTAGCTCTATTTAATCCCTTTTTCAAAAGGTGTGAATATTGCAATTTTCCCACCCTAAGCTCTTCATTGTCTTTTGTGAGTATGGAGGACACTGTCTCTTTAATTCATAGGTCTTCAGAATGAGAGAAGCTATGCCAAAGGCCTTTTATTCACATATGGACCTGCTCTAGATGACAAGATCTTAGATTACAAGACTGAACCTGATGCCATAATTGGTTGAGTCTCTGGGCATCTTGGGAGAGTGTATTTTGGTTGTGTATTGATTGTGAGCTATTAGGAGCAAGAGGATGAACTGTGGAAGACTTTGATAATCCTTCAGAAAAATCATACCTCCATTCATATACTTGTGTAGTCCCCTGTCTTTACATCTGGACCCTATGATGTTTCTATTGCTTTAATCAATAGAATGCAGTGAAAGTGATGCAATGCCAGTTTCATACCTAAACCTTAAGCATTCTGCTTTTGCATTCACCCTGACCTTCCATGAAAAATCTCTCACAGAGAGGCCATGCGGAATGGGTGAGGCCTTGAACCTATCTATATAGAGATGAACCAAGAAACTCAGTTAACAGCCACACAGAGATCCAAGACCACTGACCCAAGCTTTTCAACCTTTCTACCTGAAGCTAAGACATGTGACTAGAGAAGCCATCTTGGATCTTCAAATCTAGCAGATATCACATTGGGCAGACACTTTCTTCCCCTGCTGTGATGTGTCTGAATTCGTGATCCGCAGAACTGTGCACAAATAAAATAATTATTGTTCTAAACCATTACATTTGGGGGTAGTTTGTTACATAGCAATAGGAAACCAAAATAAATAGTAATATTTTCCTTTTGTAATGAAAAAGAAGAACTGTGGTGTACCTCAAATACAACATTAGACTGTTCGATCTCGAGAACCAATACTACATTATGACGTCATGATATTGTTTTTCACATTACATTTCAGGTACCGCATTGTAACTTCTGTGCCAACATTTTTTTCTCTAATATGTTTTTAAATATGAAAGTGATCAAATGCATAAAATGTATTTCATTTTTAACAGAATCATTTTAGCTATAGAGAACAGAAAGCTTATTTTTTAGAAATTTGTTTCTATTCAGAGATTCCGACTTTCATATTGCAAAGCCTTGTGGGAATACTTTTTCCTGGTATGCATTCCAGTAGTCTTTTTATTTCCTGTAGCAGTGTCAAAAACAGTAATAGTAATATGAAAGAATGGAACAGGTTACCTTATAATATACATACCATATGGTTTTATAGTCTTATCCCTCTATTGGTTTGGAAGTTACTATATGTGGTAATAGTAAATCAGCCTTCTAATTATTATCCCTTGTGTATGACTATGTAAGTTAATGGATATTCAATAATAAAGATGAACACTTTCTTCTCAAATCTTGTCTTCCAGAGTTTCCGATGTTTGTGATATCTTAACTGCATTTCTTAAAATCCTTTTTTATGGCAGGACATAGCTTTCCACCTCTAAAGTTCTAAAGAGTAGCCTTAGCCAGGCTGAGACATACAAAGAAGGCCAAGGAAGCTCTGGCAGAATGAACAAAGAGAAAAGTAGATTGAGTGTGAGGTAAAAGAATAATCAGTGACAACTCCCAGATTGTTGGCTTAAGCAACTGTCATTTACTCAAATGAGAAAGGCTAGTGGTAAATGTTTTAGTTTTAGAAAATCTATATTAGTTGTATTCTTTATATTGACATTTCTATGAAGAACTGCTATTTCATTTGAAACTGTAAGAGAGGAACTCTAGCAAAGGAAATAATTTCACTCGGTGTAAAAGAACCAACTAGAAAAATCCAAGATGGGAACTAGTCATTGAAGTGAGACATATGTCTATCGACTTGTCTTCCAGCTGTGGTTCTAAAAGAAAAAAAGACAAAAACAGAAATAAAAATCTTTTAGCACAAGGACATTATAAGAGAGTCTAAAGTAACACTTATATTAAATAAATACTAGAGCCTATTTTTCTAGATACATCTTTCTCTATAAAAGCCTGAATTTAAAAAAAAAAAAAAGGTGAGATCTTATAAAAGTTTTTATAGCATATTGCAAAAGGAAAATTATCCTATATATTCCAAATAAATACATGTTTCTGCAAATTATAACCTACAGGAAATAAAAATTATTGTAGAAAATATTTATTTAGTACATTAAAAATATGCAAAGAATATGCCTCTATAAAAGATACTGGAATTCATAAGGAAAAATTAACCTAGACAAAGAATTACAGTGTAATTGACAAAAATAATGACAAATTGAAAGAGAATTAAAAATTAAATATCTAAATAAAGCCCACAAAGCAGAATTGACACTGGAGAAAATGGAATCAGCGGTGTTTCTCTAAATGGAATTAAAAAAAAAAAAAACTTTTCTGATTTTATTTATTTGCATCTTCTTTTTTTCTTAGACTAACTGAAGGTTACAACAGATGCTACAAAAATACAAAGGATCATTATAAACTGCTATGAAAAATTATATGTCAATAAATCAGATAACCTAGAAGAAATGGAGAAATTCTTAGAAACATGCACTCTACCAAGACTGAATCATAAAGAAATAGAAAATCTGAACAGACCAATTACTGTGCTAGTAAGGAGTTTGAATCCGTAACAAAAATCTCCCAATGAAGAACAGATAGCTTCACTGGTGAACTCTTCCATGCATTAAAAGAAGAATTAATGCCAATTCTTCTCAAATTCCCTCAAAAAGAAAATTGAAAGAGAAGGAACAATTCCAAATTCATTTTATGAGACCAGCATTACCCTGATACCAAAATCAGAGAAGGACCCTGCAAGAAATGAAAATTACAGGCCAATATCCTTGATGAACATAGATGTAAAGATCCTCAACAAAATATTAGCAAACTAAATCCAACATCAGTTAAAAAGATTATACACCATGATCAAGCCAGGTTTATCTGTGGTATGCAAAGATGGTTCAATATGCTCAAATCAATAAATGTGACACAACACATAGAAAAATGAAGGATAAAAATCATATGATCATCTCAATAAATGTAGAAAAAATGTGACAAATATTCGATGTCTTTTTATAACAAAAACTTTCAAACTAGGCATAGAATAAAGATTAAATAAAATTTAATAATAATAATAATAATAATAAAATAAAAAAACATCTAAATCAGAAAGGAAGACATAAAATTGTTTGTAGATTAACATGATTTTACATATAGAAACTCTGGACTCCAAAACTATTTGATAATAGACAAAGTAAAGTGGTAATAAACAAAATAAACTTACAAAAAATCAGTCATTTCTATGTACTAACAATAAACTATCTGAAAAAGAAATAAACAAAACAATCTCATTTACAATAGCGTTGAAAATAATAAAATATCTATGAATAAATTTAACCAGTTAAAAATCTGTACACTGAAAACTATAAGACATTGATAAAAGAAATTCAAGTAGAAGACACAAATAAATGGAAAAATATTCCACGCTCATGGGTTGGAAGAATTAATATTGTTTAAATGTTCATATTGCTCAAAGCAATCTACACATTCAATGCAAGCCCTACCAAAATCCCACTGGCATTTCTCACAGAAACAGAAAAAGCAATCTTAAAAATTGTATGGAACCAAAAAAGACCATGAATAGCTAAAGCAATCTTGAACATAAAGAACAAATCTGAAGGCATCCACTTCCTATGTTACAAAGTTTTAGTAATCAAAAGATTATGGTATTGTCATAAAAAGAGACACATACATCAAAAGAACAGAGGGCCCAGAAATAAACCTATTTATATGTATTTCAACTATTGACAAAAGTGCCAAGAATACACAATAATCTCTTCAATAAACAGTGTTGGCAAAACTGGATAGTCACATGCAAAAGGATAAAATTGGATCCTTATCTTATATCACACAAAAAAAACAATTAAAAATGGACTAAAGACTTAAATGTAAGGACTAAAGACTTAAATGTAAGGTCTAAAACTGTAAAACTTCCAGAAGAAAAAGTAAGGGAAAAACTCCTTGACATCGGTCTTGGCAATAACTTTTTGGATATGACACCAAAAGCACAGACAAGAAAACAAACAAACAAAAAAAAACAAGTGGGACTACATCAAACATAAAAGATGTTACAAAAATATGTTACAGCCATTATGAAAAGCAATATAGAGATTAATTAAAAGATTAAATATAGGTCTACCATATGATCCAGCAATCCTATATCTGGGTATATATCCCAAGGAGATGAAATCACTATCTTAAGGAGGTGTCTGCACTCTTATGTTCATTGCAGTATTATTTACAACACAATGATATGAAAAGAATCTAAGTGTCTATTGACAGATGAATGGATGACAATGTGACATATATTCAGCCATAAAAAGAAGGAAATCCTGTCATCTGTGACAACATGGATGAATCTGGAAGGCATTATGCTATGTGACATGAGTCAGAAAGAAAAAGAAAAATACTTTATTGTATCACTTATATGTGGAATCTTAAAAAAAAAAAAAAAAAAAAAGGCACAGTCATAAAAACAGAGAGTAGAGGGTTGCCAAGGAATGGGGAGTGGTAAAAATGGAAATGGTGAGATACTAGTCAAAAGGTAGAACATTTCAGTTAACAGATAAATAAGTTCTGAGGATCTAGTGTACAATATGGTGACTATAGTTAGTAATTCTGTATTGTAGGCTTAAAATCTGCTAAAAATAAATCTTAAGAGTTTTTACCAAAAAAAGTAAAAAGAAAAAGCTTTTGTGAACTGAAATATTATTTAAGTTTATAAATCAGAAAGATTAACTTTATGAACCCAAAAAAGCAATGAAAAACAAATCCAAAATGAAGCATTAGCACTCAGGCAGGCAGAAATAAAGAAATGACCTATGACTGTCCTCGAATTTCTCTTCTGCATACAGAATTTCAATGAAAAAAGTTTGTGAACTGAAAATCTCACATCAACCAATTTATTGTTTTAATATGAAAGCAACAGAAGACATCCCTAGGTTATAAAGACTTGGAAAATATTGCAGCCAATCCCTCTTCTTGGAAAAGAAAAAGAATAAATGATACAATTCAAGTGATAAAAACATGTCAATATAAAAATGCTAGTGATGAATACTGAGATTACTTAAAGACATTAGATTAACAAAATTGAATACAAATCCAAATAACCTCAATAAAAATTGGCTGAAGACCTACCATGTACAGGAACTCTTCTAAGCATAGGAAAAATAAGGACGTGGCTGCAATTTTAGATAGATGGGCTCATAAAAGCATTTCTAAGGAGCAAGGACTTGACTGAAATGAGAGAACAGGCCTTTAAAAGTCTCAGAGAAGAGTTTTTGGAAAGTTCCCAGTACCAGAGGTAGGAGAAAGCTTGTTCTGTTCCAGAGCATTAGGAGGCAACTGTGAGAGAAATGAAGTGAAAGGGAGAGTTTATAGAAGTTTGTGGCAGAGAAATACTCAAGGTCCGCATAGCATTGGGCAATTTAGTCACATAAGGAATTTTGATTCTGTTCTTCGGCAGTTGGAACAGCAATGCAGAGATTTCGCAGAGGGGTGATATGATCTCTTAGCTTTGAAAAGAATGGAGAGTAGAATGTTGGGTGGGGAAAATGAGGAGATGTTGGTCAAAGGGTACAAATTCCCAGTTAAAAGATGAATAAGTCTAGAGACGTAATGTATAGCATGGTGACTATGTTAACGATACTGCATTACATGAAAGTTGCTAAGAAAATACACATTAAATGTTCTCACCACAAAAAGAAAATGGTAATTATATGAGGTGATGAGGTGTTCACTAACCCTACTATAGTAATTGTTTCACAGTTTATGAGTATCAAATTATCATGTTATATACTTTAAAGTTACACAATGTTATATGTCAATTACATCTCAATAAAGCTGGATAAAAGGATCACTTCATAGTTTTATAGGTAATAGACTACAAGGTCTCAGGAAGACTAATTAGAAGGCTATTGTAGGAATTGTCTCCATGATCTCACTTTAATAGAACAGACTGAAGCATCTTACAGGAAAATTGAGGCAGGCATTTCAAATTCCTTATTATGCCTAATGAAGGCTAAATTTACTGTATTTTGATAATTGGAGAACTACATGTTGAAGTAAGCATTTGATAAGTTTAAATACAAGTCCTTGTAGAATCAAAAATAAACTTCTTAAATTCCAAATAACTATTGAAAACAAAAGTAAATGAAACACGAGTGCTATTTTCAAGTTCCTTCAGGGGCTAAGCTAATTGCAAAATGGGTTAAATTGGGCCACTAGAGGCTACTTAAGAATATAGATTATGTTGAACTGGGC
The DNA here is from genome assembly GCF_902729225.1 of Pteropus medius. Lineage (NCBI taxonomy): Eukaryota > Metazoa > Chordata > Mammalia > Chiroptera > Pteropodidae > Pteropus > Pteropus medius. Next base: position 5,771,981 of record NW_024344253.1, read on the forward strand.
AGTGCCCCTGTCCCTCCAAAGCAGGAGAAATTACTTAACTTCACACATGTATTGCCAGATTTCACTATTTATCAAAAGATGATGGGAATCTGAATTTTTAATGTGAAATTTCCAAATTTGTAAAGCACAATACACATTTGATTCCTCCATTGATCTTCTCTAATTGCTTAATTTTAAAAAGGAATAGATTTGAATTGTTGGCTGTCGGTTGGCAAAATCAGTTCCAGCTAGTGAACAATGGAAAACATCAACCATTAAAGCAGCACGAAAATCTGAATGCATCAAATAAAGTTATAGAAGTAAGCCTAAACTCTTCTACTTAGCATACTCTTCTACTTTTAACATATACGAGAGGTTAAATTCTCTAATTAAAATAACTCACATACCAAGGTTTTTTAATTTATTTTATTTATACTTCTTTCAGTTTTTTAAAATGAGGTAATTAAATTTTACTGCTATGAGATTCACCAAAAAACAAAATCAAAAAGTTAAAAATAAAAATATGCATGAAGTTAAACTCAAAGCTTGGAATCCTATTATAAGATATTTTTTATCAAGGTCAGTGAACATTAAGAGTAATTGTTCACTCATCCATGAGCTACTGGATGAGATGATCCTATACTTCTATTACCACAGAACTCAGAAAAAAAAGAATCTAAAGCATATTATAAACAAATAGCACCAGCAAAAGAAAATAATCATAAATAGTCAAACGAAAGGCAACTATCAAAATGAGTTTTTCTGGTGGTCCTGAGAATGGCTTTTGTGCACAGAAAAAAAATTTGCAGTTAACTCATTATTAAAATCAGTATTAATTTATTGAAGTTATAAATTCAAAAAGCTTCCCCCTCATATGTTTAAGGTTGTAATAAATTAAAGAACCACCCCCCGCAAAGGTAGCCACATCCTAATCCCCAGAACCTATGACTATGTTATACTACGTGGCAAAAGAGACTGTGCAGATGTGATTGAATTCAGGATCTTAAAATAAAAAGACTATTCTGTATTATCCAGTGGGCCCAATATAATCAAAGGGTCCTTATAAGAGGGAGGCAGAAAGGTCAGAGTCAGAGAAGGAGACACAAGCACAGAAATACGGTTTAAAGGGGAAGATTTGAAGATGCTGTGCTTGAACATGGAGACAAGAGCCAAGAGCCAAGGACGGCAGGTGGCCTATAGAGGCTGGAAAACTCAACAAAATAGATTTTCTGACCACAAAGCCCTTCAAAAATAAATAGCTCCTCCTTCCTTTCCATACTCTGGGCCTTCCAGGAGTTCCTGTCTTTGAGCAACTCTGACCAGGTACCACAAAATGAAGAGGAATCTGGGAAAGAGTTTCCAGACTTAGTAGCAGTAATGCCACTTTACAACAGATAACCCAGGATACATTGGTAGAATTCATTAGGTTTATTTATCTATTAATTAATATTGTAAATTTGAAATGATATTCTAGGACTCCTAGGTATTTCAGATATGGTAACTGACATGCTCTACTTTTCATTTTATTTTTTTCTGTTTCATTTTGTAAGTGGTTAACATTTTTCTATTATTAAAGCACATAAAATTTATATTTGGTTTTTCACTTTCAGCTCCATATTTCCTCTGAACTTGGTCCTAAATAAAATATAGTCAAAGTTTATGACTTTGCCATTGCTTTCCAGTTACCCCTAGTTTGATTGAGGTTCACCTGCAAGCAGTTTCCTCAACAAGGACTTTGGGGAGCAATAATCCCTGAGTGCTTGTGTGTCCATAACAACTCGTATGTTGAATTTTCACTTGAAGCACAACTTGGCTTATATGTTTTCCCTTGCTTGTCACATAAATATTGCTCCATTGTCTATGCTAAATATCGCTGAGGAAAATATATAATCTGGTTGATTTTTTTTCCCCTCTTCTAAGTGACTAGATATTTTGGCTTAGCTTTACAAAGGATCCTTTAAGAACCAATCTTTATCAAACTGTATCTTATTATTGATTTTTCTGGTTCAAATTGCCCTGACATATGACATGTATTTTCAAAAACGTAGGTCTAAGACTTCTTTTATTTCAGGAATGTTTTCTTGAATTATATGTTTCTATATTCTGTTCCATTATTTTGGCTTTCTTCTTAGGGAACTCCAATTATGTGCATTTGATCTCCTTTGTCTTTCTTGTGTATCTAACTATTCCCTTTAATCATTTTTTTTTAACTCCTCTTTTCTCATTCTATACTCGAGATCCCTTTCTGTATGATCTTCAGTGTTTATGTTGCCTTGTTCTCCTTCCAATTTGTCTTCACTTTTGTGTTTTTTTGTTCTTTCTACTTTTTTCTTGGTTCGCCAATGTACATTTCATTGTCTCCTGTTTTCTCACCACATTGGCCCTAAAATCTTGTGTTTTCGCTTTGGGTCTTCTTTCATAGAAATGATTCTTTCTTCCTTTTTTTTTTTTTTTTTAACTTTTAATCCATGGTAAAACATTTGGTCAGAACTTCCATCTGTTATTTCTCATTTTGTGAGGTGTCCTTTGGGGAAGTCTTTCCCACTTTTTTTCTTCTAGTAGTTTTGTGTCAATTCCAGGTTAGCTTCAATTTTGCTTCTTACTATGGAATAAACTAAAATTTTCTTGTCCAGCTATTGCAGGAGTTTCTTTTAGACAGTATAGTTTTACTGGATTTTTAAAAGACATATCAACACTTATCCATTGACCTATTCTATACATTTCTTTCATGCACTTTGACCCATTTGTTTTTTCACTTCCTACTTTGTCCTTCCCAGATCCCACAGCCTTTGATTCCTATTGGCCTTTCCTGAGATCTGTTGCTCCTGAATCTCTTTGTTATTCCATTTTTCCTGTGTGTCTTATGCCTTGCAATCCTTTCAGTTTTATGACAATCTTTGTTGCTTTTAGCAGCCTTTACACTTAAACAACAACAACAACAACAACAAACTAAGGGGACATGTCCACTTTCTAGTTTCAATATAAAAGGAAATTGCAGAGATTTTTTTTTTGTCTTATTTTTATAAGATGTATTAGAGAAAAATGGGAAACAGTTTAAGCCTCTATTTACTAGAAGAATTCTATTTTTACTTCTGAAATGCAAGTTTATAAAAAAAATATGTCTTTATGTTCAGCAGCCTGTGATAAAATTTCTTACATACTACGAGCTGTTTTAATCTTCAGAATCATTTCTTTCCTAATTTGTTCTTAATATATTAGAAATCATTTTCTGTTCCACTGAGTTCTTCCTTGAGAGACACTAATTATACTTTACTGAATCATCTTTTCTTTAACATCTTTCTTTTTTAATAAAATGTGTACATTGGATTTATCTCAATGCTTTCCTTTACATCAGTATTTTAATTTTCTGTATTATTGATACTGTATCTTGCTATTTTTAATTTTTTATTTAGTTCATTATAATGTTGTTTGTAGCGTCAATTTATTTCTTGACATGTGTAATGGATGCTGTGATGCACTACCCAGACTGCCCCTTCATGACAGAGGTGCTTAGTTGGCAGCAGTGTTGACTGATAATGGCTCACAACTAAATTTCTCTTTGAGAATTGCCCTGGACCAATGGGAGCTTTCTCAAACAAAGTTACATGCCTCCCGTCCTCAAGAACAGTTCATATCAAATGACTGGCCCATGGGAGCCATACACAAACTTGACCTCCTTGCCATAATTCAGGGCAACTTCAAATGGTCTCGCTCCAGGATTAACTTCCCACGGGATTAGCTGAGGCCTCTGTTCCAACTGCATTACAGTTTAACTCCTCCCTCTTTCCAATCTTGTTTCCCTTGTTCCCTAATACACCTTGTTCCTAAGAGTATTTGTAACATATTAAAAGGGCCACAAATTCTTTGATAGTCTTGCCACTAGAGGTAAGGCGTATGTTTCTTCTCCTTGAAACCGGGCTGTCCTATGTCTGCTCTGACCAACAGACTACAGTGGAAAGAGCACTGCCAGTTTAGGCCTAATCTTTAAGAGAACTGAGAAATTTAAGAGGTCCTGAGATTAAGTGGAAAGAGGGAGGAGCTCAGCCAACACACAGTCTTCTAGTTCTCTCTGCCAAGACATCAGGCATGGGAGTGATCTGCAGACAGGCTAGCTGCCAAGTGAATATACCCTCAATGGACTACTGACAACTCCACATGAAGCAGAAGAATCTCTCAGCCAAGATCAGTCCACATTCCTGACCCACATGATTGTAAGATACAATGAAATGATTATTTTTCTTATATCATTAAATCATTTTATTATGTAGCAATAGATAACTCAAACCATACTCCAAAATAAATATCTCACATTCAACCTCCATTTCAGGGCCTGTATCCTGAGAAATAAAATGTAAGACAAATTGATATGAGAAGTTGTCCTAAGAAGCAGACTCTAAAAAGGGTTTGTAGTTGGATCCCCAGTAGCTGGCTAGCAATGAAGACACCATCACTTATGGTAAGTGGACAACTGATGGCTCCTATTATGATGTATCAGTTCCATCATTAAAATTTATAGCAGCAGTAAACTGGAATGACATACCAGATGAAGGGGATGCACTAGCTGTTTCAGTATTATAGGTGTTTGGGATGTGAAGTGGGAATATTAAGTACAAGGACTATAAAATCTGATGAGTATTGCTAGGTAATATTGATACATTAGTGAAAGACAATAAAAGGCTAAGGGTAATGAATCACCAGTTAAAGGCAAAGTGTGAATTGATGGCCTTGTTGCCATCATATAAAGAGTCTCTTATTTCCTGTCATGGGAACACAAAAAAATGCCATGGATGAGGCTTAGAACTTAATTATAAGGGTAGCAGAGTTCAAAGAAAGTTAACATTGTCAAGTCCAACTGGTTTGTTATGCCAAGGTCAGGTTCCTAATTAGAGGAATTTTAGAACACTGAGATTTGGACTAAACTCTGGATTAATGCAGTCATATACTGAATCTCCAGATTCTCCTGATATATCCTACAGAAGTAGCCCACTTTTTCCAATTAAAGGCTAGCATCTTCCATGTTAAAGATGATACAGAAAACTTTGCTTTGTAAAACAACATGTACCAATACAAGTATCTGTTCCTCATCTCTCCTTTTCTTCATTTGATAAATAATTTTGGTTAACTCACCCATCAGGGTAAGTACGAGACCTTCTAGGGGAGGAAGGGAACAATAAGCCAACATATATAATGGATGCATTGCAATGTATGTAATAGATACTGAGTATGTAATATAGCTTTTATATGGGAGCAGTTTTCTGAGATGCAGGGTGATGCAGGAGAAAACACCTGGGCAAGAATCCTGGGAAACTATGCCAACATACTGTGCAGATGGTTCTTGGAAGCTTGGAAAAAGTAATGGCCCATACAAAGTGATATAGATATACTATAGCTACCATAGCAGGTGATGGAATAAGTGATCAAAAGACTCAGAGAAGTAGACATGTTAGAGTGGATAAGATGCATGAGACAAGAAATTCACTAACCATCTATGTTCCATGAGAGAGCTCCATTTATTAAAATGATAAAGTGAGAAGCCATCAGCATTATTGAGAAATTCAATAGTAGTTGCCATCTATAGCAGGGTTTATTGTAAATCTGGAATCCTGATACCAACAGAGATCCTGGGATCCTTAAATAAGAACCCAACTGATATTAATTAAAGGTCAGAAGCATGATAATCATATTTATCATAAATAGCAAGAAGGTCTAAGTCGGAATCAGATGTACCTAGAGACAAGATAAATGAGTAGCCAAAAAAGGGTATGGCTTAGTTTATTCAATGAATACAAGATAAAGATGAAAAATCATGAGCCTGTGGAAACTTCTCCAGTAAAATGGCCATCCCTTAACCGATTTCTGAATATTAACCACTTCTCAGTCTGAGAATCCAATGAATGTAGGAAAAGTCAAATAGCCATGAGGAAGAACCCTTAAATACCACGTCAGTGCATTTTAATGATTCCCCCAGCACATTCCCAAAAAGAATCCATGACCATTAATTTAAGCAACAAAACAATGTGGAAAGATAAAAATTAATTCAAAAGAAGAAAGAAAGGATAATAAAAGAAAGTTAGAAAAAATAAAATGTTAGAAATAAATTAAAAAATATTAGTGATTATAGCCAGTGTAAAATGGACAAAATGTTACAATTAAGTTAAAAATTATCACAATGAATTAAAAAAAACTAAATCCAGATACAGGCTACTTGTGAAAACTACGTTTAAAACATAATGTCACAGGAAGTTTGAAAGTAAAGACCTAATTAAAAGATATACCAGGTTCATACAAATAAAGTAAAACTGGCACAGCTGTATTATCAAAAAAATAAACTTTAAAGCAAAAAGCAGTTACAGATATAAAAGAAAACTCCATCATGATAAAAATTTCAGTCTCCCAATAAAGCAAAAATTACAAACTTGAATATACCAGATAATATGTCCACGAAATACATGAAGATACAAGACAGAACTGTAAGGAGAAACAGATTAATCCAGTATCATAGTGGGAGATTCTAGCATATCTTTTCTCATAACTTGTGTATTCAATAAGAAAAAAGAATAGAAAAGATAAAAAAATAGTGGTCATACAGTACACCCAACAGTTGGAGAAAACATTGTTTCTTAATACTCAAGAAACAGTTACAAAACTTGATGACAATTTGGCAAGGAAGAAAATTTCAACCATTTTTAAAAATTCACAATCTCTATTCACAGCTTAGCTGAGTTTTAAACCAATAATCAAAAGAAAAAAAAGGAATACATTAGGAAACTAATACATATATTTCAAAAAACTCATGGGTCAACAGACAAATTAGTAATAAACAGGTTACATATCAAAACTTCATCAAGAAAATGAGAGATGGTACAAACGAATACATTAAAAATGAGAAGGTTCAAATATGTGGTGACAGAAAGAAATCTAACTATGGGTGGTGAACATACAATGTAAAATATATATGACTTACTATTGACTTGTACGCTTGAAACTTACTGGATTTTATTAACCAAAGTCACTATAATAAAAATAAATAAATTTTTAAAATATGAGAAGTACACATAAGATGAGATGTTATAAAATTTGAAAAGATTATAAGATGATGTAGATAAAAAATACTATTGAAAAAATATTTAAAATAGCCATTTCCAGAAAAAATTGCCCTCCTCCCCTCAAAATAGAAACTCTAAATAGTTCGTTGACCAGTACAAACATTAAATCTGTGGTAAATTTGCCCACAAAAAAAAAAAAAAAAAAATGGAGAAATTGAGAGTTGGACCCTACCAAATATAAAAGAAACACATAACTGCAATTTTTCACAAGCAATTTCAGGCTCTGTTTTTTATTTCTTTCTGGGCAACTTATTTAACTTGTGTGCATTGCTATGCTCATCTATAAAATGAGAATTATAATACCACACATCTCATAAATGGTTATGAAGAGTGAATGAGTTAATGTATATAATGTGCTTTCAGGGGAGTGTAGCACATATTAAGCACTTTGTATTTATTATTATTATTATTGAAAAATCTTAATATGAAGAGTGTAGATAAGAAACAAATCATAAAGTAATCTCATCAATGAACATAGATACAAAAACACTAAATAAATTTGGTGAGAGCTTGTCATAATGCCATTAATATAGTCTGAAGATTCCACTTTGTAAAATTGGGGGTTACATTATTGCAAGGAAAAGACCAGGGTTTCCTTGCTGAGAATTCCTGGAATCTGCTCAGTCCAGGTCTGTCCAGGTCACATGTATAGTTTAATGCTACCTGGTGAGAACCGTCCACTCTACCTTAAATATAATGAGAATGATTCTGGGTTCTGTGGCTATGAGGCAGAGATTTCTAGGCCCCAGTATTGTCTTGGCCCAGTCTTCCCACATAGCCACCAATTAACCAGAAGATTCATGACTTTATACCATACATAAAAATCAATTTCAGAGAGGTTAATGACTTAAGTAAGAGGCAAAATTATTAAACTTTCAAGAGATAATAAGAGAAAATATCTTATCTCAGGATAAGGAAGGATTTCTCAAATGAGGTTAAAAGCATTTAAAGCAAAAGGTTGATAAATTTGATGATGTTAACATTAAGAACTTCTGCATGACAGAGAGATTATTTAGAAAATGAAAATATAACAGAATACAAAATATTTGCAACATATATAATTGACAAAGAACTAGTTCTGAGAATACATAAGGAATTTTTATGATAAGAAAAAGACACAGACGCCAATAAGCTGAAAATAAAGTGAAGAGATCAATGAGAAAGTTATAGTATGTATTTTCTTTGGAACATTTTTTTTTCTCGCAATACGCTCTTTCATTCTTTTTTCTTTTTCTCTTTCTCTCATGTACTACACGCATGCACACACCCCAAGTTATTTTTTTCTTATTATTTTATGAAAATAGAAAGCAGAGAGGAGGCATTGTTGAAATATAGTTACCAAGATACAGTTGTTGGCTGGGCTCACTCATGAGTAAATGGCTACTCTCACATGTTAGCATCATAGTTCACACGAATTAAATTAAATTGGAATTTACTAGAGGAAGAAGACTTTTAGGGAAAATTTTCTAAATAAATCAAATATGTAAATGTAAAAATCCATAGAGGTCAACTCTGTATCTTCTTTTTTCAACTAATTTCAAAACATGTTCTAATATACTCTAAGGTTTAGGAAACACAACTTAATGGAGACACTAATGCACAAAGTATTGATTATGAAAAAATATTTTTCTTGTAACTTGGGTTCATAGCAGTGAGCTCTATAACCTTCATATTGAAAAACCACAATAAATATTATTGCAGAGGTTAATGACAGCCATAAAGTGTATTGCTATCAGATGATTAAATAGCATATTTCTTCCCCATCATCTCTGAACACCTCAGTAGCTACTGACTACTCATCTGGGGCTCAAGATGCCCAATATCTTGGCCATAATAAGTAGGATATACTGGATATCCTACTGTTTGTGGGATTGGAGTTTATTTCAGTGCCCTAAATCAAATTCTGCAAAAATCCAGGCTGAATTCCTCCAGAAAGCTACTAATTGTCTTTTTCTCACAAAATTTTCCTGGCTTTCTCAGGCACAAGTTGAGGTTCCATGCTCAGTGCTGTTATGGGATTTCGTACATAGCTCTGTTGGCACTCATTTCACAGTACTATCTTTATTCATAAAAATGTATTTGAGTCTCTCTCCCTGAAAATGAACTCAAAGAAAGAAGCCCCAGAGAAAGATGAGTTCTAATACCATCTCCAGCTGGGAAAACTAACAAAATCTTGAGATTTCTTACTTAGAGATTGAGAACAACATTTTGTGTTATTTAACTCAAAGGTTTATTATAAGAACCAATAAGGTAAGATATCTGAAAGCAATTTAATAACCAGTATACCGCAAATTTATAAACTATTACATGCCAACAAATGATCTAAAGTTAGCTAACATGGCATATGTGATGGTGACTTTATTTTTCTGGTGTCCTTTAAAAGACATTATTGTCCTATAGCACCATCAAGTTTACCCGGCCTTTCACAGGTATTGTTTTCAGTGCTACTCACTTTATTCTTATAGCCAGTGGCTCCCAAACTTGGCCACACACCAGCATTATCTGGAGAGCACATTAAAACTCAGATTGTTGGATCCCATCCCCTGTGTTTCTAAATTAGTACTTCTGGGTAAGTTCTGAGAAGAATTGAATATTTTATGCTGTATGTATAAATTTCACTTAAAAAATTGAATTCACATAAGATTCTGAGGTAACATGTTATGAAACAATCTCAAATTTTAATCCTGAAGGATACCTTGGCAATCACCAAATCATAGAATTTCTTGAACTGGGTTTCAGGATGTGGACCAAATACCTTGAACTCATTGAAAGTACATGAAAATTCTTTATATAAGTCCATTTATGCATTTTCTTAGAGAGAGGGTACAAAATTCCATTTTATCCTTAAAGGACTCTCTCTATGACTCCAGAAGAGTAAGTTACTAAGTCATTTTGTCCCTAATGTCACTTAGATTCAGAGAAGCAATGTTACCACAACTACATAGCTATTCTTATAAAACTGGGACTACAGATCAGGTATCCTAACTTTAATGCATTTTGATTTTTAAGTATTCTTCAATTTAGTTTTCCTAATACTAGTGACTTTTGAGTGTTAGGCATTCTTTCAAACAATAACATAGCATAACATTGAATATTTATTTATTTAAAGAATTTCATAGAAATATAAAGACATCATCTTATATCTCAATGACTTTGATCTAGTAACTTTTATTTTCCATTAGTTTCCTTTCATTTTTTTTGTTTTGTTTTTGTTGTTGTTGTTGTTGTTTCCAAGTTCCTGGAATCTTTGCTATATAGTAAAGACTACTTCTTTCTCCTATAAGTGGTTGTGAACATATGCCTCAGTGACTTGAACCACTAGAGGAAAAATGCCATCTAGAACACTTTCATGCTATTTAAAACCACCCCAAAATGAGAATGATTGTGGGTCTACATAAAGACAGAAATAAAGAAACCTGAATCCTAGTCATTGCTCTTCCATAAACATTGAGACACTAGCTAATTATTTTCATTTCTCTAAATTTTCTCATGTGTGAATAAAGGAGTTTGGACCATTAGCTGATTAATAATATCCCCTTTACTTTTAAATCTCATAATTCGAAACATCAAAAAAGCACTACATAGTATTTGCTAATTCCCTTGTTCTTCTGTCCTAAGTATTTTCTACTTTTGTCTAAATATTTTCTACATTTGCCCTGCCTCATTTTATACCTGCCGAAATGAAAATTAAAATGGTATCTGTGTACAGTGAAGAATTAATCCCTCCCAAACTCTGTCCTATGCATCTCTTCCTCTGGCTGATTTTCTATATCCTTTCCTTGCAATAAATATAACCATGAATAAATGCCTCTGTGAGTTCAAGTCTTTTCAGCAAATTATCAAAACTGAGGATAGTTTTGGAAAACTCCTGAACTTGCAGTTGGTGTCAGAAATAAGGACAGTCTTGTGTCCCTAAGACTCTGGAGGTTGGCTAACTCTGGATACTATGACAATATATTGCTCTGCTCTGTATCTCTATCCTTGTTAATTTATTACTGAATACATAGAAATGAGGGAAAGATATGGTGTTTTAGTCTTTCAAGATTAAAAAACAGGTATTTCTAAAGTATTTTGTTTTATTGAAAAGTTCCTTCCCTATTACTTACTTCAGTAAATTTAGATAAGACATTATAGTAACTTCATGATTAAAAATCAGTTTTCCTTTCTTCTTTGAAATTAATTAATTGGCTAGAAAGCTGCATTCAATATGATACAATCAATCAAGTGTTTTGACATAAAAGTAAAACAAAGGTGGAAAATTGAGAAATGAATACTTCTACTCACAACTTATATATAATTGTGATTTTTAAGTATATCAGTTTGCTTTTCTATATAGAAATATGAGTGGAAAGCCATGAAAAAGATGTGCTCTAATGGATAAACCATAATGATTCTATATTGCTAATTACTGTAACATTAATGCATTCTAATTTGCAAATTTGAAAAATATCTTAGTTACTCTACGGTGTTAAGTAAATAATCAGCACCCCATAAACACTGTGATAAACCTAACAGTTGACCTTTCCAGGTTGAAATTCATAATAGGGCATGGACTAAGCGTGTTTTTAGTCCAGACCAACAGGCTGCAGTAAAAACTTTTGTGAATAATAACATTTGAAGTTCTTCTCACAGAATGGAAAGAAAAATATGAGTGTTGACTCTGGCAACTACTGGCATATGCTTAACCACTCATCTTTCAGTGACGAGATGGACAGAATCACAGCTGAACATTCCATATAATCAAAACTAACCCAATGTTCTTCATAGCTCTTTACATTGGAATATTTCACTAAGAGAATGATTTTCCATAAATGGAACAAAATAATTGCTACCTAGGTTTCAAGCTGCATAATGGTTCTCTTCACAAATAGGAGTTTTCACTTCTTTAAATTAAAAAGCTACAAGGAAAAAATATATATTTAATGTCTCAGAAAAAATTAAGTGCAAAGGGCAATTCTTTAAATATTTATTGGAAAGCCAAAAGATAATCCTTTTTACTTTACCAAATGATTCAGGCAGCATATTGTGAGATATCATCCCTCGAGTAACTGATGTATGCCAGCAGAACCAATACATCACAGAACCGTAGAAATCCTTATATTCATATACTGTCAGAGGCTAAGGTCCAATTAAAGACCAAGTTCATAATACACTTTCAACAAAATATATTCTGTGACGATCTAATAAACAAACAAAAGATGTCCTCAAATGGCTCTGAATGCTAAAAAATGGAAATGATTGAAGACATTATCGTCGACTGGCTGAAGCAGGCGCCTCATTTACTCCCAGACTAGGTCAGATAAGGTGATGCTTCCTTTGAGGAGCAGTGTTACTATGCACCCTACTGCTGTCATCTAAACAATATTCAGTCAGTGACTTTCCCTGGAGGATGCTACTATGGGTTCAAAAGGGGATGCAGGATTCGTGTGGTCCCCTCCCACAGATTCAGTTGTTTGTGTAAAATAACTGACTTGCCAAAGCCCTCCCTTACCAAGATTCTAATTTCTATTTATAAATAGGCTATTCTATTTTTTTTAAGAATAAAATATTCATAATATTAGGAAAATATTTTTAATCAAAGTAGTACATAGCTCAACTAAAACTAAACATAAAGTTATACCTAGTACCATGCAATATAACCATTAATTGGCAATAACAATGTATTTTCTCACTACTGTAAAAATACTCCAAAAAGTAGATTAAAGTATTAGAAAAAAATTATTGAGGCACAAAATGTTGAATGAAAAAATTCACTCATAACTTAATCTCCACATGTGTAATTAATGCATGATTACATCATAAATAGAAATCTGGTGTTACTTGAACACCGATTTACTCGAGGTTTGATGAAAGGTAGAGAAAGGAGCACATGTCTTACAGCCTACAGTTCATCACTGTCAAAGAACAGACATGCTGATAAAAAGAGTTTGAACACTTTAAATTACATGCTGTAATCATCTAAATAAATTAATCAAAAATATATATCACCTATGAAGTAAAAGTTTTATTTAAATGCTCTGTAATTTTTGCAACTCCATTTAATTATTCACTCTCATACCACTAGATCTTACCAAATAAATAACTCACGAGGTAAAATAAACAGACATAAAAAAGTAGCTAATTTAACTATAAGAACTGAATATATCAGATCCTACAAAAATATAGCTTTATCAAGACTGGAGTTTATTCCAGTAAATTAACCCTTTAATGATTACTAAAGTTTCATCTTCATCCTCTTAGTATTCAAACAAGATTCAATTAAAATAACATTTACTTGCTGTGTTGGAACTCCAAAAAAGTAGAAACCATCGACTTTGTCTTGTCAAAGACTTTCTAGTGCAGTTAGAAAAACAAATATTTATTGAGGAACTATAGAGTAGCTTAAGTTATGCTAATTAGTTATATGAAACAAAGTTGCAATATTTAATAATACTTTGGAGTATCACTGACCTCAAGGTCTAACACTGTATCCCTAGGAAATAGCAGAGTACCTAACAAGTGTAGTAAACTATGTTAAGGAATACTGTTGCTTATTCATTCATCCATTCACCAATATATTTATTGAACATCTATTTTTAGCCAGACGCTCAACTAAAAACTGTATATACAACAGTAAATAAAAAATAAAAATAGTTTTACCTTCATGCAAATTACATTCCAGATCAGAGTTTCTTTTTCTCATATCTAAGTCTTCAACCTCTTTCTCCATTATCTCTTTTCTAAATTTGGCAAATAGCCCACTCTGGGTTCATCAACTATTGGGCAACGATAGTTGGTTCAGCATATGACTCAAGTAAAAATAATAAGAAATCCCAGGAATTTATATTGTTATTTAGTTTAGTTTAAGACAAGCCCATTTAATCCTAACCTATAAAGAAGGTATGTCATAAATTATCATTAGATGGTTAAATTCATAGTGTTAAGAAAATTTAAAGTACAGTCACACACCACATAACAATATTTCGGCCAATGACGAATGGCATGTACAATGGTGGTATCATAAGACTACAATGGAGCTGAAAAATTCCCATCACCTAGTGACTTCATAGCCATTGTAACCTCATAGAGCAATGTATTACTCATGTGTTTGTGGTGATGCTGGTATAAACAAATCTACTGCACTGGCAGTCATATAAAAGTATAGTATATATAATTATGTATAGTACATAACACTTCACAACAATAAATGGCTGTCACTAGTGTATGTTTTTACTCTACAGTACTTTTTGAATGGTATTTTAAAGTATACTCTTTCTACTTATATAAAAAAAGTTTGCTGTAAAACAGTAATGTCACGTGAGTAGCAACCTCATACATCTCTTGTTTACAGTATCTCTTGATTGCATCATTTTCTCTTAAGCTTGATTTAATCTCATATTGTTTTATACAGTAATAAACTGTATAGGCTGTAGCTGAAGAGTAATAGACTATACTATATAGCCTACATGTGTAGTAAGCTACACCATCTAGGTTTGTGTAACTACATCTATGATGTTAGCACAATGACAAAATTGCCTAAAGACACAAGTCTGAGACTGTACCTGTGTCATTAAAGATAAATTATTGTAGTTTGTAGCTCAGAAAAAGGCTTAGAAAAAAATAAGTAAAAACTACTTAATAAATATAAGATTTGGTAAATGAGTTATTTCCTGCAGAAAAAATGACAGAATTCTATTATTTGATGAATTGTTCCATGGGACTTATTCTTCAAGATAAGTTGGAACAGAAGGACTTATTATAAGTTTTAGGAAACTACAAGAAAGAGTAAGTTGTGAAGAACTACAAGTGAGCTCCACGGTCCATGCTTCTCCTTGTAACTCTTGGGCCAAGCAAAACAGTACTCTGTGCTCTTTTACACTTCTTTTAAGGTAGGTCTATGTCCTTATGAAGTTTACAACCTAAATTTCCAAATTTCCAAATTTAGGTTGTAAACTTCATAAGGACATAGACCTACCTTAGATAAATTACAACAAATAATAAGATGTTCTCAGAGACTATCAAATAATTTTTTAAAATACCAAATTTATCAATAGTACTAATTAAGATGTAAATGGTGGGGCTTAATTAACCTACACAATAGACTAAATCTTTCAGTCAAGGTTATTGAAATTTATGTTAAGCTCTATATAATATTTTACTTTACATATTTTTAAATGTCATTTTAATGTTGTAGGTATTATTATTCACAGTAAAAATTACTACATATGTATTTTGGGTCTTCGTCAGGAGTCAGCGTCAAATGTTAAATGCAGATTCCAAAGGTCTATTGTAATCAAAAACATGTGAAGCAAATTAAGCATCTACCTCAAACATCCTAAATAATCACCAGAATTAATAGATAATATAAACCGAACATATTCTTTTTTGCTCACTAATCCCTTTTCGTATATCTTTAAGCTGCTCCTGAGTCAAAGAAGAAACTTTCCAATCAAAAATGGCTTTTTTCAGCAAGCATTTAAGTCACCATGTTCCCTTGCTAAAATCACTATTTAAAAATATTTGATATATAACAGAGCTATATTTTGTTGCTTCTTGGTGAACTGTTGAACGGCCGAGGATTAAAATCAATACTCAGCCACAGTAGGTGTTTCAAAGTCAAATATTATCATCATAGAACAAACTTTTAGACAGAAGAGTAAATATAAAATTTTATCAAGTAATTTAATTTTTATTAGAAATTTATTAGAATATATTAGTCAAATTTTTAAAAATTTGACATCATTGTGCAACAGATTGCCCCTGTGGTCCCTATCTTGGACATTTGCCATACTACATAGAAACTCACTTCAGTCGAGGTCAGTAAGGAGCAAGACCTTGTTGTGCTGGCACTACCAAAAGGTATGTATGTACAGGCATACCTTGTTTTACTGAGTTTCACTTTATTGTGCTTCAAAGATATTTCAATCGAAGGCAAGCCTCTCCACCATCAAAAAGATTACAACTTGCTTTAGTGCAGTGGTCTGGAACTGAACCGGCAATATCTCTGAGATATGCTCATATTTATATTAGCTTTGTAAGATGATGCCACCATTACCAATTCATTAAGCTTTTCTTCCTCTCTAATGGTAACTAACTGAAAGAATTGCATGCTCTTTAACTCCTAGAAATAAAGATTCGGTTAGTGGTGATAATGCAGTTTCAGGATGCAATCATGCACACTAAAGATTTATATACAGCTTGAAGAAATGGCTTTTTCGATATTTTTATATGTAGACTTAAAACTGATTTTTTTCATTTATAGTTATTAATACTAGTATTTTTTAAGGCACTTCCTTGTTGAAATATTCTAATGGCTGATTTTATCTTCTAATTCATCTTCTCAAGATACAAAAAATTTTCAAGTAGGATATTTGTCTTGAAAAACTTGTGGCTAAATAAAATTAAATAATTAGCAATTAAATATAAATTTTAAAAATTATTATTTTTTATTGAGGACAGTGGATGTATCAAATAATTCTAAAAAAGGATATAAATGTAACACACTAGCTTTGGAGAACATCAAAGCAGCTAAAAATTCCCTTCGCTATGATTACTGTCACTAATGCACAGAAACAGTTCCATGGTGGCCACACTGCTATCTGGTGACCAACTCACAGTGGCCATCAGATACCAAAGCAATAGTAGAAAACTGACATTGTTAGTCCAGATTCTCCATCTAGGAACTTAGAAGTTTGAACTGAGAGAGAGACAGAATTTGTTGACACAAGTCAAATGAAAATTCCGGTTCCGAAAGGAAGTCCCAGCACCTCTGCTGTTAAGATTTCTGGAGCTGTCCTGGTATCAACGCTTCCTAAAGCTTTAGATCACATGAGTTGTCAATATTGTCCCAATAAGCTTCACTTTGTTCTTGATTTCTGTTACTTTTGACTAAAACTACCTTAAATGCACAGATTTTATACTACCATTGGCCTTTTACCACTAACACTTGTTTTTCATAATAACATTTAAATAAGTTAAAATTTTGTCAGTTATTAAAAACTGATAATATTTGGTTGTTAAACATTTTATGTTTATCAATATATGAAACAATGTACAATGTCTTAAGATTATCAATAATAAACGTCCTGAAATTCATTATATTAATGTAAAGAACAGCAAACAGGAGAATTCTTTAGAAAAGGTAATACAAATTCAATCAATAGACCAACAATAAATATCAAAATTTGTTTTGGAATAGGAACTTTTAAAAGACTTGAAAATTATATATAGGTCTCCCCAGGAATAGAAAAACTTTTTATTTAATGTTTTCCCAATGTAAATCCTCTTGGTTTTTAATATCCAAATTTCAGAGAATGTACTTATCTCTCAATAGAAAGTTTTTGGTCAATGATTATATAAGAAAAATGTATATTTTCATTCTCGGAACCTGTAAAATACTTTTATGAAAATGATGTGCAGGAAAAGCATTGAATTGCAATGCGAATACAATTGGTAGACTGTCAGAATGACATGTAGATATGGCTGGTGAGATACGGCCATTGTGTCTTGTCCATCATGCTTTCGACGTGACTTTGTTGGGCAATTAGTACACAAATTTTGGAAAAAGTGTTGAAGAAAATTATAGAGAAGTTAGCAATCGAAGTGAGAAAAGTGATTAAAATGGAAGAAAAACAATTATTAAAAACTATATAAATGCTTAGTGATTAGAAATCAAGTGTTTTAAACATATTAAATCTTAACCAGACAGTTTGTTACTATTATATAGGTTTGTATTTTATATTTTGGGAAATTGGTTTGAATCTTAGGGTTCATATGTGATGCAGAATAATATTTTCTTTCTAATACGATGGAGAAAAATATCTTGTGACTATTTTCAGGAAGTATATTTATTTAAAGAAACAGCTAATTTTCTGCAATTAAGTTATTCCACAGCATAGAGAATGAAAAAAATACTTACAAGTTGTTTATTATCCAGCATAAAACTACAGCCTATTCTTTCTCATTATTTTCAATACAGAGATCATAAATAAAGATTAAAAGTGCATTAAAAGAAAATACAGCAAAAACTGAATCAATTATAATCCATGAATTAAAAGGTCAAATAAAGATCTCCAAATAATGCAAAAAGGCATTTAAAAAATTATACATCTATATGTACTTTTTTAAAGCAAAAACAATTTTTAATGGCATAACATTCCCAGCATTCCTATTAAAGTCAGAAATAAGACAATCATCATTATTGTTTGAAATTGTTTTGAAGGTGCAACTGATGTAATTAGATTTAAAGAAATAAAGTGGGAAGTGAATTTTTTTATTATTTGTAGTGATAGTTTGTATAGTTAGAAACAAAAAAATCCTAAAGTTAAAATAAGAATTCTTTAATATAGCATATTACAAACACCATAAACTCTACATTGAACCTAATATGTATGAATATATTTGAAATGAGAACTAAACGTGTTTTAAAATAAATTAATTTTAAATTTATGTGTTACCTGCATATGTATTTGTTCATGTGTGATCTCACACGACAACACTAGGGCTTACAAACTTTCATATTCTATTATTATTTTAAATCAAACAATCTACTTTGTGCCTCTATTCGCATGGCTGGTAAGAAATTCAATATTAGTCATTTTGGGGTCTCCTCACCACAATATCTCCATGGGATCATACAAAATTCTAGGCTTCTGTGATGACAGAAAACCAGGGAAAGTGCCCCCATTTGTACTGAATGATCGTTACCATCTTTACTATTGCTCTTTTGGCGATACTGACGTTAGTTTGGAATTCTGAAAACTACTATCTACTTGTGGGACCTGAGGCTTCAAACAGACTTAGAGTTGGCTCTTAAACTACTCTCCATTTATCTCAGGCTCAGCCCTAGAAGCTTTTTCTACTGCCCTACCAGCAAACCAAAGTAAATACCCTTATTTCCCTGAAATCTTAGACCATTATCTTTGAAATATTTCCCTTCTTTGTAGTTGAGCAGTAGCCTTTATAGGTTTGACGGTTCAGGATACTCTTCAGAGTCTTCTATTCTGTGTTATAGCCTAGGCCACTCTAAGATGGTGAACAAAGGTGTTATCTAGATACCAAAATATTGAGATCTCAAGGGGTCTATGGAAGCATATCTCCACGTCTTAATGGAAGATAAAGCAACAGTCGAACCTTCAGTTGCTATATCAAGTTCCCATCTGTTTGAGCAGATAGAGTACAAATTTGGATCACTAAAATCATCTCACATGCCAAACTCCCTTATTTCCTGGAGTGAACCACCATTTCCCCCTCCTTCCTTTCTCTGATGAGCTTTTAAAGTTGAAAACAGTTGGAGGGAGGGGGTCATTTTCCCCTAGGTGGAGTTCACGGTGGAGAGTTTACTCAGAGCAGCCCTTCCCAGTGCTTATTCATGCTGAGCCTGAGCCACACTCATTGAGTCTATGCCTCCTCTCGCCAATGACAGTGACCAAAGTGTCTAGCTTTTGAATCAATGTAGAAACATTTTAACCTGTCCTCTGGTTGGTATTTAAAAAGCTGACCTAATCAGAAACTTATCCTACACTACTGAGACATTCAACCATAGCACTGAACAATTTTAAGAATCAAATAGCTTCAAACTCTGA
Organism: Pteropus medius; assembly: GCF_902729225.1. Classification (NCBI taxonomy): domain Eukaryota; kingdom Metazoa; phylum Chordata; class Mammalia; order Chiroptera; family Pteropodidae; genus Pteropus; species Pteropus medius. Next base: position 5,791,629 of record NW_024344253.1, read on the forward strand.
GATTTTCAACCCATTTCCTCATTGCTAGTGTTTCATAACCTCAGATAATTTCCATTCTTCTAATTGTGAATTCTATCCAAATGTCCTCAACAAACCAGAATTTTTATCTCCTTCAAAAATCATCAGTTTGGGAGAGCTTACCATTTTCTTCATTGGAAGAGCAGTTTTCCCTACTCATAGTCATAATATTTCAGCTAGTATATAAAAATGATATTCAAGAGAGAATTTGAGAATATGGAAATTTCCAGAGAAATCTACACAGCGGTCTCCAACTCATTTGATTTAAACTATAGTCAGAAATAGTTTTCAATGTGATCCATTACAAAAATTTATATGTATTTATAGGCATATAAAATACATACAATAAAAATAAAATAATACAGACTCTAACTACACGTGCTGTCATTAAATATTTCATTTTATTCTATTGTACTTCACTTGATGTTTTTAAAAATGCTCGTGATTCTCTAAATTGATTTTATGATTCTCTAATGGGTCAAAAAAGGCATTTCGAAAAACACTTCTCAAAGAAACTGGGGATATTGGCTAGTGTGTGTTCCCTCTTTCAGATAGAAATAGTGAAGTTATTTTTGAAATAACTTCAGAGTCTGAGATAGGGGACTTAAATATTCATTTCTATGCCCCCATTTAGCACTGATCTGAAATCACAGAGAAACTCATTTGAAAAGGCTAATTTCTCATCCCATACTGACCATTCTGTTAATCACTATGTATCTTCTCACAGTTCTGTAAGCTTCCTTCACACTTAGTCTCATCTCAGACCACTGGTGTTTCCCAAATCCACAGGGCTTTATGAGAGTGCCCACTATCCATTAATTCTCCAACATGATAATACCCATTATCTAAAAATTAACTGCTCCCAATTCTAAATATTGTAATTAGCTTCATAAATATATGTTGCACAAAGCTTTTTAACAATCTCCAGTTTTTCTCATACATAACTGGTATTTATTTTACCCCTTAATATTCCAGTTTAAGAAATTTTATATCGATTCATCCTTCTAAACCAAATATCTTCTAAGGTTCTAATAGCTTGCTGGCAATAAATTCAATTCAGTCAATATTGAGATTTTGCCCCCATGAAACATAAAAAAAAATAAAATGAGTTTACATGATGTCTGAAAAATAGTCCATCATTATTTCTACATTTCCATTTCTCCTTTAGCTTCAAATAGTTGTGATTGAGCAATGATGTTGACTGCCCCTCATACCCTGGTTCTGTCTAAATTTAACCAAAGTCAGAGATTACTGTGACCTCAGTTCTTTCTACTGCCCGCCGTCTGGCAGTACACAATAATCTTCAATCCCATTCCCAATGTGGGGTAAGATATGCCGTCTGGACAAAGGTTTACACAGCAAGCAGAAATGCCAAACTTTCTTTTGTAAATCTCGTGCAACTTCATACTCTAGGACTAATTATATTTACACTCCCACTGAAAACTCATTTTCATTGTCTACCTCTCTTGAATAATTCAACCTAAAAGAAACATTTGATTCTTTCTCAATGTGTTTCTTACTTGTGGAAACTCAGACCTTGAAAAATATGAGTATTTCTGAAGATGTTTTATTCTTTCTTTTTTTAAGTGTCCAGAACGGCAAAGAAACCTTACTTAGATACTAGGGTGTGTGTGTGTGTGTGTGTGTGTGTGTGTGAAAGAGAGAGAGAGAGAGAGAGAGAGAAGAGAGAGATGGAGAGAAAAGAGGTTCTTGTTACAAATTCGTTTTAAGTACTTGCATTTATCCTCTTTGAAATACTAGGGGAAGCTTAGTAAGACAGCATAAAAAATGTTGTACAAACTCTACAAATGCTTTACTTTCTCTTTGATTCACTAGAACAAATATGAGATGAGATTATTATTACCTTAATTTCTAAAATTTTACATACCCCACCGAATAAATACAAGCTTAAAAACAATAAAATAGAGCATATAAATTAATACCAGGATAATCATAATATTATACTACATTATCCAGAAAGGAAAGACTTTATATATTCTGAAGAAGTATAGTATTGGGGATTTAATCAACTCTGTATCTATGAGACTTCAAAAATGGTCCTAGTCTAGATTAGGACAACCACAATAATAAATAGAATGGCAATCATTCTATTTATTGTTCTGTGTTCTCAGCACATGCAGAAAAAGCACACTTATCCTAAGCAACCAAAAAAGTTAATAAGAAAAGGGATTAGATAAACAAAAGAATTTTATCCTTTCTTGACTAAGAAGAAATATTGCTGGTGGCATCATGTATAATAAGAGAAGATACCACATAATCAATATCAGGAATAATTATTGATTTCTTTCTTATCTCTGGCACAGAAATAGAGTATATTTATTCTAGTTTGATTATTTGCATTACTATTCTTACTACCATGAGTAATAATAGTGATGCAAATGACATGTAATCATTACATAAAGCTTCTCTCATTTTACTGACAGAGAGAGAGAGAGAGAGAGAGAGAGAGAGAATATAAATAAATGGAACACTCAGCAAACTAAGGAACCTTTTTGCTTGCTGAAGCATTTCCAATGATCTAATTGACTCCATCTATATTTTTTTCAGTTGGTTTCTTTCATTTTTCAAGGCTAACTTTGTAGTGGTTTTTCCAAGTTTCTGCTTCAGTTTAAGAGTGTTCAGTGTCTTTATGTGACCAGTTATTAAAATTATTAAAAACATGTTTGATTTTACTATGGCTAACAAAATTTTTATGTTTGTGAATGTGTACAAACACAAAGCATGAATTAGAAAGAATGAAAAGAAAGGAGAAAAGGAGGAAAGAAAAAGCTTATCTTAAGAGTTAGAATGTATGTTGAGAGACCCAATTGTTTATGTTAGTACTTCAGTTCATTTTGAATACAAACAAAAATTGAGGGAATTTGTTGCCAGTAGATAGTCTTGCAAGAAATGTTAAAAGTTCTTTAGAGAAAAGGAAAATGACAGACAAGAAGCTAATATCCACATAAAGAAAGGAAGGGCATTAAAAGAGAAATAAGTGAAGGAGGAGGTTGTATCTTATAGTTTTACTTAGTATTCCTTTTAATACTATTAAAGGTAATGTTTGTTTTTCCAAATTAAGAAAAAAGATAGTTACTAGTAGCTTCTTTACCTTTTTGAATGTTATAAGCAAATAGCATTTTTAAAATTATTAAACATTAACATTGCTACAGCTAAAATGGAAATGTTTCAACAAATAATGCTGCATCTTTGAGTCATAATAGCCAAAATAAATAAATAAACCTTGACATAAAACCTCACGCCTTATATAAAAATTAAGTCAAGATGGATTGTAAATTTAATTGAAAGATATAAAATTATAAAATATTACAAGAAAATAAAAAAATTAATATTTGAGAACTAAGACTAGGGAAAGAGTTCTTAGATATGACAGCAAAAGCGCAATCATTAAAAGAATGTAATTAAAAAGTTAAACTTCATTACAATTAAAGACTTTTCTCTGCAAAAGACTCTAAAGGGTCTGAGAGAAGTTACAAACTGGAATTAAATATTTGCAAGCCATTTGTCTATAATATATAAAGTGCTTTAAAAAAAAGTAAGGAAGATTCAAAGGATTCAATTTAAAATATAAGCAAGGATATAAACAGACCTTTCACCAAAAAAAAAAAATACAGATGGCAAAAAGCACATAAAAATACAGATGGCAAAAAGCACATAAAAAATGTTAAAAATTATTAGCCATTAGGGAAATAAAAATTAAAACACAGTGGAATAACACTATATACTTCTAAAAAGGTTACAATGAAAAAATAGCAATAACACCAAAAACCTAAGGATGCAAAGAAACTAGACCCCTAATACATTTAGAGGATGCATTACCTAGAGGTGAGGATATAAAACGCTACTACGGCCACTCCAGAAAACAGTCCAGTATTTCCTGATAAAACTATATACACATTTCATATGACCCAACAATTGCAATCCTACACATTTATCGTAGAGAAATGAAAACTTGTTTTCACATAAAGTCTGTACGTAAATGTTCATAGCAGCTTTATTGATAACAACCAAAAACTGAAAAAAAAAAAATCATTTAATGGGTGAATAGTTAAACAATCTGTGGTACATTCATACATTGCAATGCTGTTCAGAAATACAAACAAACTAGTTATACATGTAAAAACTGGAATGAATCTCAAAGTCACTAAAAAAGAAGCCAATATCAAAGGGTTACATATTATATTATCCTACATATTTAATATTCTTGAAATGACAAAATGGAATATCTTGAAAATGACAAAATTTTAGAGAAGGAAAGAGATTAGTGGTGGCCAAAGATAGAGATGGTAGAGGTGAGTGATTGTAACAGTTAGCACAAGGGAGTGCCTTTGTGATGATAGAAAATTTCGGGATTGCTGTTGTAGTCACATGAATCTCTCCATAAGCTAAAATTGCACACAGATATGAATATATGTAAAAACTGGTAAAATCTGCATCATAAAGTCTGTAACCTACTTAAGAGTATTGTACCAATGTCAATTTCCTGGTTTTGAGATTACAGTGGGATGGAATATAGCTAGGGAAGCTAGGTAAAAGGCATATATTATAAATGCTGTGAAAAACACACAAAAAATTTTTTGAAGAGGTCTAAATAATGAGCCAATAAGGGTGGAAATGTGGAATTATTTTTTTCATTAAATGGAAATGAAACAAAACATTTTAAGTTTGGAGATGCAGCTCTATCAGTGCCTAAATTTTTAAAAAAAATTATTAACTCTATGTGCTTATAATAGAAAGGAAAATAGGTTGTCAAGTCAATGATCCAAGTTTCCAAAAAAAAAAATAACCTAGAAAAATTAAAGCAAACACAAAGCATGAAAGAAGAATAAAAATTTAAGATTAAAGCAAAAATAAATAAAATTGAAAATATAAAAACAATAGAGAAAACCAATTAAACCAAAAATTGGTTATTTAAAATAAACTGCTAGCCTGATTGACCAAAAATAAATAAAGAAGACACATATAGCAACTATGGCCAGACCTTAAAAATTGTGCCAGAGAGCCAGTGGTAGTAGAATGGAGGTTCTGAGCAAATTGGTGTCATTTAAGTCTTTTAGTTCTCTCTCTCTCTCTCTCTCTCTCTCTCTCTCTCTCTCTCTCTCTCTCTCTCTTTCTCTCTCTCTCTCTCTCACACACACAAACACACACACACACAAAATGGACCTAAGTTCCTTTTCTAAGTACCTAAGATAAAGCAAGTTTAATTCAAGTGAAGCATGTTAGCATATTATGGAACAAACTGTTCATGAAATATTGAATATATATGAGAAATCATTCTGTAACAGGTATGAGGTGGTATACCAGTCAGAACAGAGACTGAGTTAAGTGATATAGTGGAAATGAAAATGAATAGATAATTAGATTCAATATTATGGAAGGCCTCATATACAAAATGGAAGAATTTGAATTTGATGCAATATTAGGGCTCCTCAATTGTTCTGCCTACTGTCTCTGGAACATAAATATATGTGCCTCAGGGTTCTGGAAGTATAGTTGAAGCTACCTGCCATTAGCTAAAATTACTTTGAAGTTTTATTAGTTATCTTTAAGATTCAGAAGAAATATGTATGCTAAGAATTAATACAAGACATACTTATTACATATCAAAGTATCAAATTTCTGCCCAAATATTCATGTGATAACATTCTGTGTAAAAGTATGCTGAACTTATCCCATGGCAGTATAGCATGCCATAATGCATTTCTAAAGTACGCACACTACTGTTTCAAAAGCATGGCATAGGCAATAGGCAGGTATTTCTACATTCTTACACAGAGGTGAAAGTGCACTTATAGAAAGATTTACATGAAAAATAATGCCTCAGACTTTATTTCTAGCAAAGAACTTTCATACTTGACCCTTACATTAACCTATGGCAATATGGCAGAGAAGGTATGTTCATGTCCATCTATAAATAGATGAGGAAATTGAGACACAGAGAATTTAAAGTGCACAATTAGATATTAGCAGAGCCAAGAAGAGAACATATTTGTGACTCTGAATCCATTGCCAATTCTATAATCTCTAGTCACCCGAGAGCAGAATATGAATATAGTATAAAACCAATTTATCTTGGATCACATTAAAGGGAATTTAGTTGTACCTGTACTAAAAGGCAGATTTATCCTCATAGGTCATGCTAACATATACTCTGAGGATAGTATTATGTAAGTCTTTTAAAATAGTAAGTTTTCGCATATCAAATTTGCTGGGCAACATCTGCTACTGACACAGATGTGTTTTTCTTAATACTGAAATGTTACTCGTTGTACTTAAAAAGAATAAAACTGAACTGCCCAAATATACTTGAGGAAAATAAAAAAAGAAAGAAAAAAAAAAAGAAAAAATGCGCCTTTGCCACGAACCTCTTTGAAAGTAGTTGATATGTCAGGGAGACATTTTTTTATAATCCATCTGGGAATTCTCACTGCTATTTCCTTACTTTTCTGAACTTTAATGGCCAATTACTCTAAAGAACTCACCAGAAAGCAGTAAGGGCTCAATTGCGCTCTTACTCTAAGGGATTACTCTCTGGTCGGCTATCTGTAAGATTCTAACCTGCTGTAGCTGCACTCACAGAATTCTATCCTCCTTGCTACCAACTTCTGGCTCTTTCAGCGGGTCCACCTGCCCAGAACTGTTAAGAAGATTTTTGTTTTTTAAACACACTTATCCCTTTGACTAAAGCCAGAAGCTTTGAAGTTAGTTGTTGATAACAAACCTGTACCTGATGGGCAACCTGGACATTTGATTGAATTTTCTACTTGGACTACCTCAAAAGCATTATCGTACTAGTCTCTGGTTCCAATGTAGACAGACTTCCTGGAGTATTCTGGATTGGATTCTCTTGGCCTATTGGACACAAAAAAATCCTGCCAAATTAGACCTGGATTCCTGGACTCCTGATTTACAAAAAGTACAAACTGGTATATTTGATATCTACAACCTTCTTTCATAGCCACTGGTAGCAAAAGTTGCTTGTTTTCCTCTGATCTTATTAGCAAAATTTTCTTTGAAAGAACAGAAAAGGAGTAGAGATGATAATGAGAGAATGAGATAAGTAGCTAACTTTGAAAGCAACTCCCAAAAGAAATAAACAGGAGTTTTGGCTTAGAAAGATAGAGCTTTTTCAGGAATTGTATTTTAGTTTTTGTTTTTATTTTTCTTCATAACTAGGTTGGCCAAAATTAGGAAGGTAAGAATTTAATCATAGGTCTCATAGGGCTTAAAATGCCAATTTATTTTTCACATATTTCTAGTATTTGTGATTTCAACAATAAGAGCATATTCATTACATTTAATTTTATGTTTCTATGATTAGGGCTAACATTCACCACTTCTGCAAATAAAATTCATGGTAAGAAACCCATGAGAATATGTGTTAATGGTGTGTTAGAAGCATTCTGAAAAAGAATAAATAATTGTCAGGCTAAATCATGATTCCAACAACTAGCAATTTCCAAACTTTGTTGAATATTGGAATCACCTGGAAAGTCCTTCCCATCACATTCTTTTTAATTCATATGAAGTACAATCCGAGCATCAGGATTATTAAAACCTCTCCAGTTAAATAACTAGTCTAGTGAAATCAAAACTCTACTAGGAGTCGAAAGTCCTGAGTTCAAAACTAGTCTCCTTTACTTATTGACTGTAGAGACTTGAGAAACTAAGATGATCTCTCCAAGCCTTTTTTTCTTATCTGTAAAAACAGGATATTGATAATACATTTTCTATCTCTCTTATAGAGATTTTGTGGAGATTAAATGAGAAACTATATAGAGAGTCACTTTATAAATTATTATTAAGTTAGATGTGAAGTGATACATAAACATAAGTTATATATAACATATATTATATGTAATATGTACATAAATATATATATATATAAAGAAACATTCCAGTTCAAGTCTGCTGTAAATTCTTTCTTGCTCAAGGGAGGGCAGTCATTCTGTTCCATTCAGGCCTTCACCTGATTGGATGAGACCCATTCACGTTATGGAGAGCAATCTGCTTTATTCAAAGTCCACCATTTAAATATTATCACATCCAATAATACTCTCACAGAAACACCCTGAGCAATGTTTGACCAAATTTCTGCGCTTTCCATAGCCCAGCCAAGTCGACACACAACATTAACCATCACAGTGTTATTATCATTTTAAACAAGATATACTGAAAAAGTAAATCCTATGTAAGAAGTAGACCAATTAAAAATGTAATATTATAACTACTGAGTTGTATTTTTGCCCTCATGTTCACCTCAACTTTTCCCTAAATTGGTTTACATGTACAGATGCTCTTTGACTTGTGATGAGGTTATGTCCCAATAAATACTTTCTAAATTGAAAATATTGTAAGTAAGTTGATGCATTTAATAACCAAACTACTGGACATTATAGCTTAGCTTCACTAGTTTCTACTGATTGCCTATTGCTTTTGCACCATCGTAAAGTCGAAAAATCATAAATCATTGTAAGTTGGGACATTGAAAGACAAAAAATAAAGCCTCTCTCAAATCAACTGGGAAAAGTTATCTTAAAAGAACAATATTCAATTATAAGTGATTTTTTTCCTCTTAACTCCAGACTTACGCCTAGGAAAAAGTACCTCAGTTAGATTCCAGTGACACACGAGAAGCCATATGAGTAGGTGGCATGATCTGAGAAATATCGAGAGGCCCCACCTGCCAAATATATTCTCCCTTAGGGACATTCCTGGAATTCTCATCATTAGAGATAAAACAGAAAGACCCTTTTAAAATGCACAGAAGTGTTAGCATATCATGAATTCGTTTAACAAGTTCACTAGAACATGAATAAAAACAGATTTTCAAGATGAAAATTGGTTACTTTCTCATCTTTGCAAAACATTTTTCTTTACCAGACAAAATTCAATCTGGCTAAATTAGTCTATTTCTTTACCTGAAATCAGATAGATTATATATTATTGGTTACTACAGTTTTATTACCTGATTCCTTACTACCTTCTCCATGTTTCTAGGTGGCCATATTTGATAAGACCTACAATAAACTATAGAGATTTCCTCATTTTCTTAGTAAATATTGGTGAGGTTGAGAGGAGTCCTGTTTTTATCAGTTAGAGAAAGCATAATGTTCAGATTTTAACCTAAAAAATGGATACAAATTGTAAATAGAGACCCATCAAATCGATTGGCATATGATAATATTTTAAATTAAATCTCTAACATGAAGAAGAGAATTTTTTGAATACTTATATGATGTTATTGGAATAACTTTTAAAATTATTTCTCATGCTTATAAACAAACACTTTTATATATATATACACACATATATATATGTATATGTATGTATGTATGTGTGTATATATATGTGTGTATATATATATATATATATTTGATAAGACATATATATATATATACATATATATACACACACACCATGGGAATCAAGAGCAAGGTTCCTATCCATTTTTAGTTTTGAATCTCACCCCCGAATATTAGTCTCCGAAACTTCCTGGGAAAAATAACCTTGGTGTGATTTGAAAAATAAGGATTTTTTCTCTACAACCAGAAACATATGTCTAATAGTCTCATCCCAGAGACTTCCTGTATTTCTTGAGCACTTGAAAAGCAACATTTCTTCTCATTTCACTGCAACCTTGGCTAATGCTGCTGTACATTTATCACTTCTTTCTATAAGTCACATCCTACTATCATCTCCAAAGCTGACCTAAGAATATAGTATTCCTCTGAGTGACAGGTCTCTGCACCACAGACAGCCTAACATTAAAGAGATGAAACACCTGGCAGGTTGTTTTGTTTTTAAGGAGGCCTTACATACTACCTTAGGTGTGCTCTCTGTGACTGTTCAAACTGCAGAACACATTGCTCTCTCACATGAATCAACTTTCTTTAGAAAATGAAGCAAACTTCTTTAGAAAATAACTATTTTTCCTTTAAGAAACAGTGCTTGGTTTATTATTGAAACATGGACAAAACTGAATGGCTAACCATGGAACAAGTAACCACGCGATTTGCGTTTTACATCAAAATTGGGTAACCCGAGAGGCACCGAAACATAAAATTCGGCACGCCTAAATGCTCTTTTTCATCGTGTTGAAATTAGGTACATAGAAATCAGGCTAAAGAATCATATATTCTCACAAACCAGAGGAATTTTGCCATTCTTCCCACTGCTGCTATACTGAAACATAAAAGTATCAATCTTTGGAAAACTCTGTAAATATACTAAAAACCATTGATTTGTACACATAAAATCAGTAAATTCTGCAGCAAAAAGAATAAACCTTAATGTATGCAAATTTTAAAAATGATTTAAAGGATCTGGGAATCCCAAGATGGAATGCAGAGTGTTACAAAAAATCTGAATGTATTACAAATGTATAAACTAACTTCACTGAGGGGGTGAGAGAAAAAAATGTACTGATCTAAGAGTTTAGAAAGAGTAGAGACTTAGACTTAAAGGGGGAAAAAAAACCCTATACATAGCATTGTAATCTACTTAATAAAGTTGTTCCTGGTAAGGGACAACTCTGAAAGCTCAATTGCATGTATACTGCGATTGAATAATTAAATAAATATATGGCAGATGATAGGAGTCAAGTTTCTTACTGTTGGAGTGGAAGATTATAAATAAGCAAGGAGAAGAGACTACAGTGATCCATATGATATTAGAGCTGGAGACATCAGTATGAACTCATATTTTGCCTTATAATGATACATATGGTTATATAGAGATTTATAAATATGTGAATATACAAACATATATCTCCTCACTCTCTTAATTAAGAGGGTCTAGAAGCAATGACACCCCAGTAGCAATGAACACTCTTAGTGCCCCAGTCTTGGGTTCTAATATCATTCAATAAAAGGAATCTGAGATCCTTAGAGAGATGGCTGATTCTAGGAGTAGGATAGAAAATATATAAGATGAGCCTAGAGTATCTTGTACTATACACCATCTTGTAGCGTAGAAAGTAAAAAAGTGTTTAAAAAACAAAACTTCACAATGATAGGTAGCATGACAAAGGGATATGAAAACCAACTGATGAGTTACCAATTGGCAAAATCCTGGAACAACTTGAGCAATAAAATTAAACAGTATTGGATTATAATCCAAAGTAAAAAGAGAGTCCATGAGTCCACGCTGATACAAATAAATAAAGAAGGAAAAAACCTACCATGCAGAATAATTTATATATAATACCATATGTAGTAATATAGATAAATATTAAAATATAATAACATATTACATGTGTGTGTATATAATTCTTTAAATACTGCACCCTCACCGAGGAGGCATATACCTCCCTGTTCCTTGTATGGACCTGTGTGTAGTGACTGCTTCCAAAGAGTACAGCATGGAAAGGAGGGGAAAAACAGTAACTTTAGAGTGGGGAAACCTGACAAACACTAGCTCGAGCCAGGTAATCAAAGCTAACATCAACAGTAATAAATAATATCGATAGTACGTAGTCTTAATATGTTGTAATAAGAACGACACTTTACCTCTGTGGATTTTACACACAAAAAAAATTACTCCAGTGTAAATATGAGAAAAACTTTGAAATAATTCCATTCTACTAAATATCAGTATTCCACAAAACTGTCAAAGTCATCAAAAATAAAGTCTGAGAAACTGTCACAACCAAGAGGAGCCTAAGGAGACATGACAATTAAACGTAATGTGGTATCCTAGATAGGATCCTGGATCAGAAAAAAAAGAACATTAGGAAAAAACTGATGAAATCTGAATGAAGTATGACTTTAGTTAATAATAATGTATTAATATTAATTAATTATAATAAATATAAGATGTTAATAATAAGAGAAACTGGGGGTAGGGTATACAGAAACCCTCTGTGCTATCTTGGTAATAACTCTGTAAATTTAAAACTGTTAAAGTAAAAATGTTAATACATTTTAAAATAGAATATTATTTTAAGAGGGTTAACTTATACGTAAGCATGTTGTGGTTGACACTTATTGTCACTTAAGCCCATTCTTGCTTCCTAGAATGAGGAAAAGGAAACTTTACAATATTTTGAATGAAAACAAATTACACTACAATAGCACTATGATACAGCAGCATTATTATCCTCCTTTATAGAGTCACACAGCTAGCTGGTAAATGGTGTATCAGACTCAAATCCAGGTAACTCTGACTCCAAAGTGTATGTTTTAAATGATTCTATCATACCTGTTCCCTAAACAATACACATGTGGAAAAAAGAAAAGAAAAAAGATGAAAGAAAAAAAGAAAGAAAGAAAGAAAGAAAGAAGAAAAAAGAACTATCAAAGATATGTATTCAGAGTAACTTCTTCTTTGATGAATATATGCACACTATTTTACATGTCAAATAATAACTATTATGCTAATTGTATGACATTTGAGCATAATTTTTATAAAGTCTAAAATATTTTACTTATCTTTTTTCAGATTAAGAACTGAAGTATGCAGATCTCATTTTCAAGAAACAATTGTGTTTATCATATTTGAATTGCTAAAATAACTTTATAAAACTTCATTTTTTGTGTATGTTTTATAGTGTATTATTATTGGAGATGAGACATTCAGAGTACTTCTTTAAAATCTTGTAATTTCTTTTCGTACTTTAAAAAACAGGTATTATATAAAAGCTCAAGAATAATTTGTTAGTATTATTTTGCTGACTTGACTATAAAAAGAGCTATTTAGCTTTTAGCTAATATTTGGAATACATATGGCTAGATGTTTAAGGTTTTTTCCCTGAACTATATAGAATACAGTGACCCTTGTATTTTAGGTTTCCCAAATTTCTGCATTTATTTAAAAAAAAAATGCTACCAAGCCAAATAAAATGCCAGTTTGGTAACACTGAGTTCCAGCAAAAGAACAAGAACCAATTCCACACATACAGAAGAGACCTGGAAGACGCTAAGCCTTATTTTTCTCTTTACATAACCATTAATTAGGAAAAGTGGCTGTAAAACGAAACCTAAAACCACGCAATGGAGAATTTAATTAAGATTTCAACTCTATTTATCTAGAGTAAAAATATTCAAAATACCTTATTTGATGTTTAACAAAGATGAAAAATCTGATTTCCAGACTGACCCACTTCATAAATATAGTTGCAGATATCAAATTCCCCTTGCTCATTTTTGGTACCATGTTAAAATACTACATAGAAGAAGGCAAAGACCTCTGAAACTTCCTGGGACTCACGATCTGCACTAAAAACCAGAAGCTACAGTGAAAATCCCTTCGTGAATTGCTGTGGTCAGTCTTCAAATGGCTGCAGCTGTAGTCAAGATGCCCTAATCAAATGACTGGGCATCATTTACTCTCTATTACCTTCCAAAAAGCAATTTAACTCAAGGCTACTCAATAAGGTTTTCACATGGGGAAAAAAATCATGATACCAAAGATTACTGTCACCCTCAGAGAGAGGCTGAGGTCATTTCTCTTCCAGTTATCATCAGTTCTTTTTTTATTTTCCTAGACTCATTGCCATGTCCAAAAAGAAGAAAATAACTTGTAAATGCACCAAATTTTAAAAAGTAGTTTACAATTATTGATTAACAGGACCAACGAGATAGTAGGAGGAGTTAGTACAAACAACCAGCACTGATAGTCCACAAGCCCTTCTAAGGCACAAGTACAAATTCCATGTGAATATTTGCATGTGATATGTTCCCTCCAAATATTTTTAACAGGGGCCAAACCATTTTAGGACCCCCGTCAATTACTTACATGTTAAAAGATAAATTTATTATTTATCAAATGAAGGCAATGAAATAATGTAAATCAACTTCGTGTTTAAGGTTACGTAGCTACATCATTTGTTCTTCCCAAAGAAATGAATTTGTCATATTTGCAGAGAAGCAATATATTTATTGACTGAGCTTTGTGATCATCAAAGGAAAGACCATTGCCAGGCAGAGAAGATGGCTAATATAAAAATCCTGAGTCACAGGTAAACCTGACAAGTTTTAGGAATTGGAATGAAGAGTAGTATCACTGAGACCATTTGTAGTGGAGAAGAGGTGGGCTAACCACAGTTTCTGACTCCTCCAGAGAAAGTCAGTGTTGGAAAAGATATTAAGTAACTGGTACCGATGTAATTTAGCACTTGTTTTCTCAGTTCATGTTTAAGCTGCTAGTTGCATGGGGCTGCTTTGTAGGTTCTTTGGAAATTTTTGATCACTGGTATGTATTCAAAGCTTACTCTGTTATGGGATGATTTCATAGATAGGATACTTTAGAGCTTTTCATAGCTGTAGTGCTTTGTTCCTCTGTCTGTGTTCTCCACATTCAGCTTCTAATTTCCCTGGAGATCCCCTTACACAGTCTCATACTACTGAAGTCCTTTCACTAATCCCCGCCAATCCTCTTAGAAAGTCCTTAAAGAGTTTCTTCCCAGCTCTTTCCTGCAATGGCTCATATCTGGTCTACTCACACATCCTTTGCCACAAACTCCAGGAGAACAAGCTCTAGGCCAGTCTCAAAGCAGCACCAATATTCTCCTGGTTCTCTACCAGTTAGTCAGCCCTTTTTTCATCCTTTGAGTAGACTAGGTGGGTATCCGTCTCCAGGTCTCAAAGCCCCTGATGTCAGGACACACATATAAAGCTCGCTGAGTGGTCTTGTTGAAGTCCACTCTTTCCAAGGCCACATTACTCTTCTGAAAAGAGAAGATGAGTTTTAAAGGACCACTTTCTTCAAAGAAATTTCTCTTCAAAGTATTTACGCTTCTACACATTCTGACAGTTTTTTATGACCCTGAAACCTGAGGGTTTTAATAATCAAAAAACTAATTTCCTGAATTTTCCTTTGTATGTTCAGCAAAGGGGCAAAGTGTAGGGTCTGTCATATTCATTTCATATGTTATTTCATTCGTATTATTACTTCAGTAAAAAAAAATTAGATGAGTCTCAACCATCTGTTCTGTACATATTACATTCTGCTTTATATTACACATATCTGTGTACATGTTGTACATCTTATGTCCCTTACTAAATTATATTCTCCTTACAGAAAGATACAGTGATTTACTTATTTATATACTCTTCATGACATATAGATCTGCCCAGTAATTAGCTGTTGAAATGAATCTTCACACAGATCAGGAGGAAAAGCTGGCCAAGGGTTAGGCCCTGGGGTCGGATGGGATATGGCAGAATGTAAGAGTTAAGCAAGTAAAAGTCAGACATCACATTGTACAACCTAAAAATATACATTTTTTTATTTGTCAATTATACCGTAATAAAGCCACAAAAAAAAAAAAAGAATAAAAACATGAAAAATAAAAGAAGAATCAGAGATGGATCTAAATTCACACGTAACCATTTACCAGCTAGTTGTGTGACTTTGGACTTGTAGCTTATACTTTCTAAGTGTTAGGTTTTTTATCTGCAGAATATAGATAATAAAACTTTTCTCATAAGGTTACAGTGAGAAGTAAAAAATTATACGAAAATCTTAGCTATTTTGGTTATTGTTATTATATTTATTATTACCAATATTTCTAAACAATCTGAGCGAAAATAGCACTAATGTCTGTTTTATAGATAAATTCATGATTAAATAAAACAAATAACTCAGCAATTATCTGGACAACTTAGTCATTAAAAAGCAATCTTACTTCCATTACTTCCAATCTCATGAATTATGAGACTAGTTACTTTATGTCTATTATTTACACACTTGTGATAAAGAAGGAGGGTAAAGGAAGGAAGGAAGGCAGGAAGGAAGGAAGGAAGGAAGGAAGGACAGGGAAGGAGGAGGAGGGGAAAAGGGAAGGAAGGAAACAGAAAGGAAAGAAGTCTGAAGAATACTAAGGGTCGATACATTTTTAATGATTTTATTATGTTCCATTAGGTTGAAAATACTAGTAAACTACCTGCATGAGGGGAAAATAAAGAAAATGTTACGTGGCTTATACCTTCTTTTAACATGATTAATGGTGGAAAATGTGATAAAAATGTGTGATGCTTTCAATATATATTCAAGGACAGTCAGTTGGCCTAAGTCCTCCAGGGTGGTTTCTTACCTCTTAATCCAAAAGCCACTCTCCAGACAGAATTTATCTATCTTCTAATCAAAACCAGACATTTGTTAATGTATTTAATTTAAATTGGATTTCCAATGATGACATTTGATAAGTGGATTGGCTAAAATATTATATAGCCATTTCCTTCTGAGTCTTTGTATGAACCAGTTATAAGAGTTTGCAAATCTTGTACACTTTACCCTTATAAATGGTGCCCTAGGCTTTGTTGTTAAATGGTCCTGTATTTACCAATGGTTCTGAAAGATTATGAATTATTTGACTGATTAAAGAGTTAAACTACTGCTCATTTGCTGCCAGTAAACTTTTACGCCCTTGCATAGAGTCACATGGGACAGAGAGTTGGGACTTTATGGCACATAGACCAGAGTTGAGATTGTTGTATGTCTGTTGATGCACAGATACCTATAAGTAGCAGAATATGTATTTTCTTGGTGACCTGGCAGCAAGATCCTGGAAGGTTTACTACATCCTTCACCTACTTCTAACAATTGGTAGCCCCATATATTTACCACAAATTACCTAATAGCTGTGCATTAGCGAAATGGGTTAGGTCAGTTAGCATCAGAAAATATCAATATACTGTAGAAATTGTAAAAAACAATAATAATAAAGCTAGATACCTCTCAGCCTCAGTAAGACTGAGAATGCAGTATGGCTGAGTAAGGGAATCCTCTTCAAGAAATAGTCTTGAAACTAAAATTTGAAGTGGGTAGTATTTATTAAATTATAGAAGTCTATATAATTTAGAGTAATAGTTTTATAAATAGTTCTATTATCTATTTTTAAATAAAACACAAGTATTTTGAGTTTTCAGTGATCTATATCTAAAATAAGCCTCCAAGTTAGGCCTATATTAAATACTGAGTGCATCCTCAATCTTGGGGCAGTTATCAGCATTGTTAAAAAGAGTAAAAGAGAAAAGAATCTCTTGAAGAAAGGTGTGCCTAATAGGGTCTGTCAATTTATTATGAAATGCATATGATATTAATTGTATGCATAAGCATGGTGACCACTATGCCTAAATTCTTTTAAATGGGATATGGTCTATACTTTCATAAGACTCTTAAAATTATATTAACATTAAAAAATTTTTTAATAATTAAATTATAACATAATTAGATCCATTTAAAATCACTTTGAAAATGATGCAAGGTAAAATTACTACATATACATGTAATCATATATGTATGTTTGTATATCTGTAGAATATTTTTACTTTGCATCTCTTCCAAAATAACATGCACAAATCAGTAACCCGATTATTTTATAGATTCTAATGTTAACTTCTAATTAAAGAAAAACTTAAATACTGTTCTTCCATAAAACATGATACAAAATAAAACCTTGTTTCTGAGGTTCTGTAGCCTGCCCTGAAGAAAATCTAGAAAAAGAGTTGCAATGTGAGTCAAAGACAGAACACTGAAATTGATTCATATTTCAGAGATCTGCAGAACCGTTGGTCTGTCTAGATTGCAGCTCTCAGCCACTAGCCAGCTTTGCCTGCATTTCCACGATAGGCTCTGTCTTCACTTTTTAAAATACTAACAGGCTTCTTGTGGGTGGGATCAAATGACTGCCCCTCTCCCTTCACCTGTGAAATTTCAGAGCCTGTTTGAAAAGGGCCATTGTTTCCCAGGAATGCCAGGCCTAGTCCAGGAAAGAAAGTCTTCATTTCAACAGGAATTTGGAGTCTGCCTGAGAAGGCCAGCCAGTTACTTGGTGAAAACTGGCAATTCATTCAAGTTCTGAGCAGTTACTATCCCAGCCTTACTCTCTTACTTTCAACTCTGGAGTTTTATGACTAATGTGTTTTTTTCCCCTTAAATCATAGGGATGTGCGTGTGTGTGTCTATGCGTGTGCGTCACAGGAGAAAGAAGTATGTTCGTAGTGCAGCGTGTGCACAGGCAGTGAGCTGATGAAGGCAACCTCTCTCCTCAAATAGGGAGCTGCAGCCATGAATATGAGACATAGGTTCCTCTGTTCTAACTTCTGCCCCTACCTTTATAGCACTTGAGTGCATTCATGTGAATAAGCTCATATGTTTAACAAGCATTTTGAAATAGGTTCCCAGTAAAATATATTTGTACAAGAATACAAAACAAAGACACAGTACTTGCATTCAAGATCTGGACAGAAGGCCCCTGTCTGAAGCACATTAAAAATAATTTCTAAGGTAAAATCAGGACTAGAAGCCAAAAGAATACATTGTTCTAAAAAGGAAAAACAAAATCAAAAACCTTGATATCGAAGTAGAGTCGAATCTTTCCTGTTAGAGTCTACAGGGACTGACTATGAATTTTACTATCTAAAGTTCCCACTGTCCTACTATTCAGAGCTCTCTGACATTTTCTACAAAATGACTTGGAAATTTTCCAAGATTTGTTCATTCTACTAATAAGACATTTAAGTACACAAAATACTTATTAAGAAAATCTACCTCTGCCTCTCAAAAATTTCAAAATATTGCCCATGCATTCCAACTAAAATGTAAAAATTAAAAATAATAATAATGTCAATGAACATGACAGCAAAGCATTCAATCTTATGTGTGTTTGTTAGCAGAGAAGGAAGTAGTGATGCCAATACAGCTTCAGGATAGGATTTTGGAAATCTTTTTTCAAGGTAAGGGTAAGCAGTTTTGAATATGAGCTGACATTAATTGCTTTACTCAACATCTAAAGATTTTAGAAAGCTTTTATTTTATGATTCTTGATACATCATAGATTTAATCTCTCACTTAACAATAAAGTATCATTAATTAATGTTGAATTACCACATAATTACTTTCCAAAGAGAATGTTCTAAAATTAGAAAATAGAATGAAAACAGAGGCTAATCTAGTCAAAAGATGACATTTGTTTTCTTTACTTCTCTTTCGTCAGATGTTTCCTGTGATCTTGTGAAAAACCTGACGTTGTAACATTATTAGTCACTGGACTTTAGGAAAGATGGTGCACAAAAGGAAGCTTGTCCTTTTGAGACCTGGTTTTGAATCAGTTACAGACGACAGAAAAATACTCTTTTGTGGCTGCTAAAGTTCAGGAATGAATTCTGGCAGTCTTACTCAATTCCCTAAAGCAGAGTCCACATTACCAACATCTAACTGGCAGGTTTTGCTTGTAACTCCCGCTAGGGTCAGAGTAATGAATGGATTAAGTGAAGGTGTCCTGAGTCATCTGTGGAATGGATGACGTGGGCACTAGGCTCTTCCTTATCACCTCCCCTGACATGTCACTCAAGGAAAAGAGGCCTGTGTGCTTTTATAACAGTGACAGACTCAGTAGTTTTATTAAATTGTAGTTCCAAAGAGTTTTTTTCTTAATTTGATCTAGAAAAGCAAAAAAATCTTAGGAAAGAAAACATATTCTTATTGGATACTTGGTTCCTTAATTTTCATTCCAACATTTTTTATATTTGGCTTGAATATCCAGATAACTATGGTTGAATTTGACTTCCTCCAGGCCTATGCCCAGCTATTCTTTAGGCAGCTGGAAGAAATTTGGCCTGTTCCTGCTTAGAAAGCAAAGGATCAAGAGTGACCCAAAAGTCAGATTCCCACTGTGACAAAGTGAGGTGTTGAAACTAACATTATGGCATTTCCTTCTTAGTCTCAAGGCTTGCTGTATGAGGGTTTACAGGTGACACTTGAACACTGCGGGGGTTAGAGGCACTGACTCCCATGCAGTAGATCTGCCTATAATTTTATCTGACCATCCGAAATTCTGGATTCCCAAACACAGATCAAAAATACTGTCTTCAATCACAGTTGATTGAATCCACAGATGTGAAATCCACGGATAGCGAGGACTGACTATAACTATATTTATAGAAAAAATACTTGTGTGTAAGTGGACCTGCACAGTTTAAACCCATGTTATTTAAGGATCAACTCTACTTTCATTCTGAGAGGGATAATTTGTTTATTCCTTTTAGTTCACTATATATTAATAGCATTTAATATTTAATATTGATTCATTTTTATCATGTTAATTTTTAAAATCATTTATGCCAAATTCTATCTGAAATATTTTTACATCTGTCTCTTTATCAAAGTTCCACCAGTCTCCAAATCTAGCAACCAAGATTGAATATTGACCAATTCAGTGCCAATAATACTGTCTAGCTCAAATTAGGTGTACAAGAAAGGTTAAGAATAAAAATAAAATGGCATCATGACAAAAATTAATGAATGATTTATTAGTGTTGGAGAAAGCACTCTCACTTTCCACCAAGACTTATGATAAAGTAATATTATTTATTTTCTTAGCAAACATTTCAGCACTGATTCATCTTGAACTAATATATAAGGCTTTGCAATCTGAAAGTCACATGGAATTATGTCATTAGATCATTTTCATTCTTCATGTTCTTATTCTTTCTCCCTGTCCTAGAACCAACAATCAACACATATACTACATTACAATTTTTCAAGTGAATGAAAAGATAAAGAGGAGTCTCAATAACAAAATCCACATTGAAACGTTAGGTGCTTTGAACTTTCTCATCACCTTACCAGGGTTTCCGCATGGGCAGTCTAAAAGACAACTCAGCAATGTCTGAATGGAACTGCAAACAATGGCTCCTTCACAAGTGGGTCTTTAATTGATTACGGCTGTGTTTATGGAAGCAGAAGAGAATTTACACAAAATGACAGATTCCCTTCATTTTAAGGGGGTTTTACTGGCATACGTGTGGTAAGGGTGGTTTCTCTATTAACTAGTCCTGCTATCTTCCCCCACATAGTATACCCACCTGATTACCATCCAACTGAATAAACATTAAAAGTGATTACTTTATATCATTTTTTACTCGAATTATCTGTTTTTTAAAAAGAATGGGGTAAAATTTACACTTTCAAAAATATAGCTCATGTTTAGAGAATCCAAACAAGGTCCAATTTCCATGTCTTTTTGCCATATATTCTTATATTAAATATTAGAGAAAATAATTAATTAATACAAAAATATTAAAACACAAGTTAGCAAGGTCCCTCTTTTAATTTGTTTAAGAAACTGTAGAGATGGTAAGTCTTAAATCATAGCGTTTGACTAACTCATCCAAGTAATATCTACTTTTATCATTTAATTATCTAATAGTATTGTGATTTTAAAATTGTGTTACTTTTTTTTGAATGTCTTTATATGACATTTAGTGCTATGGTTTTTCTAGTGATTTTGAGCAGACAGAATTTAACCATATTAACCTGTAATGCCAAAAGGCTTTTCATTTGTCTGCTAATAGTGACCTCTGCAGGTCAACTATAGCAATAGCATAGCATCTCTAGGTAGTTGCTCTTCAGTCAAAGGTTTATTCAATGAAGAACAGCAGTATAATTGTTATATTAAGTTTAAAATATATTATGCCCTCAATACAAACTTATATTTTAAATATTTAAACCCCACAAAAATCAACTTGTCTCATAAATATCTTTGTACTCTGATTTAAAAACAAAGTTATCTTTGTACTCTGATTTAAAAACAAAGTTATACCTGACAAGGTCTTAGCAGATTTATTCAAAGAGAATTAAGAAACTGATAGTTTAGAAGCAGAAAAACCTAAAATATATGTTAATGCCAACCTTTTGTTATGCAAAATTAAGAAAAAATATTGTATTATGGCTTCTTTTTCTAAAAACTGTGTGAACATGGAAGCCGATATGAAAGATAAATCTATCTTATCTCAGAGGATTGACAGTAGTTTTCCTCACTCGCCATGGGCATCTCTTTAAGACAATTGTGCAAATGAGTAGTTGTGGAGCTTTCTTATTTTTTAGGAATAGATTATATACTTTTACTTTACTAACATGTTATTAATTCATTGGTTTTTAAAAGATAATAATTCTATTAAGTTCTCACAAGAGAAAATATTTGCAATATTAAATTTGATAATTCTATACAAATAAACTGAGAAATGTTTCAATATTGCTTAAATTATATTTACCATTTTGGATTTTCAAGGTAAAACTCTTCTCTGACTCGTCAGTTAAAAAATTATCCCTCCAATAACTGTATTTCCTAGTTTTAGTTGTTTTCCTCTAGCTGTTTTCTTCTAGTTGTTTTCCTTTAGATGTTCCATGAATACCTATAAACTATAAATTAATATATTGCAACTTTCTATCTCCGATCTCTTATTTTTACATCATTTCCATTATCTTTTATCTCATTGGGCCCTCAAGTTAACTGACATTGCTTTACTTTCCCTGTCCATGGTCCAATACTTCAAACACTCTCTTGCCAATATCCTATACCACTTGACTGTATTCCATTTCATGCCACTAGGTGAACATAACCTTAACATTGAATGTCACTTTCTGTCTGCTCTCTGTAGGCCTGCTCTCAAGCAGAGGAGCTTGGCAATTTAAGAATATGTTTAAGATCTATAAATAACTCCCAATCAATGAGATAGCATCTCTTGTTTAAGATCTATAAATAACTCCTAATCAATGAGATAGCATCTCTTGAAAATAATAAGATATGGTTTGTTGACAAATGACTATTGTTGACAAATGACTTTGAATAATAACCTTCTAAAATCTGGAATAAAAAAATTATTTAAAAAGTTGATTCAGTCTTAGCCAGAGCAATTAAGAAAGGGAAAAGAAAAGGTATTCAAATTGGAAAGGAAGAATTAAAACCGTCACTATTTGCAGATGACATGATACTACATATGATACAATACATAGAAATCCCTAAAGACACCACCAAAAAACTGATACAACTAATAATATTCAGCAAAGTTGCAGGGTCAAAATCAATATACAAAAATCAGTTGCATTTCTATTTACTAATAACAAACTATCAAAAAGAGAAATTGAGAAAATAATCCCATTTACATTTACATAAAAATGTATCCTAGTTCCTAGGAATAATTTTAACCAAGAAGAGCAAAGATCTATATACTGAAGAACTATATATATATGATCATAACTATAAATATGAATTTTAAAAGGCTAGAGAGAAATATAGGATAATGTTCATCATGAATATCTAAGAATAGCAATGATACCTTATTTAAATACCCCCTAAAACTCTACTTTCAAAATTTTTAACAAGTATACTAGACATCTTCATCACTTCCTCTTCTAGGTACTCATTTTCTAGAAACTACTATAACCATAGACCCTAGAAAGACAGACCTTTATGACCTTCTTACCCACCTCGTCATTCCCACCATGGATGATCATCTAGCCCAAAACCCACCAAGGCACTAGCAGGCCAATGATAAATCTGAGTCTTTCAGAACAGATCCCGAGTTGTTGCTGATGATCCTAATGGACATTGTATAAAATGATTTAGAAGGTGTTAAGACCAAAAGAAAGAAACGGAGTAGCTAAGCAGCAGATAGAATGCTAGAAAGCAGACTTTAGAGTCTATAGGGCTTCTGGGAATAGTGAGTGGTGTCAGTTCCTGAGATCCCAAATCTAAGTCCTTTGAGGCCCAACATTATTAATTTCCATCTTCTAGAATCCTGAGACATCCGGATTTTTGTTTATTAGTTTAAATTGGTTTCTGTATCTTGAAATCAAAAAGAATTTGACAGAATAAATGAAACAAAATGTACCAGAACACCTTAATATACTTCCTTTTATGAAAAATGGAATAGGAATATCAGCTAGAAGTGTACAAGTTTCAACTGTGCTCCTGTGAATTTTTCAGTTTGAGTTACAAGTTAACATGTTTTATTTATACATGACTAGTTGAAATTTCACCTAAAAGCAGAAGAATGAGTGAGAGAGATGAGCAAAAGGGAAAGTCTGAGAGAGTCCAAGCATGAGAAGGATTCAACACACTGACGCTGGTTCTGAGATATAGAAGAGAGTTTCCTCGAGGAGCTAAGGACAACCACCAGATGAGAACCAGCAAAAAAGTAAGGACCTCTGTCCTATAACCATGAGGAACTAGACTCTGCCAACAAACTGAATGAGCTTAGGCGTAGATTTTTCCTAGAGCCTACCCATAGGGGCCGACACTGACTTTGGCCTGTGCAATCTCAAGTAGAGAAACTAGCTGAGCCAATCCAGACTGTAGACCTACAAAATTGTGAGATAATAAATGTGTTGTTTTAAGCCCCTAAATGGTCCGATGTCTTATGGCAGCCTTAGACTATCTACCTCTACTGACATAAAGATAGTTACCTATATTGACCAATGAAAAAGGCAGATTACAAAATTTCATAGACTTTGCATTTAAACATACATAGATATGCATATCAGAAAAAAAATCTGAAACTATATGCAGTAAAATGTTAATGGTAATCACCTCTGAATTGTAGGATTAGCGTTGATTTTTTATTAATGTTTTCTAATTTTCCTGTTACAAGTATGTGTAAGCCAAGTTATTTTCACTTTAACGTTAGTGAAGACATCTTCCTCTACAAAGAGTGCTCAGAAATACTAAATACAACAGAGAAATAAATGAAAAGGAAAAAGAAGTATTCATTTGACCTAATATTCAATAGATTATCCATGATTTAAGAAAAACCATTTCATTTGAATTTGGAAGATTCATGAAGGTTGAGAAACATCCATTTCAGAGAGATGTCATGAAGACTAAGCAAAAAAATTGTGAGTAAAGAGTTTGAGGAATGCCTGATACATAGTAATAGAATAAGTACTCAGTCAATGAATGTCAGTTAATTTTAGGGGAGGATGATAATATCCATATTCTAGTGGACAGGCTTTGATTTAGTTTATCTTCATCAAGTCTTAAGCCTCTCTCAATTTCATGTTTCCTCATCTGTAAATTAGGAGTAAAGAATATCTACATGTACTTGGTCAGTTAAAAATTAAAATTGATAATATGTGCAAAGCCCAAACTCTAAGCTTTAGCTTAGAAATATTTCTGAATGAATGAATAAAGGGGTAGAGAGTGCAAACCTATACAGCCCTAACAAGAAGCTTAACTGTGGGATAAAGGAGTGTATGTGATCGAGGTCTACAGAACTAAGGAATGGTGTTTTCAAGGCAAGAGAAATCAAGTACAAACCTTTATTTTCTGAAGAGAAGGAAACAATGAATAATAAAACTATGAAGAAAAAATGATTAATTTGTGAAGCAATATCCTTGAAGAAATGGGAGTAGATGGGCTCGAAACCACAAGATAGGTACTTGTCTTAGTCTTTCCCATGAGACAGATGGTAAGGATAGGTATCAATATAGAGGACCCAATCTTTAGGAAAATATTTTCTTCTTCTGTCTCACCTTGAATGGGCTTCCCCCTGAAGCTTGGAGAATATTCATTTTTGACCCACAAATTTGGAAGGAGTCATTATTATCATCATCACCATTTATCATCATTGTCATCATCATTTCTTGTTTTCCTTGATGTATTATAAAAGCATCCCTTCTCTCATACAATAAAAAAAGACAAACTTAGAAAGATATTTTATTGAATAAAAAAATAAAAAAACATGAGAGAAAGACATATCCTTACTTGAGCAGTGCCTTATCCAAAGAACCTACCCAAAAATTATTGCTAGGTCCCAGATATCTTCAAACAATTAAGTCTCAGTAACGTGAATTCCCACTTCATATAAACACTGGTTAATACAAGGTATGTACTTGTTCCCTTAGTACTCTGAATTAACATTCTGAACACTTAATTTTTTGGGTCCTGTAAAAGGAACATTTTTAAGGTATTTTTGGCAGGTGCTTTGGCTAGCTTCACTGAATCCATTCATTAGTACAAGGGAGCATTTTCCACTGGTTGCAGACCAAACCTAAGCTAAAACTTACTGGGTAAACATTCCTGTTTACTTGTCATGGTAAATTATTTGATTTATGGTGGAACTAGTTCACTATGCACAATAGTTTTGTTTGATAAATAAATTAATCAATAACATATAGGAACCAAGCTGGATGGTTGGTAATATGTTAAGGACCATATAACACTGTGAAGTTTTAAATAAAGTGAATTATAATATATAATTTGTATAGCTATATTGCAATCGTCATCATTATTATCACCATCATCATTTTACTTTTATGCAGGAGAGAAATTTCTCCTAATTTGGTTATGCCCTTGAATTAGGGTCCTCCAGAGAAACAGAACCAATAGGTTGTATGTATATATATATATATATGTATATATGTGTGTATATATATATATATGTGTGTGTGTATATATAAATATATGTATATATATATGTGTGTGTGTGTATATATATATGTATATATATATACACATATATACATATATACATATATACACAAAGATTTAAGAATTTCCTTACCTGATTATGGAAGTTGCGAGTTTAAAATCTGCAGGGTGGGCCAGCAGGCCGGAGACCCAGGGTAATATTCTCTTTTACTCAAGTCTGTCTTTTGTTCTATTCAGGCCTTCAACTAATTGGCCAAGGCCCATCCACATTATGAAGGGCAATTCACTTTACTCAAATTTCACCAATTTAAATTTTAATCTCATCCAAAAACATCCTCACAGAAACATCTAGAATGTTTGACCACATAGCTGGGCAGCATAGCTCAGTCAAACTGACACATAAAATTAGTCATCATACTCTTTCTTAATTGCAATTAAGTTTAATGCAACTTAAAATTGGGCTGGAAGGACACACCTGTGAGAAACAGAGTTGAGTTCAACAAGTCACTACCAGCGAGAAAACTTGCAGATACCCATCCCTACATTGATCACTTATGCTATGTTGGATAAATAAATAGTGTGCAAGGCATGCCACCCTGCCTGTCTTTGATCTCAACCCTCACCCTCTAGCCCACACCTCTACTCCGAAGAGCCACCAATATTAGTCTATATAAAACTTATTCTAAAATGTAGGCAAGTGGGATCTTGTCCTATATTTCTCACCTCCTCTCACTCCCTTTTCCTCTCCTTTGCTTCCCTCCTCTCCCCCTCTTCTCTTTGATGGTTATCTACAAGTCCAGGCAGGGACTCCTCTCACTTTGCCTATGCCCGAATGAGTAATAAACCATTGAATTACTTCCTATCACTGCCTCTGGTGAGATGTGTTTGACATCTAATACTTTACATGGGAGGGAATGCATACATGACAACAGGCACAGTCAAGCAAGGGCCATAAGAGCACCAAATTCTTAATCCGACCATTCCTAGACAGGAGAGTGTGAAGGGTAAATTTTCTGGTCTCTTAGTTAATGCACAAGTGTTAATGTATAATAACATATATTTTGAATTTTAAAAAATATTTAATTAAAAAATTGGACTATCTAATTAGACTAACTTTGATGAATGAGATATATACTATGAATTTTTATTATATGTATTTTAAATATACTATTACCAGGCTTAAACAAGATAGAAGTTTATTCTCACACAAAGTAAAGGCCCATGCTGATATGGCAGTTGTGCTATATAAAGTAATCAGAGATCCAGCCTCCTTTTCTCTTGTTGTTTGTCTACCTCTGGCTTCCTAGATGGCTCATAATCGCCTATACAAATTCTACCTGGCAGTAAAAAAGAAGGACTGAAGGAAAGACATTTCCCTTTCTAAGGGTATTACAGGTGACAGAGGTTATGTCTGCTCATGTGCCATTGTCCAGTACAAAAATCTACCTAGCTTAAAGGCAGACAAAGAATCTTTAGATGATTGTGTGTTTGGTACTGTAAGAAGGTAGAACAAGGATAATGTTTACCACCTATCTAAACTTTATTTAACAATTGGGTATGTATGTATGTGTGTGATGTTGTGTATGTGTGCATGAATACATATATACATAGTTAAAGAACCAAGTAGTATAATTCTTAGCTTGAAATTAATTAAAATGGAAACCATTCACCTATTATGGTAACATAACTTTGTCAGTAAGGATTTGGCATAAGGGATACTAGATTCATTTTGATCAATTTTGAATAATTGTAAGCTCTGGAAAATTTCTCTGTAGATATAAACTATGTGGTTTATTCATTAATTTGTCTCATGAAAACAAACCTCTTCATAGATAATTATCAGCTATTGTTGCAATTGTGCTTGTAAAAAAGCACCCCACAATTCTGAGGCATAAAATAACAATCATTTATTCTTGGTCATACATCTGTGTGCTGGCTGGAGGTTTCTGATTTAGGCTGAATTTGGCTCCAAGCTATAGGTCAGGTCCAAGTCTGTTCTATAAGTCTTTCTTGGGGGACTACTAAGCTACCTGAGGTATGTTCTTCACATGACAATAATAGAAGCACAAGAGGGCAAATTTCACTGCTGCATTTTTTTGGGGGGAGGGCCTTCATTTATGTCATGTCTGCCAACAGTTCATAGACCATTACTAAGCAAATGTTCAAGCCCAAAATTAAGGTCTGATGAAGTACTTCTTTCCCACTTGAGACATGGCAAGAGTGTGAATATACATTACTACTATAGGGATGTGGAAATTGAGACCACTATGTCAATCTACCACAAGATCACAATGTACCACTCCAAAGTGAATGTAATTTCATGTTGCATATTAGACATTCCTATAAATTCATTCATTTATTCTATGCTTACTTGGCTCCTATTATGTGTGAGGCACAGATATTTTTTTCAAAAAATTTAAGAAACATCTCCTGCTCAATAGAAAAATAGTCTGGTGAAAGATTACAATGAGCTAAAAGCAATTATAGTATAATGTAGTAAATTCAGCAATAAAGATACGGAGAGGGGAATACACGGATATGTGAAGAGGCATCTGTTGCAGCCTCCTCTGAAAAGGGAAAAGTATTAAGAAGACTTTGTGGAAGAAATGCCTTGAAAATTCCTATAAAATAGGAATTAAATTTTAGCAGTTATCTTTAGATGCATTAAAACTTTCCAAACAACAGTCAGAAGAATTTCACTGATAGGTCTTGGGGTTAGCTGGCCTGGCTCTGCTTCACATGTTCTTCATTCTCCTCCTGGAGCTAATCAGGGTAAATTCTCATGGCAAAGAACTAGAGGGACAACCTGAATTCACAAACACATTGTGTCTATCTCCTAAAATCCCAGTGGCCAAAGCAAGTCACATGATTGGGCTCAATACTAAGGAATAAGGCAGGAAGTACACTCCTTTTTTCTGTCTTGGTAGAACTGAAGAATTGCAGGGCAATTGATTACAGAGAGGAGGGAAAAGAATTAAGGCAAATAATTTATCCTACCATACAAGTGAAAACACCACCAAAAACCTAATTTCCTACAAATACTGATCTATTTTTCTATCCACATCAATGTACATATATATGACCATAAATGAAAAAATAAATACATAAAATACATAAATACATAAAAATATGTATTTAGTCCATATCATGTGATTTAGTCCATAGCATGTAATAGACACTATGGAATGTATTTGGATACATTAATAAATATGTATTATTAATATATACTACACTAATTCCTATAGCATTGGGAATGCTCACTGATTTCATGGCCCATAATGATAACAATGTCATTTGTTTGGTATTTACTTAGATTTTTTATGCCATTTTTCTATATTTTCACAGAATTAACTTGTAATATGAACATAAGGATATATCAATAAACTTCTTTATTAAATTCTTGGTACTAATTTTGGTGTATTATTTTTTATTTTATTAAACTTAGTTGTGTGGGACTTAATTTTGTAGACTGGCTTTATTAAAGTTAACTACAGTGACCATTAACAGCAACTAATAGGTTACGTGTTTTAAGTTCCATAGAGAATTAAGACTTTGCCTTTACACCACAAGAGGAGTTATGTAACAAAGTAAATTCTCAGGTCTACCTCTAACAGAGTCTAATGGTGTAGATTCTAGTATGGGCTTGAAAACATGTACTAGAAATAAATACAATCATCTTAACAACACTATTAAAAAGCAATCAGGTGATACAAGTAGCCCTGGAACACACTTTGAGAAACATTGGTTTTAGGTTTAGGAGCTCAAGAAAAAAGAAGAAATGAAGATAGCAGATAATGATAGACAAAAAAGTAGTGCTCAATTCTTGGCTATTTATTTTTCCGATATGTACTTTAAACATAAAATAAAAAATGTGCTAACTGAATATGTTTAAAAGCATACTTGAACTAAGTAAATTAAGATGCAGGTTATTTTTTATTTAATTATTATCATTTGTGATGTTTCTGTGAATATTTAGTAGAGTTTTCTTATTGAAAGAGTGATAAGTGAGCTACTTTTCAGGCTCTCCTTGATTTTTACTTAGCAGAAAAGACTTTCAGTAAATTTCTTTCTCACTCTTCTATTATTAAAATGTTCTTGGGTCTTCAGTCTGATACTGCTAATTTTAATTCCTTTCTAATATATCTAATCTACTATAAAGAATTAGAATAGTTGGACAAGACAGTGAAGATTTTCAGTTTCCTTGCTGTCAGCATTCAAAGAAAGTGGATGCCAAAAATATTCTTAAATTAAGACATTTGATGTGAAAATATAAGGGATTACTTAATGAAATATGTAAATCCAAATGACTGGATATGCTTAGTGTCAAACTGAAGTACAAGATTTAGCTTTCGACAAAATTTAAAAGCTATAGCAATACTGTAATAACCAAACATTATTAAATTATGACAAAGTTGACCATTCATTCATTACAATAATAGTCACTAACATTCATTGAGTTCTTATGGATACTTTACATATATTATTTCATTAAATATTCACAGAAATTCTTGAGCTTGATATTATAATTATTTTACATATGAAGTTCAGAGAAATAATTTCTCACAATCATAGAATAAGTTTTTCCTTACCCATTTATGCCTACCTGTAGCTTAATATCTCAAATATAAAACTGCTTTTCTTCAATTATCAAATATTTCAGTCAACAGTAATCCAGAATTTTCCCTATTAAGTCATAATGCCCTTAATTAATATTATTCATTTATTCATTAGATACTAATGGAGCAGGTACAATGCACAAGAAATTACCCAAGGAACTGAGGACAAAGATATACAAAGGAAAATATGGTCCACTATCACATAAACTTTCAGTCTGATAAGTTTAATAAACATGCACTGGTTGACTGCATGGCTGACTAATGGCAGTGGGCTTGCCAATCCTTTTCCTTCGAATTTTTGTTTCTCTGTTTACTTAAAAACTACAAAATGGAGATTTTGTTCATAAAGATAGGTATCTGAATAAAGAACTCAAGAAATCACCTATAAATAATTGAATCTATCAGTTAGAATTCTTTTGGTTGCAACTTACAGGAAATGTACAAAATTGGATGTCACAAAAAAGGAGGGATACTGGCTAAAAGAACAATGTAAAGGTAAATCTATCTTAGGGCAGATGCAAAACTGCAACAGGATAAATTTTTGGCTTTACTCCTTTGATTGAACTGGCTCTCTGCTCACCCGTGAAAGCAGCTCAGTGGCCAGATCACGACTGCTTCAAACCAACAAGTCTAGCCCTGAAGTAAAGAGGGGTAACTCAGTTCAAACCTCATGGTTAAGAAATGGCAAAGTGGAGAGCAAGTTCCCCATATAAGTATTAAGAGACTTTTGCAAATATTTTTTGATGGGGGAGGGAGGTCTGGGCTTCATTTTACATAAAATAGGTTGCCAGTTTGCTTAATTCTAGATAATTGAGGTATTGCTGAATAATTCTACTGACCAAAATCATTCATTTAGTAAACACTGACTAAATGCTAGACTTCTATTTAGATATACCATAAAAATTACCCCATAAGAGAATAAGGTTTTTTTTATTCTTAAGAAATAGCTATTTTCTCTGACTTAATAAACTAATATACAATCTAGCTAAAAACTATCTAAAAATAAAGCTTTTTAAAAACTTGATTGATACAAGCAGAAGAAACCTTTAAGCTCATCTTTCCTTTTTTCTAGCAGTGGATAACAATTATTTTAATGGGACTTTTGATTATAAGAAGGTAAAGCAAAGATCCTATTCTGGAATGAAAAGTTTAAAAAGTTAATTGTTATGTATAATATTGTAAATACTTCCTTTACTTTGAGACGAGCTACAATAATGTTGATTGTTTCTTTTATGAAAATGGATCTTTGCTAATTTTGGATTAACACAATGTCTCTAAAACTATTTGGAGGAGATATAATATCTATGTTTTTGTATTCTTATTCAAACAGTTACTCATAAGGGATAGATCAAAACAAAGCACTGGATAAAGGCAAGGAGGAAAAAATTGACCTCACACAGTTGGAGAGACTCTACGGGGGTAGGACTATGAGTACCGGAGCCCAATCTAGATTGTTCAACTGTAATTTCCTCACGTGGTATTATTTTACACTGGGAAATATAACGATGTAGAATGATCATTGTTAGGTAATGTTTTTGTTTGGAAGTGAGGTATTGGATTCATGTGTATCCATCTACTTTTATACTAATATTATATATTTTACAACATAATAAAGAAAAATAATAAAGGAATTAGTCAAATCTATGCACTGAGATTCTATAAAACATGATTTGAAGAACAATGTATAATCACACAAAAAAGATATTTGCAGTACATTATTAAAAATTACAAAGTAATATGAATGACAATATTCAATTTTTATACATACACGTGTATAATATAGGTAGATAAAGGAGTAGAAGGAATTATACTAAATTGTTAACAGAGTTAATCAATAGTTGATGGGTTTATGTTTTCTTCTTTCATTTTCTAATCATTATAGAGTTTCAACAATAAATATGCGTTATCTTTGGAAAATAGTAA
This sequence comes from Pteropus medius, assembly GCF_902729225.1. Taxonomy (NCBI): domain Eukaryota; kingdom Metazoa; phylum Chordata; class Mammalia; order Chiroptera; family Pteropodidae; genus Pteropus; species Pteropus medius. The sequence continues at coordinate 5,824,362 of NW_024344253.1, forward strand.
CGTATTATTAATTTCAACTGTTCCAGTCTTTGAAAAAAATGAATTCTTAGGGAGACTAAATACGGGCTATTTGTGGGACAGTAATACATTTGAAAATTTTACTTGGAGGATGCATTCTCACTATGATAGCTCAACTCATGAATCCTCTCTCAAGTCAAATATAAAATAATTTTATAAGTCAGGTTTGAAAGAAAAGTTGGGAATAGGGTAGAGGAAATAGAGACAAGGCAGAAGTCTATCAAGATTCAGAATTCATACTACAAGTTTTCCCATTATACAATAAATCGTTGTCACTGAACACTTTTTTCCACTTTGAATCATTTATCTGAGAAAGACTATCAACATCAGTTGGCAGTATCAGAATTCCTGCCAACAGTGCTAATGGTAGCAAGATCTGGGTTAACTTTTGAAAAGTTAATATTAACAAATAAATAATTTATATTTCTTTCATTTTAAGATATTCTAATTAAGAAGAGAATTAAGTGGTAGATAATTACCTTTCTTACTAAGCAGAGACAATAAAGAAATCTTTTCTTCAGCAGTTGAAAGAAAATTAACCAAGTTTCTCTCTTTAAGCCAATAATATGTTATATCATGACACAAAGCAAAAAAGAATTTTAAGAAATACATTATCGTTTTTCTAAGTCTACTTTTTAAGTAGTTATTCTTTTTCAAAAAATAAATAAGAAAATAATTAGACTTCTAAATATTATTATAATGAAAACTATTACCACTATCTTAAAGTATTATTATTCACTTTTACATGTCCACATTTTGACTATATTTTGGTAAATTTAATTTACCAAAGCAAATATACAAGTTTAATCAATTTTAATTGATATTTATAAAATCAATTTTCAGAATCAAAAAAATTTAATCATTTATAAGTTATCTAATTTGTAGGCTCTTCAACATTTTCTCTTTTTTTATTCCAGGTTCCCGTTGGTAATTTTGCTAAACAAAGGTGCAATTAGGCACAATAGCATTGAACCTAACATTTTCTTTTCCCAAAATGGTATATTGAGAGTTGAAAGAGAACAAAAAATTACATGTGCTTCACATCAATTTGAATGACTAATAATCAGAACAGAAAAGAAAAAGACAAAGACAAAAAATAAATAATAGAGAGTATAAGATATTGAGTACCTCACGTCCTAGCCAAAACCAACAGGTAAACGGTTTGAGATTGAAAGAATTAGAAAACTCCTGTGAATAATAAATACTATAAGAGACATTTCTAAATGTTGTTTTTTAATAGAAAATTATGAATAATGTAACAAGGTGTTAGTAGAATGATAGAAATGCTAAAAATACATCACCATATAAAAGATCAGCTACTCAGAAGGAAGAGCACGCAATGGAATGAAGAAGAATAAAATATAGGCAAATCTTATTTTATGATTAAACTTTCATCTTCCTATCATTCTATTAGCCTAAAAAACATATATGTGACATTTTCTCCCACCCTCTGCCCTCATTCTTCAGTTTATGAGGGTGCCTTGCCTAGGACAAGCTTGCCATCTAGTGACAATGACTGACAACTACAGAATATGGGAATGTGTTCAGGGTACACAAACATGCATGTATTTCATCACCTCAAAACTTAAACTGTTCTTTTTTTTTTTTCCAACAATAATTTAGAGTTCCTATTATGAGCTGGGGTCTTAAGATACAATGTTGGGGGAAAATTAATATGATTCCTAAAAATCCAGTGGAGAAGATAGATATTTTTCAAATAACCACTAATTAAGTATAAAAATAACAACAAATATAACAGCTCTGTGCCAGATTCATTTAATACTCATAACAAACCTATGAGGTAGACAGTGTCTTCATTTTACAGATCGGAAAACAAGGCAGAGAGGTTAAGTAACTTCCTCTAGGTCATACAGCAGAACAGGAATATAAACACAGTTTCATTCCAAAATTTGTGCTTTTAACAACCTTTGAATGTAAAACTTAAACTATGATATATGCAAGCAAGGTAAATATTATTATTGGACAACAGTCATTCATTCAACCTCCTATAATGTGCCAGTTACTCCTATTGGCCTGCAGATAAAGAAGTAAACAAGGCAGAGACAAGAAAAGACTCTAATCTTATAGAGCTTAAATCATAAACATACACATGCATGCACACACACAAAAGCATTAATATATAATTTCTAGGCTACTATATGCCAAGACATTCGTAAGATAAGTTAAATGATTAGTGATGAGCAGTCATGGAAGTCCTCTCTGAGGACAGGGCATCTGAATAGAAACTGCATAAATGTGAGGGATGTGAGCATCTGGAAGAAGAATGTTACAGTGAGAAATAGCAAAGGCCATTAGAAGAGATTATGTATTTAGTTCTGTGCCTCCACATCACCACCTCCACACACCCCTGCAGCAAAATGGCTAAAGGGGAGTACACAAGAAACAGAGTAGTAGGATATAAGATCATAGAAGTACCAGAAAGGCTTTAGAGAACATGATAAGGACTTTAGATTTTATTCTAAGTGTGGTGGGAAACCAACTGAAATTTTCAAACAGGGAAGTAACATGATTAAATTCATGTTTTTCAAAAATCACACTAGTTACTATGAGGAGAGCAGACTGCAGGGTATGTAGAGTGAAAGTAAGGAATCTGATTAGAAGGCTATTATAACATTTCAGGTAAGAGATCGTTATGAAGTCTATAATCTAATCAAACTTACAAATAACTATAATACAAAAAAAAAAAAACTGTAAGTATCCTACCAGAAAAAATTAAGTATATAGGAAATCAAAGGAAAGGTCACATTTAGACAGGGATCAAGAAAATTATCATTAAGGTGGTGGCATATGCAATATATTTAAATACAGAAACAAGAACATGTGTCTTCAAGAAAATGTAAATAGTTCAACTTTACTGTAGCATAAGGTGAATATGAGTGAAACATAAATTAGAGTCAAATAATAAAGGGACTCAAAGGATTAGGGACATAAAAAATTAATCTCTCCTTTACTTATTTTTCTTCTCTTTGCTTACTTACGCAGCTTCGAGGGAGTCTTTATAATACTCAGTTACCTGCTGGTTTCCATCCGTCCATGTGGTTGGTGTGTCTTTTTAAATGTCCTTGAGAGTGCTGGGCACAGAAAAAGTTATTCAGAAATAATTAATAAATCTTCTCAAAGACCACCAAACTGTGACACAACCATAGTCTGACCAAGTTATGTTTATTAATTTGCTGAAGTAAGAGATTCCATATCACTATAACTACAGGGCATTTCACCAAAACAAAGGAAGGAAGCCAGTGTTCTTATCGGTTTAGGGGCAAGTTGGAGTTTAAGTAAAATTTAAATGAATAGTTCTTTGATAGACTGAAAGCAAAGCAGGGCTGGTTAACATCAGGGATGGATTGAGAAGTGGGCTGAGTCTTGTTCCCTTGGAAACTACAAAGTTAAGACAAATAGGGAATCTTGTGTCTGAAAACATATTATCTGAAGCTTTGCACCTGGGTAGGAAATCGAGGCTGCTTTGCTGTGTTAAAGTGACTGCACAGTTCAGTTCTCCAAGAATTATGGGGATATTCCCATCTCACTAATATTACTTGGAAAAGCAAAGTTTCTCATAGTCTATGATTTTAGGGAACAGTTTTTCCAGTGGTATGCCACTGGAGTTAACAAAAAAAGTTTTTTTGCAACTTTACACCAGTATAACTTTTAACGTTAATATTTGATTTATTTTTTTATTATATTTAAATAATTTATTATATTTTGTAAAATGAAAAGAGAAAAAAGCAGACAAAGATCTTTAAGGAACCATAGAATACAACTATTGAATTAAAATATTGATTAAACATACTTAAATACTATTTGTAATTACAAGTATTGAGTATTTTTTTTTAAATACTACTATATTTAGTCACAGGTCAAGAAAATTCGTAGGATTAGGTGTTTGATACTAGTAAAGCAATGATAGGAGACTAGACTTTGAGTGGCGAGTACACAATGATGTATTATAAAATTGTACACCTGGAACTTATATAATGTTATTAACCCATGTTACCCCAATTGATTTATTAAAACACAATTTTAAAACGCTAGTGTTGCCTTAAATGTTGAAGTTCAATTTAAAGTTATGAAGCAGGAGCATGCCTGTCTTGGGCATGAATGAGACAGAGAGCAGAGGAGCTTAGAGATGTGAGTGGAGACAAACTGCTATTTCTTCGGGCCACTTGTGAGCTAGTTATCAGCTCTGAGCCTTTCTGGAAAATAACTGACATCCAGGCCAGCAAATCATGGTAGGAGATAGCTGGACTCTACGTGGATAGGGTCCTACCCAAGAGAGTTATTTGCTTGGGCGAATGGCTCCAAGTGATTAGAAGCAATAACTGAAGGGGAATCAAAAGTGGTCAGCCAGAAATTGTATCACCAATATCATGAAACTGTATGGCAGAGATCTTGCAGGACCCTTTAAAGTGCCCACCAAAGTGCCCTACTTATTTGGATGTCATGAGAGAGGAAAGCAACTGCCAAGATAGAAAGATAAGCTTGGAGCAGAAAGAGAAGATGAAGGAACATAGGAAAAAAAAAGATTATGCCAGCTTCCCCACTATAGGTTCCCTTGGAGAAGAGTATAAGCGTAAGAAGTGAAATTAGTATTTTAATTGGATTGAAAGTGAATCTTAATACAAAATAATGGCTTGTTTTTAAAATTAAAATGAATAAGAAAGTTAATGGATATGTCCATTAACTTTTAAAAATGGGAGATCTAATAAAACATATTTGAAGCTATAAAACATTTTTTAGTAGCACCATGTGATCCACCTAATTCAACCAGTGAGCTAATTGATTACATATAGATGTTATTTCTATAAGATAGATTCTACTATGGACTGAATTTTGTTCCCCAAAATTTCATATGTTGAAGGCCTAACCCTGCAATGTGACTGTATTTAGAAAGGAAGCCTTTGGGAAGTAATTAGGTTTAGATGAGATCATGAAGGTAGGGCCCTCATGTTAGAACTAGTGACCAGATCTGTCTCTGTTTCTGTCTCTGTCTCTGTCTCTTTCTTACTTCTCACAAGAACCTGACAATGCAGACACTCTGGTCTTGGAGTTTTATCTTCCAGAACTGTGAGAAAATAAATTTTTGTGTGTAAGCCACCATTTTATGGTATTTTGTTATGGCAGCTTGGCTGACTAATGCAGATTCTGAAAAGCAGAATTGCTCAGTTAAAAGGCATGTTTATATTTTATTTGAATAAATGTTAAGGTTTATTTTTCTGAAAACTTGTGACAAAAATTTGCCCTCATATGAATACCGACATATGATTTCATGGCTACGTAAAATGTTTTGTTTTGGTTTGGGCTGGTTTTTATACAGATAATAAATCTACAAATGATGATGGCTGAGATCCACCCATAATCATTTCTCAATAAGTAATACGAGAAGATACTGACATTTTGTCTGTAACCAGAGTGATAATTTTGCAATAAAATCTTCCACCTGGTTTCTTAAAGTCATCATATAAATCCATGAATATGTAATCTTTAGTTGCCAGCAAGATGTATTTTAATTTCGTCTGAGTATAATTTATGTTTTAACATTCAGTGAACATTAATCTTTTTGTAAATTATATTAATGCTTGGAGGGTACAGAAATAAATACAGCAATTCCTGTCTTCAAGAAGCTTACCAGTAATGAAGAAATTATACACATACTCAATTATAATAAAATCTGTAATCATTTTTACTATAAAAATAAATGAGATGAAAACATAAATTTCGCCTTGTGAAAAGGAAAAATCTTTGATATTGGTTGTATGAAACTGCTAAGTTTTGGGGTGGTTTATTACACAAACAACTAAAATACTGAAAAGTTTACTTTTCAGTCTCCAGTCTCTGAATACAGAGCAGAGAAGCAGAGATGGTACTGACTGAAAATAAGCAATTTAGTGAAATATATTTGAAGCACATGAGGAAAGTTAGGGAGCTAAAAATGTAAATATCTGAAAAATGACCTTTGCATTTAGCAATGTGAAAGTCACTGATGACCTGGAAAAGCGACATTTGCATAGAGTAGTAGGGTTGTAAACTTGGTTGAAATAGACTACGGAGAATATGGAAGAAGAAAACTGGAGACAACAAATATAAACCACTATTTCAGGACTTTGCTATATGGGTTTCCCCACTGTCCAAACGTGGAGCATCCTGTGACACCTTTCCTAAGCTGAAATGGCAGATAACAAAGAAGCAATTGCTGTTAATACATATAGGAAAAAATTTTGAGCATTCCCAGACCAAAAATATACCTACTAAATCACACCAAATAACACATGAAACCTAAAATAACACTAACATATAGTAATAGCAATAATGATAAGTATATAGTCTATATAAAGTAGAAATAGTATTTGTATAGCATAGTTTTACTTACAAGTGAGCACTGCCTCTGTAACTGCTCATTGTAAAACAAACGTTGACAGCTATTTTCGTGAAAATCCTCTTCGATTTCTTTCGGTTAGCAAAACAGGCACTAATATAAGTCTTTTGTAAAAGCCAAGTGGCATAAAGTAAACTTTTGAAAAGCAGGGGAAACCTGTAAACAGGAAGAAATAGAGTAGTAGCTGAAGAAATAAGTGGAAACATGAGGTTTATTATTATTTATTTGCTTTAATTTTTTAACCAAATGATAAATAATAGCATATTTATGCACTGATGAGAATGATTCAGTAGTATACATGAGGAGTTTTCCCAAGTGAGAGGTTGGCTTAACCAAGGAGCACAGGTGTTAAGTAGGATTGATGGGTATAGAAGTCCTCAATTTTTTTTCAATGAGATCAAGAAACAAGGTAATCATCTAAGACTATAGGTGGGAAGAAGGTTCAAGGTTAGAGGAGAAAGAAGAAAATAAGAAGTCGAATATTTGCTGGAATCAGGCCAGACAGAAAATGAGCTAGAACAATAGGTGAGATGGTGTGTTTTGAAAACCAAGAGAAAATGGCATTTCAAAAAGACAGTGGCAAATGTGTCAAGTGCTGCTTAGAAGTTAAGAATGAGAACTGAAAAAGTCCACTGCAGTGAGTGGAAGGTTAAAAATTTGAGGATAATTAATGGTTCTGTCTAGATGTTTGGCTGTAAGGGAGAGGAGAATGCTTTTGACAAGAAGTCAGGGAAAGAACTCAAACAACTCATTAACAACAACAACAAAAAAATCCAATTAAAAAATGGGAAGAGGATCTGAATAGACATTTTTTTCCCAAAGATATACAGATGGCCAATGGATACTAATTATGAGGGAGATGCAAATCATAACCAAAATGAGATACCATCTCACACCTGTTAGAATGGTTATTATCAAAAAGACAAGAAATAACGTGTTGGTGAAGATGTAGAGAAAAGGGGTCCTTTGTGTACCATTAGTGGGAATGTAAACTGGTACAGTCACTGTGGGAAATAGTTTGGATGTTCTTTGAAAACTTAAAAATAGAACTAACTTATGACCCAGCAATCCCACTTCTGAGTATTTATCCAAAAGAAACAAAATCACTATCTTGAAAAGATGTACCCCATGTTCATAGCAGTACTACTTGGAATAGCCAAGATATGGAAACAATCTAAATGTCCACAGATGGATAGATAAAGAAAATGTGGTATATACACAATGGAATATTATGAGCCATAAAAAAGAATGCTATCTTGCCATTTATGACAACATGGATAGAGCTTGAGGGTATTATGCTAAGTGAAGTAAGACAGAGGAAGACAATACTGTATGATCTTACTTATATGCGAAATCTAAACAACAATAACAAAAAAAGCTTATAGATACAGAAAACAGATTAGTTGTTGTCAGAAGTGGGGGATAAGGAATGGGAGAAATGGGTGAAGAGAGTCAAAAGGACAAACATCCAGTTATGAGATGAGTACATTCTGAGAATGTAATGTACAGCATGGCGACTATAGTTAATACTATATTGTATACTTGAAAGAAAATCATAAATCATCATAAGAAAAAAACTATATAAGGTTAATGGATGTTCACTAGACTTATAGTGGTTATCCTTTTGCAATGCATACAAATATCAAATCATCATGTTGTATACCTGAAACTAACATAATGTTATATGTCAATTATACCTTAAATTAAAACAAAAAAAAGTCAGAAAAAATGGTATAAACTCCTTTCTCCATTTTAGTTCTCCAAGGCCTTCCAGAAATAGGCCCCGGCACTTCTCCTGGCTTCATGTGAAAAAAATAGGGAGTTTGGAGAAACTACGCTACCAATGTTGGGTAATAACGATATCCAAATATACACATGGCCACGTGAAGACAATTGGAGACACAAACCAAAGGAAAGGCTACAGGGGAAAAAAAAAATAGCTACTCCTGTCTGAGAAGGTAATCAGTGATACAGAGAGATCTGATAAAGATGAACTCTAAAACACTACATTAGCAGAGGCCTCCATCAACAGATAGAACCAGAGAGAATCAGAGTGAGGGAAAAACCCAACAATTGGTCAATGACCTAATACTCCCAACCTCCACACTTTCCCTCCTCTCACCCCTCTACAAAGAAGATCGAAACTCAAAGAGAGTTTCACAGTTCTCAAACTGTGTGCTGAGACTTCTCAAGTGCCTCATATACCTTAGAAGGGTACTATGAAATATTTAAAATATGTGATGGAAACAGCAATACTCGCTATTGGCCAGATATTCCATGAACTACCAGCTTGAGATACTGCTCAATTTCAAAATTAGATCCTATCAAATTCCTTTTGAGAATGTTGTATTCTTGCAAAGCTAGGTTTTGGGCTGTTGCTTTTGTAAAGAACAGCGCCTATTAAAATGAGGCAGAACAGAAAACAAGGTGTCACCTAGGGATGATGTGAAAAAATTATTGAGGAAGTTTGGGACTCTCTGGACTATATACCAAGAAAGAGAATGAGAAAGGTACATCCCAGAGCAGACCACACCCACCTTCACTCAAACATGAACGAGATGAAAGCAAATCATATTTTCCTCAGGTCAAGCCTGATATGAGGGTAATGTAAGAACTGAGACCTTAATGGAGTTTAAAATTAACATTTCAAACTGACTTGGACTATAAATAACTGAAAGTGACCAAGAAATTATGAAATCTGTCTAAGTTATTGTCAAGGGGAGGATGAGGCAGATTTAATTGAATACAACTAAAAGCAATTAAGTGGAGAGAAAATAAAATTCTGTCATGTCACTATCCCACCGAGTTGTGATATCTCAATTATAGTACATAAGGACCATTAAACTTATCTTGATGTCCCATGTAGCAATTCTTGACCATAAGAAGCCTTGGTAAATATTAAATTAATCTATTCATACATTCATTCATTGAACAGATATTTATGTCTGCTATGTGCTAATCATTTATTAACCATGAGACACAAGGAAAAGCCTGCACAGGATAGCATTTGAAGTAACATGCCAAATCTAATCATAGTATATTGCTCTACTCTGTCTCTAATTTTTTTCTCAAAGCACTTATTACTCTCCAAAATGTAACTCATCTATTTACTTAGCTACATGTTTTAGTCTGTCTTTACTACTAGAATTAAGAGCCAAGAGAGAAAAGATTAATTGGTTCTTCCTCTTCTCAATTCTCAATACTACCATACCCCATGGATCAATATGGAGCCCCCTTCTCTCTACCTACATTTTCCTTTAACCCTTAGATATAAATATTCTATGTTTTGATGCTACATATGTATCCAGCATTGACATTTCTCCAGAATGCTGTACTTACATATTTAACTGCCTACTTGAAACAAGGAAACTTTAAACAAGGAAACTAAGTAGGTACTTTAAATGTAATATGTGTTCCTTCCTCCCCCATCCTCCACCACAGTCCCTAACCTAGTTACACTTTAGTTTTCTCAAGCTCACTGAACAGCATTATCATTTACCTAGTTTGGGGTACTAGTGAAAAATCCAGAATTTATCTTTAATTACTCTTCTTCATCTGCAATTCTATCAATCCTATTTCAAACTATATCTCAATTCTAGTTCCTTCTCTTCATGTCTACTGTTACCAGACCTTTTGCCTGAGCTACTGCAATAACCCAATTGGTCTTCCTGCTTCTACCCTATTTTTCACACTACAACCAAGAGAAAATTTCATATCTAAAATTTAATCAACACACAAATATATACACACACAACCCTACTAAAAATATGTTTCTAATTGCTCTTCAGATATCAAGACTCTAAACAAATCTGTAGAATTCTCATGGTCTGGCTCTATACACCTGACATTTGGGGGAAGGGGTTTCCCCATGTATTTTCTAGTTTTTATTAATACCTATCCTTTCCCTGCTGCCCAACTAATGCTTCCTTAGAGCAGAACTTTGATGTGTTGTTTACTGCTATATCTCTATCATCTAATCAGGGAGCAAATAGCCATGTGTTGTATAAAGACATTTCCATCGGTATAGACCGGATGTACCATGGTGGTCTCATAATATTACAATGAAGCTGAAAATTTTCTATCACCTAGTAACATTGTAGCCATCACATCAGTGCAATGCATTGAATCACGTCTGCGGTGAAGCTGGTATAAACAAACTTACTCTGCTACCAGTCATATAAAAGGATAGCACTTACAATTACGTATAATATATAATACTTCATAACACAATAAATGACTTACTGGTTTATGTATTTACTATACTAAATCTTTCATCATTATTTTAGAGTATATTCTTTCAACTTATAAAAAAAGTTTGCTGTAAAACAGTATACTATGTTATGCCAGCAGTAGCTTCATATGTCTCAAGTTTACCATGTCTCATAACTGTATCATTTTCTTTTGCGCTTGATTTAATCTCTGGTAGTTTTATATAGTAACATGTTATATAGGCTCAAAGCTTAGGAGCAACAGGCTATACCATATAAGTTACCTGTGTAACCAGCTACATCTAATTTTCCGTAAATGCACTCTATGATATTAACACAATGAAACTGCCTAAAGACACATTACTTAGAATGTATATCTGTTTAGAGGTGCACGACTGTAAAATGAGCAATAATGCACCTTAGGCATTCAGACTATAGCAGCTGCACCTACAATAATACTTCTCTCTAGAATCCTCAAGGCCATCACTGTATGGAGTGAGGGAGACATTTCTGACTTTCTTACTGGGATATCTCTGCCTCATTCCATTCAGAAACTAGGCAGTCTAGTGGCTCAGAGTGTAAAGCTCAGTTGCACTAGAAAGGTTAAACCCCAGCTAATTTACTGACTGAAACATCTTTGTACGCGGCATGTCCTCGAGTGTAAAATGGAAAAGAGTTGTGAGGATTAAATATGTGAGCAATACATATTTTTTATATATTTTTACATATTTTATATATTACATATATAATTATATAATTTATTACTATATCGCTCCCCAGCAGACACCAATTCTTTGAAATGAACACCGGCCTGAAAGCACGTTTCTGTCTCAACATTTTGATCGTTAAACTGAGTTCTGACTGCATGGACCCTACTGAGCTGAAGAAAGAACTTGCTAACTTCAGGCTTTACTATCCCCAAACTGTAAACTCACATCCAATGATCTTACTCTCCTCGCCAGCCAGTCAAATGAGTTTTCATAACTCGCAAGGATTAGGAACCTAATCGCGCTGGCGCCACGCCCAGGCCCGCTCCTCCCTCCCACATGCGCAGAAGAGACTCCCCTCTGTCCTTGAGTTTCCAGCCTCCTTTGCTCTGTTGAGGTCTTTCGTCTCTTTTCCTTTTTTAACAACTTTTTTGACGCTCGCACCGCTCTTGGCGAAGTTTTGTTTTTAATACCTTCAATAGCTACCTGGAATTTTAAATCACGTTGCTTTCCCATCATTGTAAAACCTCACACTCAGTCTGAGGAACCGGCCCCCCAAGAGGAGTCACCCGTCGGTGGCGCAGGTCTCGCGAGAAAGTGACCATCTCTCGCGATATTTCCTTGTTTCCAGACTCCTTAGCGCGAGACGGAAAAGTACTCATTTATCTCAGCTTCTGTTGACTAGCGCATTTTGCACTGTGGCTTCTTCGCTCGGCCTCCCCGTTGCTGTTTCTCCGAGGGAAATGGCGGCCCCCGAGCAGCCGCTACCAATGTCGAGAGGATGCCAGAGCTCTATTTCGCTTTCTCCGCCGCGGGGTGACCGAACCCTTCTAGTGAGGCACCTGCCAGCAGAGCTGACCGCTGAGGAGAAAGAGGACTTGCTGAAGTATTTTGGGGCACAGTCGGTGCGCGTCCTGTCAGATAAGGGGCGACTGGTAAGGGCGCGCCGGTCCCTAGCTTCCTGGGAAGGCCCTGGGCTGGTTACCCGGCGTGTGAGAGCTCTGACAGAGGAAGACAGAACAGAGTGGGGATGTAGTGCTTGTGTAGTGGGGGCTTTCCTCTTTTCAAAATACCTTGCGTGCCAAGTGAAGTTTTAATTGGCTCAAGTGTAAATTAGTCATAGCCATGCGGAAAAGGGCAAGCGAGAAAGGCAAGGCAGAAGAATGGAAAATGACTTAGTTTTGTACCCTTTTCCGACCCATCCTGAGAATCTCAAAACTCTTCTGAATTTTGGGGTATTTATCAAGGGTACTCAAAGAAATATTTAACAAAAGACAATATTTTTTAAAATATTGGTTCATTTATAAGCCAGTGTTAGGACAGTCATTTAAATAGACACTTTTTTTAATGTCTCTTTTATAGTAGTAACTTTAAGTAAGTTACAGAATTTCTACTAGATTTTTGACAAAGTTCTTAATAAAAATTTTTCCGACAGAATTCTTTGGGGAACAATATTTTAAGGCTGTTAAAGTTCGTACACAGGAATTTACACAGTACACTATTTTCTTTTATACCAGAGGATGTTTTAGAAGGATTTCTTTACATTGAAATAATAATGGCGACGTTAAGTTTCTGCGAGATTGCCTTTGATGGGGCAAAACATCAATGGTTTTTAAAGTCTCCCCAGTTATATGTGCAGCCAGAGTTGAGAATTACTGATATGAAAAAGACCAATTTTGATCCAAGTGTCACATACAGTAAGTCTTCACTTAAAGTTGTTACTAGGTTCTGCAACTTAAAGCTAAGTGATATAACCAATCTAATTTTACCATAGGCTAATTGATATAAGCAAGAGTTAAGTTCCCCAGGCATCTCATCAACAATATAAGGAAAGGACTTTGAACAAAGTGAAGTTATCCAAGGACATGCAGTATACCAGCAAATACAAATGTTCTGTGATTCAGTTTAAGTATACTTAATTACGTCATCTTGGATCAGATTAGACAAAATTAGTAATGTGCAATGTAATTACTCGACCTTAAATGCTTTAATAAGAATTAACAAGAACTCTTCCTTAGCATAATTCATTTACTTTTGACTTATGTTCCTTTTCTGATGATTTTAAAAATATTTACAATTTATATCTAAAAATAGAGTTCTCCCATCAAACCCTTATTACAAAGATAAAACAAAGAAAACATTCACTTGAGTAATGATTTTCTGTTGGTGAACATTTTTAAGCTCTGAAGTTGGCTGTATGGAGGAAAGTTTAAGATCTTTATATGTGTTATAAAATGGGAGATATGTTTTTTGTGTGTATGTGTGTTAAGGGCGGTCCGCTGTGTAGCAGTGGATTTTAAACTTCTGGTCTGTTGAAGTTTTGGGAAGTATATATAAAACATGCTTTGTGTGCGTGTGTGCATACTTTTATATAAAAAAGTCTACACAGTCTTCAAAGAAGTCTGATCCAAAAAAAGATTCAGAACCACTATAATGAAATTAGTAGCCATAGCTTAAAATGATCTCGATTTTCCATCCTTTTCCAATATTTTATTAATGCATGAAATCACTGTTACCTAGTAAAATATCAGACTTCCATATGAGAAACTGAAAATATTAGAAATAATTTGTATCTTAATTCTTTTTCAGAAACATACAGCTTTTGCTACTTTCCCTAATGAAAAAGCAGCTATAAAGGTATGACTTTTTCTTTACTAGTTAAGTTAGCAATTTCCTATTATCTAATCTTGGTTCAAAAATGAAACATAATGTTAAATTATAGTTTTTAAAAGTTAAAGTTTGTATTTCAAGATTTCTCCCCACAGGCTACATTTAGTTTGTTATTTAGCAGATTTTACCTATAAGAATGGTTGATAAACTGGAAAGAAAATTAAAGTCAATTTACAATCTCATATGTAATTAAAAATAAGTTCTAAAGGATGCAAAGATTGTTAACTATCTCTGTAACTGTTGCAAGGCAAGATGTTTTAAGTATTAAAGGGAGAATATATATGCGTATGTATTTTTAAAATCCTAGGGAATCATTTGCAAGGGAGGTTACCTTTGATGTAGACCTTTAATCATTAATTGGATTTGAGATGAAAACAAAGGGAGATTTACCTTCCCAGTTTGTAGAACACTAAGTTGAGCTATAGGGCATGGAAAGTTTTAAGTGGAGCAATAGCTATGGATTGAAATGGAAATAGGCCTTGCAGGATAGGTCGAGTCTAAATTTAGATGGAAGTTGAGGGAGGAATTGAATTTTGTTTAGTAGATATTCTGAAGGCACTTGATACTTTTGAGCTATTCAGTGAGTTCATGTAATGGGTTGGATGTAGAAAAAGATTAGAGGTAGGAAGACCAAATGGAAAGCCAGAACAACAGAAATGTTATAAAGGCCAAGACAAGAGACAGGATCTGAATAAGTTAGTAAGAAGACATTAGCTGACATGAGGGGCGGGATTCAGAAGATGTTTGCAAAGGTAGTCTGTTAACTTTGAGGAATCAGTGGGCTACTTCTGTGGAAATATTTTTAAAACAGTTAAAAATATGGGCTCCTAGAGTTGGGGCAAAGTAAAAAAAAAAAATGGAGTTTCTTCAACTAGGTGAGGGGATATGGTTGCCATAAGGAAGATAAGCCAGGAAGTAAGACTGGCATAGAGAAGTTAAAAAGGAAGTAGAACTAGAAAATAAACTATCATGAATGCAAAGAGAAGAGCATTTTAAGAAGGTGATATGGTCTGATGACACAAAATGAGAAACGAACACAATTAGTAAAGGACTTTTTATTGTAAACGATAGAAATGACCCAAATCCTCATCAATAAGGGGAAGGAACACCTTAAATCATAGTATGTCTGTACACTGGACTACAGCTTTTGGAGAATGAGTTCAAATGAATATGTATTAATGAGGAATGTAGCCCAGATAGAGTACATGAACAAAGTTGCAAAATATTATATATAATGTAACCTTGGGATTTTAGAAAACTAATGGTATGTATGTTAGTTTATGCATAGAAAACAATGTGGCAGAACTTTATACCAAATTGTTAACAAAAGTCTCTCTCCAAGAGTGAAATAAGACTTTCAGGTTGTATATATTTTTCAATGTATAGGATTTTTTTTTCAGAAAAGACTTTGTTTAAATACAGCATTAAGTTATAAATAAAATATGATAATGAAAACCACATTGTTTTAGGGTCAAGATTAACTTGAAGAAGAGGACATGGAGTCAGTGTTTTTGAAAAATACTTATGAAGAGAAGGAATGAGAAGATAAGAGCAGTGACAGGATTTGTAGGCTAGAGTGCAATTGACTGATCAATTTTAAATAAAACAAGGGAGAGGAATTATTAAGAATAAAGCAAATATCTGAGATAGGGAAATTAGTTAACATTAAAAGTGAAAAACCATAAATCCTTGAAAACAAGAGAATGCGTGTGACACCCATTTTGAAAGGAAGAAAAATGCAATTCAGCTTACATACCTGTGTTTCAGATAATCAAAGGTTAACTAGTAGTAGTGAAGAGGTCTAGAGGTAATTTAGGGACTTGAAAATTGTTGAAATGTTTTAAAACTTGCTTTGTATAATGAAGGAGTCAAAAAAGCATGCATAAAGATGGTAAAATAAAATCATAGTCCCAGCTAAGGGACTATACTTATATTTGTTCAAAAAAAAATATGAGGTGTCTGCTATGTGCTCACTGATTAAAACGAAGATTTATACCCTCATTGGGGCTCACATTCTCAAAAGGGGAAACGGACCATAAATAATAAACTCAATAATTTTTTTAATATTTTAGAAAATGATAAATGCTATGAACAACAGAAAGAGCAACAGGATCAGGAGTGCTGGGTAGGGAGGGTTAAGTTGCAGTTAACGTGGTTAGGGCCATAATTAACAATTTGAAGGAGGTGAAGGAAGTTAGCTAAGGGAATATCTGGGGGAAGTGCATAACCGTAAGAGAAATAGCTGAAACAAGAGCTCTAGTATAGGAGCATGCCTTTCATGTTTAAGTAAGCCAGTGTGACTGAAGCAGACAAAATGAGAGGGAGATAATTGGCTTTGAAGTCAGAGAAGTAATAGATGCCATATCATGTATGTATTATAACGAGCCTAGATTTTACTCTGAGTAAAATGGGGAGCCACTGGGGTATTTTGAGCAGAGCAGTAATGTAATCCAACTTAAATATTTAAAAGGATCATTTGACTGTTGTATTGAGAATAGATGGAAAAGAGTAAAAATGAAATCTGTTAAAAGATTATTGTGATAATTCAGTCCAGAGATGATAGTTGCTTGGCCCACAGGGGTAGCAGTAGGGGTGGTTAGAGTCCAAATATATTTTGAAGGTAGAGATAGACAGGATTTCTTGATAGCTTGGATATGCAATGTGGGAAAGAAAAGTTAAGGATGATTCTAAGATTTTTGACTTGAGTAAGTAGAAGAGTGGAGTCACCATCGACTGAAATGGGGAAAGTTCCAGATGGAGAACATTTGGGGGAAAGGGGATAGAAGATTAGTAGTTACATTTCTGAAATTTCGTTTTTGAGAGAGACATAAGAGTTTCTATCCAATATTTTAGATATATGTTCCTGGACTTTCAAGGTGAAGGTTTGGGCTTAGGTTATAAATGGAATCATCAGCATAGCGATGCCATTTACATTTAAGATGCTGGTTTAGATGACTAAGAAATTAGATAGAGAGGACTAATAATAGAGCTCTGGAGTATGCCAATATTAAGAGTTTGAGAAGGCACAAGCCAGAGATTGAGGATTAGAAACCAGTGAGCTAAGAAGAAAACTATAGGAAGTATGATATTTTGACAGCAAATGAAGACCATGTATCAAGGAGAGAGTGAGTGATGTGGATGATCCAGTAAAGGACAGAAAATTAGCAGTGTGGATAAGGACACCCCTTGTACAGTTCTGGATAGTGAAAGAGAGACCCTAGAGAAGGTCAATGGAGATTTAGTGTTTAGGTTAAAATATGGATAGTTAATATCATGATAACAGATGGAAGGCAGAATGAGTGGGTGCAAATGCTGGTAGATGGGAGTTATGTTGGGGATCTGAAGTTCTCATCTGGTTACTTTAGTCTTTTAAAATAGGAAGCAAGGTCTTAAGCTAAAAGAATGGGCAAGGAATATTGTGAGGTGGAAGAACAGAGAGATTGGTAATAAAAATTAACTGAGAATGTGACATCATAAAGGTCTACCTCTAGTCTTGTGGTTTCGAATTAAAAGTGAGATTTAACAGATTTATGGTGCTTGTCTTTCTAAACCATTTCAGCTGCCTGGGTATAGGCAGAGTTAGATTTAACCGGATGTAGTTTTGTTAAGTGATAAGAAGCAGTCCCTTGAGTAGTAAAGCTTGGTAGCCTGATATTTAAAATGGTAAGAAATAACCAAGGAAGTGATAATAGTACTAACAAAGAACATGTGTAAATTATATTGTAGATCGTCTCTAACAAATAATTTTTGGTACAGTTATCAAATCTTTTACTCTTTGGTTCTTCCAACTGAAGGCATTGACAAGACTCCATCAGCTGAAACTTTTAGGTCATACTTTAGTTGTTGAATTTGCAAAAGAGCAAGATCAGGTTCATTCACCATGTCCCTCTTCAGGCACGGAAAAAAAGAAAAGGTATGTAGATAGTTAAGTTTTCCTAACGTTTTAAAGTGCTTTTATAATAAGTTGTATTGCTATTGGATTGTTTTCAGACTAACAGGTAAGTAATTTGAAATGATAAATGATGCATCTCTCTAAATGAATCTGGTATAATAAAACAATGTATTTATTTTTGTTCCTAGTTGAACATTAGGAACCTGAGTATTGATTTACTATTAGGAATTAATGCAAAGTGGGAATGCTAAAAAGCATTCGACTTTATGTGGAGGAAAAGTAGCTAGTATAAAGTCTTTGTTATATTGCAGATAGCAGGGTATCATGAATAGGCATGGCCTTTGAAACCAAGACTGGTATTGATTCCTAGCTATAATTCTTTGTAGTTATATAACCTTTACAAATTTTCTTTACACTAGTGTTTCTTAAAGACTAATTGGACCAGCTGCATCCTCTAAGATCTTGATTGGAATATTGTATACCACATAAAATTAAGGAGTATTTTTTGTCAGTAAGATCTGTCATGTCATCTTCATAGGGTTGCTGTGAAGAGTACATGAAAATTTGGCATGCTTTGTATAATATCTGGAATAGAGAAAGTATTCAGTAAAGGCTGATTCTATTTCCCTCCCTTTTCATTGATGTTTACTTGAGAAATGCATTAGTTTATTTATTATAAAGCTTTTCATAATGACATGTTTAAAAAGTTATGTTTATTCTGTATATAAATTTTCACTCTATTTCTAAAAATAAGATCAACTTTGATTCTGTATGTCCTAGGTCTGATGACCCTGTGGAAGATGATAAAGAAAAGAAAGAACTTGGTTGTTTAACTATAGAAAATGGAATTGCACCAAACCATGGGTTAGCATTTTTTGTTTGTATTATTTTGTTCTTTTGGTTCTTTTGTTGTTCTTGTTGCTCTGGATATATAAATTGCAAATAAGATAATTTTTTAAAGGGATATTTTATATGCTATATATGTTTTTAATCTATTGATCTAACATTTTGAGCTATAAGAGTTTGTCACTGAATTTGGTTCCATTACAGTGTTCGGAGCTATAAGATAAGCTCTGATAAGAAATACCTTATTTTTCTTTAATACAATCAGCAGGCAAGTTTCTTTTTAAATGTACTTATTTAGATCTGTTAGGTACGAGGTAAATCTAAGAGAACTGAATTATTTGAACAGTTTTTGTATGTTATCAGGTTATATAAAACAAGTTATTGATTTGAAACTTAATAAAACATGATAAGCATTTAAAATTTTTTTTTTTTAGGCTGACGTTTCCTCTAAATTCATGCCTCAAGTATATGTACCCACCACCTTCAAGCACAATCCTAGCAAACATAGTAAATGCTTTGGCAAGTGTGCCTAAGTTCTATGTACAGGTAAGTAGAATAAAATTTACTTTCCTCAAAATAAATGCTTGTATAACTTGATGTTATTTTTCCATGCGAATTTTCATACTTTTTCATGATAATCACACTGATTCCAACAGGTAATGATAATACAGTATTTTAAAGGTGTCTTAGTTAGTTTGGGCTGCTATAACTAAGCCGTAATAGGTGGCTTATAAACAACAGAAAATTATTTCTCACAGTTCTGGAGTCTGGAAGTTTGAGATCAGGGTGCCAACACGGTTGTGTTCTGGTGAGGGCCCTCTTCTCGGTTGCAGATGGGTGTTTTCTCTTTGTGTCCTCACATAGCCGCAGGTGTGAGAGAGCACTCAGGAGCCCCTTGAATAAGGGACATTAATCCTATTCATGGGGCCTCTACTCTATGACCTAATTGCTACTCAAAGTCCCCACCCTCTAATATCATCACATTGGGGCTTAGGTTTCAATATATGAATTTTAAGTAAATCTTTAATTTACTTAAAGATTCATCCATTTCAAAAAGTAATGAAATATTACTACATTCAAGTAAATGCTTTAATAAACTGTAGCAGAGGCATACTATTGGGTTTAGTATTAATAATACTATTAAACATGAGGTAATTTGGAAAATAATTTCTAGTAATTCTTTGTTATTTTAACATAAACCTTTAATGTAGAGATTTTTTCTTAAAAGAAACGACATAGTGGACCTCTTGGCAAATACTTGAAAGTATTGATAGTAATAGGATACTTTGAAATACAAAATATAGATGATGTTTATTTTCATTATTATACCTCTCTGTTTCACAATAATTGGGAAAAACAAATTTTGAGAAGATTTTACATTTCAAGAACATGACATTTTAATAATGAGAATAATAATATTTTAGAATTGGCAAACATTTTAGGAAAGCTAATCTGAGATATATCAGTGCCTTGTTTTAGCACTATACTGGGATTATAAAGGTGAGAAGTGGGCTGGCCTCTGTACTAAATTAATAGTGTTATTGCAGAGTTTTTAAATACATAAAATGTATGAGTCGAATCATCATTTTACTATGTGATTTTAAATGCTTTATTACTTTAAGGTGCTTCATCTTATGAATAAAATGAATTTACCCACACCTTTTGGACCAATTACTGCACGACCTCCCATGGTAAGAAAGTTCATAGAATTTTCAAGATTCAAAATTTCTCCTGCTGAGGTGAGATTATTGAGGCTAAATTTTACAAATGTTGTGCCTCTAATGTGCACTGAAAAAAGATACAAATATAAAGTTAATGCAATGATAGTATTCAAGTGGAGAACTGAAAGTGGGAGAAAGCCAGAACATGAAAGAGGTGGTTTGTTCTGTAATAGAAGCTGTCATTTCTGCCAGTGTTGCTTAGTCCTTTGATCAAGAATAGGTTATATCTGTTCTTGGATAATTCCAGTTATTATTTTGCCATGATACTTTTTTAGATAATAGCAATGAAAAATTATTTTGAAACCTAACATTTGCATAGAAAATTTGCTTTTCTTTTGTATATTGTGGATTCACTGCTTTGCTAATGTGCATACTGTTAGCTTTGTGTAATTTTTCTTTGTAACCCCAACACTTCAATTCTAGGCACAATGCAGAAAAATTAGTTAAGATTATGCTAGCCACAGTTAACAAAAAACCCTCAAATCTTAGTCACCTAACACAATATAAGTTATTTTTTGTCATGTCAAGTCCATTCCAAAAGTGGTGCAGAATTATCTTCTGCTCTACTGAGTCATTTAAAAGACCTAAGTTGTCTTCACTCTGTGCATTTCTAGGGTGGTGAGAGCATTACTATGAAGCCTGCAGATCAAGAAGGAAGAGAGGATAATATGTCTGGAAGGTTTTTTTGCTAACATTCCATTGGCTAAAAAATTCAGTTACATGGTGAAATCTAACTTCAAGGGAGGTTTGGAAATTTAGTCCAGCTAGTTGCCAAGGAAGAAGGAACAAGTGTTTAGATCAGCTACCAGTCTGCTACAGCAGGTGTTCCTTGAATCTGTTATAATGTATAAAAAAGGATCATGAGGTAGAGAGAGATGAGAATCATGTATCTGAATGGAAATGATTTATTCTGTAAAATCATAAATTTTTGTTTGTTTTTTAAATTAGTATGAAGACTATATGCCATTGCATGCACCTCTCCCACCTGCATCTCCTCAGCCACCAGAAGAACCTCCTTTGCCAGATGAGGATGAGGAATTATCTAGTAAAGAATCAGAATACGAAAGCAGTGATGATGAAGACCGACAGAGGTTTGTAATTTCAAATAATATTTGTTTAAATCCCAAGGAACATAGAATATGCAAAGGAGATTTTCCTGCTCTTCTTAAATTTTGCTGTAATTCTTTGTAATTTGAGGACATTTTAATTTGTCCATCTCCAGCCCCCACCCCTCAAGCATATATAGTAGCTCTAGATTAAGACCGGAGACCAGATATTAAGACCTAAGGAAAACTTTTTGGATTATGAGTAATTTTTTAGATTGATGATTATGGTATTATAAAGTACAATTGATACTTGTTATTTGTGAATTCTGTATTTGTGACTGCCTACTTACTGTAATTTATCTGTGACTCCAAAATCAGTAGTTTCAGTGATTTTATGGTCTTTTGTGGACATGGGCATGTACAGAATGGTGAAAAATTTGAGTTGCTTGACATGCACATTTCTAGATGAGGTAAAACAGGTGAAATTCTGCCACCTTGTTTCAACCCTGATACTGTAAAACAAGTGTTATTTTCATGATCTCTTTAGTCCCATGTTTTTCACATTTTTGTGCTGTTTGTTGATGATTTTGCTGTTTTTAAAAAATGGTCCCCAAGCATAATATTGAAGTGTTAGCTAACTTTTCCAAGATCAAGAATGCTGTGATGTGCCTTATGGAGAAAATAAGTTGTGTTAGATAAGCTTTGTTCAGGTATGAGTTACAGTGCTGTTGACTTAAGTTCAATATTAATGAATCAATAGTAAATATTAAATAATGTTCTCTTAAACAGAAACACATATAACAAGATGTGTATTGATCAGTTGTTTGAGCTGAAGCTTGTAAGAACCTAATCCCGAATTTCCCCTAGGGGCAATGATTCGTTATTTACTAATTTTTTATTTATGGAGACTTTATAGAATATAACTATCTGAAACAACAACAAGAATACTAGATTGTATTAATATTTTTTCAGCTTATTGCCTTGGACTTTATTTACCTCAGGAAATTTCTAGAGCAGTTCTGTAGGATTTCATTAACAAAAAACTATAGGTAACTACTGCAGATGCATTTTTTAATTGGTTATTTTTGATGATCTACATATATTTTACTTAAAGATTCTAGTGAAGAGCAGTAAGTTGTTAATAACGTTCAGATATCTGATCCACAGTGTAGCCTAGAACAGGAATTGCTGAACAGATTCTCTGTAGTGCCAAAGATTTCTGTTATAATGGAATGTGGCTGTGTTCCAAAAAGCTTTCTATTTACAGAAACAGGCAGCAGGCTTGATTTGGTCCTTGAGCTTCAGTTTGTCAGTCCCTATCCTAGAAGACCGGTTTGGGCCTAGAAGACCGGTTTGGGCAAATGATGGGAATCATAAGTAACTATACATAGAAGAAGGCAGATACAGGAGTGATTGACATGTCAGAACCCAAGCAGAGAATCTGGGCAACATATACAAATAATTAGCAATTTGACTATTATTGAGTCAACATTCACTTAAGTAGTGGCTCAATATATATATTCTCTTTCTAGGGAGAGTTAAAATCAAAATGTAAGTGGGACTGAAATTACATAATAGGGATGAATAGAGTGTTTGAATAGAGACATTCAGAAAGGCTGACAGTTCTTGATAGACTAACTTTCATTTGTTGTTAAAGAACAGTATAGAGTGTCGCGTTGGTTTAATTACTTATCCTCTGTAAATTTTACTTTTCTTTATAAAAGTAATGGTAGCAAATAAAAATGCTTTACTTAGAGTGGCCAAAAACTTTTTTGTTTGTTTTTGTTTTTTTTTTATTATGTTTACATTTTGCAAATAATTTATCTTGAGTCATAAGAACAAAGCCTTTAAATGAACCAATTTCTGATTTTGTGTTTCTCTGTTATCTTCTGGAAATGTTAAAAAGAATGGTCTATTTATTTATTCAGTGAATATTTATTGGTTACCAAATGTAAAACTGGAACTATCATAGAGACTTTGTGTAGTTTGGATGAGCAATTTATGAATATAGACCTGTGTTTTGTGTAAATGGATTTAGTCATAAAAATTTTGATAAACCATAGTTGTTAAGAGGTTTTAAAAATTCGCAGTTTATATTTACATTTTTCCTTGCTTAGAAAAAAATTGTTTAAAATTTATTTTAAGCACACTTTTCCTTCCCTGCATTTTACTGTGTGTGTGTTTGTTTTGCTTTTAAATTGCACAAATGTAACTATGGGGAGGTAGAGTTGTAACTACTGGTTTTTGAGCTTCTGCTCTGTGTCTGATCTTATGGAAGATATGAAAATGCCTAGACAAGACCTAGTCTAAATATTACTTATACTCAAAATAGAAATAAGCTTTATACAAGGTATCAGTTTTCACACCTTGATTGTTACTTATAAACTACTTCAGAATATACTATTTGAAAACTTTGTTCTCAAATAAGTTACTTGTTTCTGTAATGACTGATTTGCAACAATTATGTACAAAATGTTTTTAATAATACTTCAGGCTCCCTTTAATAATTAGAATATGAATCAAAATAATTTTACCGTGTTTGTGAGGCCTTTTGAAGAGCAGTCAAGAAAAGAGCAATAAAGTTATATAGATTGTATTAGTGTACCATGTTCAGTTTTTTGACATCATGTCCAGCCATTTTATTTGGTCAACTAATAATTTTTATAATAGAATTTATCTTTAAAAGGTACATTTCAATTAAGTAAACTCTCAATTCCTTCAAAGTAAAGTGAAAATTGAACAAGGAGATTTAGAGCTTGTTCTTTTGTCAAATTGTTTATATCTTAATTGATGGCTTAGAAACTACACTTATGCCATACAAATTATTTTCTGATTTATAAGCCGAAATACATATTTAAGGGTAATAGAAACAGTAGTAAATAGCCATGCTTCTACATAAGGAAATCTTTTACCTTCACTTCCCCCAATGTAGAATGACCAAACTAATGGAACTAGCAAATCTTCAGCCTAAAAGACCAAAAACAATAAAGCAGCGCCGTGTGAGAAAAAAGCAAAAAATAAAGGATATGCTGAATACACCTTCATCTGTTTCACACAGGTAATTTTTTTTTGGGTTATGAAATAGGAGTTCTGTATGTACTTGTCTGCTTGCTCACCTTACATTATTTAAAAGCAATTATGGCAGAAATTTTACTTACCTGTTTGCTATGGAATTCTACATATTTTAATATCTTAATTGGATAAAATTGCAATTTTAAGTTCATTTAGTTTGTCTACAGTATAAATTTTCCTCAAACTTATAACTTAATAAATTGAGAAAGGAGTTTGTTAAAATTATCTTTTTTCCATTTTTAAAGGAATGAATCGTTAATCTTTTTGTCTTTAATTTCACGTTAAGTGTAAATATGATGTATGTTTCCCACCTGTATATGTTTTGACACCATAGCTTTTAATCTCTATAGCAATACTGAACAATTAAAAATAAAATGAATCAAATTAAAATTTTCAATAGCCACATTAAAAGAATAAAAAGAAACATGAAGTGGATTTCAATATATTTTATTTTACCTATTATATGCAAAATATTATTCCAGCATATAACTAATATAAAAAGTTATCGAGATGTTCTACCTTTTTTGTACAAAGTTATCAAAGTCTGCTGTGTATTTTATAGCACATTTTTATTCGGACAGCAACATTTCAAGTATTCATTAGCCTTATGAGGCAAGTGACTACTCTATTGGACATCATAGCATTATGATATATAGAATACAGTGCATAAAAATGCTTATATTAAATATAGAGTGAACTTTTTTGGCATATTGGTAAATATCCTGAAGTTTAGATTCAGTACTCAAGTACTGTCTCTGTCATTTACTGAGTGACTATGCAATTTCTTAACATCTCTTCAATCTCCTTATCTATTTTAACTGGGAATTTAATAGTACTCATATTAGAACATTTGTTAGGGTTTATTGAACTATTAAATGTAAGTTACTTTGTGCAACACCTTTAGTGTTGTGAGTACTTTATCAGTGTTAGCTTTTTAAATTTAAAATAAATATGAAATGTTTTAGTCAGAATTTGATTTGCAGTATAAAGTAATGCTGTGATTGTTTATAAACAGCAGTTTACATCCAGTGCTGTTACCTTCGGATGTTTTTGATCAACCACAACCTGTAGGTAATAAAAAAATTGAATTTCACATATCTACTGACATGCCAGCTGCATTTAAGAAAGATCTAGAAAAGGAGCAAAATTTTGAAGAACAAAATTGTGGTAAGCATATTCTACTTCTTTAATGTACTATGTAAAAATGCTCAATCAACTTTTTGTGTTAGAATTAAATTTTATATGTAATGTTTTTGTATCTTAGTATTCGTAAACTATATTTAAAATACGCAGTTAGATCTTCCTCAATATCATGGAATACTGTGCACTTTGAACTTTTTTTTATGTAATTAAAATGTGCTTAACAGTGAGGTTGTCAGTATTGTCTTTTGCTTGTAAAGAATTGTAGGGTGAAATTTAGACTGGTTTTTGTTGATGTTTACAGTAAAAATAGAAGAGTTTTTTGTATTGACTTATTTTTTCATTGCGTGTTAAATGTTATATTCAGTGGTTTTATTAATATGATTGTATTATTGGTTAAAAAAGCAAGCAGTATAACTCGTGAGTTATAGGTTTTATGTAAATGTTTTTCATCTAATGACCATGGAAGATTGTTTACCAATATACTATTCTTAAGTTTTAAGATAATTTATTGAAATTACAGATGTTTTTCTGCTTATTTTAGGCATTACTTTGGTTTTATAATATAAAGGCATTCCTTTATTGTTTAAATCTTAATTTTTGAAATAATATAAGCTTACAGAAATTGTAATCAAAACAGGAGCATATAATGTAAAAATTTTTAAAGTTAACACCTCAAACCCCACTGTCCCCTATTCCAGTACTTAGAAATACCTACTGTTAATAATTTGGTTTATAGATAACCTTCCAGGCCTAATTCTATACATGTGTAAACATGTTTTCTCTTATTTCTTTTTTTAAATGGGCATCATATTTTACATAGTGTTCATCACTGACTCAGTAATGAGGCCCTAAGAACAAGTAAGACATGGTGACTGATATTTTGGAGTTTAAACTCTAGTGAGAGTAGCTTATTACGTCAGAACATAAAAATATACATTTTACTTTTTATGGCTGCATAGTACTTCATAGAATAGTTATATCAATCTTTATGTAATCATGCTCTGTTAATAGAAGTTGAGGTTGTTTCCATTTCTTTTATTATTACTGAAAATACTAGAACATACATTTTTGTACATATATCTCTAAGCACTGGTATGAATATAGGATAGAGTTCTAGTAAGTATTGCAAATGTAGTGAGTAGAAAAACTGTAACCTATTTCAATTCCTGTCTCTAATGGTTAGTGAAAATACATTACCTTTTCACATATCTCCTTTTTTGTTTGTTTCAATATTTTTTCTTTTTGTACGTTTTCTTTTTTATCTCATGGCTAGTCACTCTTTGACACAAATTTTTATTTTTTTAAGCTTAATTTACACAAAGGCTTAGACCTGTGATGAAAGGGAGACAGTCATTCCATTCTACATCAATGTCAAATAGTAAGACTGTAATAACAGTAGAAGCAATTTAATTTTTTCTCTTATTGATATCTGCAGGCCACAGGTCTGTTTATAGGTTTGTTTTTGTTTTGTTTTGTTTTTAATTTTTCTAATGAATGAGTAATTAAAATGTGCAGATAATTCTTTACTTGTAGGACCACGATTAATATTTTTTTTTCTTTTTGCTGAGTGGAAGTTTAAAAGATTTTTTAGTATCCTCAAAAAGGAATATCTTATTTTAAGATGTTTATTGTAGCATAATGTGCTAATCTTAATCTTAATCATTTTAGAGAAGGTTGATAGTTGTTTCTCAGTATTCTGATATAGCTCTATGAAATCTTTATATAAATAATCTTGAATGACCACATTTCATTAGCATAATACCTTTGATAATTATATAATTTATTTAATGAATTGCAAAATTTTTTCACACAATTATTAATAGGTTGGAGTGGGTAGGTTAAACAAAATACTGATTATTGCCCACAAAACACGTTCTACCTATCTACCTATTAAACATTTTATCTGATGCTCTTCTGGCACCTTAAACTAAATATGAACTAAATATGTCGAAAATGGATTTATTTTCTTTACACTTTCCAGGCTCTTTAGTCGGCACCACAGAGCATCTGTTTGGCTGTTCAGCTATTATCTATGGCTGTTTTCATGTTTCAGTGGCAAAGTCGAATAACCATGACAGAAACCGTATGGCCTGCAAAGCCTAAAATATTTACTATTTGCACCTTAACAGATAAAGTGTATCTACCTGTGTTCTAAAATACTGAGAAAAACACCAAATGGTTTTAGCGCCAAAAGATAGATAACCTCAAAAATTAAAAATGGTACACTAAAATGGTTTTGAAGGGAGAGAGTTTTAATGGCTGCTATTAATCTTAACTCTTAGATTTACCTGCTACTGAAATCGATGCATCCAGCATAGGATTTGGAAAAATCTTCCCAAAACCTAATTTGAACATCGCAGAGGAAAGTAAAGAAGACTCTGATGAAATGCCATCAGAATGTATTTCTAGAAGGGAGTTGGAAAAGGGCAGAATTTCTAGAGAAGGTAAATTCATGAAATAATCAGCATTTATTTCATTTTATGTTTCTTTGACCCTTCAGAAACAAAGCAACAAATTCCTCATGTGATTTACCCATAAGGCACATACTTCAAAACATCTCTTCACTTAATGTTTTTGATTGTTAGTATTCATATTTCTAGAGAGGAAAGTATCTTTTAATACAATGTTTTCAATCCATATTTATTTAGAAAAAAATTTGTTTTTATCCCTAATACTTTTATATGACTGACACCTTAAACAAAGCAATGTGGCCCACACTTTGGAGTTCTAAATTCCAGTTGACAGACCACCACAGTACAGTGTCTGAGATTCATCCAAAGCAATTGTTTGTTTAAAAATAATAATTTTAATTATTTGGTGATTAGAAATCTTTGTTTAAAGATTTTATATTCTAACATAGTTTTTTACTTCTAAAGGATTTTTTCTGATTTTGTAAATTTTAGGAAAATAATTTGGCATTTTAGATTGACATGTAACACATTATAATTTTTTCCATAATAATGAGAAATAGACTTCTAGTGAGCATTTTTGTAGGAACATTGTCAGGAGCCATTATCAGGAACATATTATTGACATGATATAGGAGTAGCTGTATAGGAATTCAGGATCCACAATCCTAAATACTTGATGATTATGTTTGAGTACTTCATTCTTAGGTTTGAATATGTTGGTGCCTGGTGCTTTGGGAAATTGACTTTAAGCAAAATAGTTACACCAATGATTGATAACATATTAATTTGCTTCAGTCTTTAATAAAGTAACTCATTTAAAGGAGTTTTAATAATAGATACTTTATTGGATAAATTTTAGTTATTCTAAATGCCTACAATTTTTAAACTAATTTTTATATTATCAATTCAGGTTTTTAATTGGTACTTTTATCCCATTAGTAACATTGCTATTCTTAGTTTTCATAATTTTATAATGCTTATTTTATCTGTTTAACAGTTATTATGGTATAGGTTTTTTTTTTTAGTTGATGAAAATGTCTAAATTTTATATCCTTGTTTTGTTTTTAAATAAGAAATGGAAACACTTTCGGTTTTCAGAAGTTATGAACCTGGTGAACCAAACTGTAGAATTTATGTAAAGAATTTAGCTAAACATGTTCAAGAAAAGGTAAGTTGAAATTTATAAATAAATTTTTTTATGTTTTGCTTTTTGTTTTTACTAGACCTCCTTATTTGTCTTTTTTTGTTGTTGTTGAAATTCTAGGACCTTAAATTTATTTTTGGAAGATATGTTGACTTTTCATCAGAAACAGAACGGATAATGTAAGTGGCAGTCATATTCTCAAATTATGTTTTGTTTTTATCTGTTACAGAGTAACCCTTTTTTATCCCAACATTTTTTCTTTAGAGATAAAAATTATATGAAGAAATTACTGTTATGTATTGTGTAAACTTTTAGATGTCTAGATCAGGAATCAGCAACCTTCTTTGTAAATGGAAAGATAGTAAAAATTCAATACTTTTATTTATTGCAGTCCATATAATATCTGTTTCAACAACCCAATTCTGTCTTTGTAGAATGAAAGCAGCGATAAACAAAACATAAACAAATATCAATGGCTGAGTTCTAGTAAAACTCTTTACAGAAACAGGCCTCATAAATTCCAGCCTCAATCTGCAGCTCTAGAGCAGTGGTTCTCAAACTTTAACGTGCATAAAAATCACCTGAAGATCTTAGTAAAACAGTTTTGTGAGTCCATCCCCAGAGAGTCTGTTTTTCTGGGTTGAGGTATGGACCATAAATTTTTATTTCTGAAAGGCTCATATATGATACCAAATCTGCAGATCCAAAGACTACACTTTGAAAACTACTGTTTTAATATCTGATCCAGTAATCTATGGCAGTCAAGCAAAATTTTTTAGATTCTTACCCTGGCAGTAACTTCTTTTAATTGGACTGCATTAGGCAAGGCTCCCAATTTTGTGAGAGTGGAAGAGAGAGAGACGATTTGTAAATGATATAAAAGCTAATGTTTAGAGAAATTTCTTTGAAATTTCATAATTATTTAGCTCCAAAATATGTAAGACCCTGGGCCATATAAATTAGAAGTAGGGATAACTAGTAAAGGTAAGGAGAGAGACTTGAGTTGAGATAAAATGGGAGTGACTTTAACTAGCTAATTGTATTTTAATCATCTTATGAAACCAGTACTTTTAAAGGCTTATCTGGCCTATGTACCTTTTTAGATAGCATGTCTAAAATGTCTTAAAATTCTCCATTTTACTCCTTTGTGGCAGATATCTCTTTTTATCAGGATATCAAATGTTTCTTTTGCTGGCCATGGAAAACACTGGTGGTCCATTTTCATGTTGCTGCCTTTGAGTCATGATTATAAGGAAAAGAAAAAATTATCTACATATGAAAAAATTTTATGTATATAAATACATATATGTGTATGTGTATACATTCTTTCTATTTCTAGTATTGCCTGCAATTAGAATTTGATGGGAAAAAATAATTATATATTGAGAAAGCTGTACTGTACATGACAAAATGATAAATTAATAATTGTTTCCCATGGGACTAGCCATGTGAATTTTTTTAAAAAATTGCTGAATTTTTTAATGCTTTACATACTTTAGCTAGTCCTATATAGACTATCTAAATGGTAGGCAGTGCTTATAAATTACAGTCTTATTTTTCTGAAGAGTTTTAAATATAATTTTTTATCAAAAATGTTGAAAAATAATATACTATGGAATAACAGAACACTATACTTGGAATAAAGAAATCTGATTTGTGTTTTTGTGTCTAACTTTAGCTATCTGTCTGACCCTGAAATGACTTTCTTTGTAGGCATCACTTATAAAATAATGGTTTTGACTAGATGATCAATAAGTCCCTTCTTACTCAAATTCTGCGTTACTTTTTAGTGGTCCTTGTCTGACCTTCTATTTTTGGTTTTATAGTTCTTTTTATCACTTGAGTAGATAGTATTGAATTTGCTGCATGAAATTTTTTAAAAATAGAGATCTGAAATAAAAACATAAGAAATTTGCTTTTATAGCTGCTAGTAATATAATTTTTAAATCACATAAATACATGTAAAATAGCTAAAAAAAGATATAAGCACATCATCAAATTTACTTTACATACTTATAGGATCCATTTTAGACCAAATATAAAATAAAATTTTAGAAAGCTCTGAGTAATCACTGTGCTAATTAGATTGTATAGTCATTTTTTTTTTTTTTTGCTCTGAAATGGCAAAATTTAAAATTTTCATCACATTTCCATTCATTTCATCAAATTGCTTGGCAATCTTTGAAGCAAAACCACTCTTCCTTGACTTCTAGGTTTGATATACGCTTGATGAAAGAAGGTCGCATGAAAGGACAAGCTTTCGTTGGACTTCCAAATGAAAAAGCAGCAGCAAAAGCCTTAAAGGAAGCTAATGGATATGTTCTTTTTGGAAAACCTATGGTGGTTGTATCCTTTATATCAGTCTGTTCCAAAGATTATGTAGTTTTTTGGGGTAGGGTATAATTGAAACTAATTTTTATTATCCTTTAGAAATCTCAACAACTGGAATTATAACTTGACATACTCAATTACAGACATACTTAGCTAAGTCAGATGAGTGTTATTCAGATTTTTATTGGGAGATAAAGGAACCTCAGCAGCATGTGGTTATTAAAATTAAGCCAAGTCTAAACATAGCACAAAATTACATACTCATGCTACACCTGAGACTACAGTATCCAGAAATACATTTGAGGCCATTGAAAAAGGATATGGTTCATTGTAGCTTTATTATTTTATATTTTATTGTAATTCATATTTGTATTTGAGAGTTTCCATAACCAAAATATATCATTGATTAACCATTCTGCTTTTAGTAGTTAATGCAATTTGCAAACTAGATAGCAGGATAGATGACAAGAGTGAAGGTCTAAGTGTAAAAAATATTTACTGTAAAGAAAAGGTAAATTTTTAATTTCTCCTCCAAATCCTGGATAGTAGATAGGAGGCACTTGGAAAAATATTTGACATGTGTCTGAGAGTAGGAAGATAAATATGAAAGATAAATTAAAAATGGTACTCCTGCCCAACATTAGAAAGGTCTTGATAATTACTTACAAAAGATTACTTTCATGTTTGTGAAGGAAACCTTAATTTTTAAATATTAGCAGTTTGCTCGATCTGCTAGACCAAAACAAGATTCTAAAGAAGGAAAAAGAAAGTGTTAAAAATTAGTAAGGTAAGTGCGGATATAAATTAATAAAAGGATGCAACTTTTTTTGAGATAATATTAAGGAATAGAGTAGTAATTCAGATATCTCTTAAGGTTTTTAAAGACTCAATGGGATCCATCCATCCATCTACCCATCTCTGTCTCTAACTATGCAGTTAATTCCCATTAAACTTCAAAATTATAACTACAGAATAAACCCATTTGTATGTAAAAGTTAAGTTTAGAGAATTAATTTTATAAGGGGAATGTATTTGTCCTTACTTATTCTGCCTAGTAAAACAGTGATTCTTAAACTTTGACATATATTATCAACAGGAAGGCTTGATAAAACAGATGGCTAGACTACCTCCTCCCGCCCCTGACCCAGAGTTTCTGACTCATTAGGTCTGGGATCCGGGCCTCGGGTAACTAGCCCTTCCAGTTTTCCTGTGACTGACCATTTTTCCAGGATACCTGACTTTTAGTGCTGAAATTGGGAAACTGTTTACCAAAGACAAATTGGTGACCTTTGGTGGGGCCTGAGAATTTGCATTACTGATTACTAATTGCTCACTTAAAAAGAAATACATAGGTGGTGGGTGGGTGGGTGGGTGGGTGGAGTGTGTGTGTGTGTGTGTGTGTGTGGAATGAAATCTTTTGTCTTTCAAATATGTAATTTTAATTCATATGTAAGTAATTTAAAAATGGTAGAATTAAGCTCTTTAAACTTTAAAGTTTGTATTACATTGATTTAAGAAAGATGAGTAGAAATATATTTGTTTTTTTATTTTATTTTAAATCTGCCTTTGTAAACTAGAAAAAAAAATGGGTCAAATTACCAGTGTGTTAAACTGAAAAAATTATATAACTAAGAGAAAATTTGTTTAATGTTTATTCCTTTTGTAGAGACACTGTGAATATTTGAATTTTGTTTTAAAGTGTCTATATTGGAGTAGTCAGAAGTCTTACAAATACCTGAGTGGAACAGTTAACAAAAAATACTTTCAATTGTGTGTTTTTAAAAAATCATTTATTTGTAAATTTAATGTGAAAAATAAGAAAAAATTAAACTACATTCTGCTGTTCTTCTTTAGAAGCATTCCTGCGTAAATACTGCTGTAATACTGTCATACAAAGAGTATCCTTTCTTGTTGTATCCTTTTTGGGGCAGTGCTTTTTGGATTTTGTTTTTCTTAGAAATGTTTTGTCCCTCCCCCATCCATTGATTCAGAGTAAGCAATATTTTTTTTATAATTTATTCAAATGAAGTACTTCTAAAATATCAGTGTTGCTTGAACAAATCTTTTATTTGTTTTTTTTTTTTAGATTTGTTGCTAAATTTCCTATGTTGTCCTTTAGGTTATGAAATTTTTCCAGGGAAAGTTAGTGAATCAGGTCAATTTATTTACTTATAGAATGTGTGCATTTCCTTTAATACAGAATTTAGTTTTGTTCTATTTATGTATTTCCTAAACCTAATTTAGTAACACTTGTGTTCTGTTTTATGACATATTTGGTTTAGGTATTCTGTATAATGTGTTGTAAAATTTGGGGAAAGGATTTTTTTTTTTCTTTTAAAAAGCACATATATCGAAAAGTGAAATAACTGGATTTCTATGTAAATTACAAATAAGAGCAGCAGACCTCACATCTGAGGTTAATGTTATTATTGAAATCTCTTTTGAGATAGAGAGCAAGTAGAAGTATTTTTTTCCTCTTCTTTTTCTAAACAAAATGAAACGAAAGAAAGAAGAGTAACAGAGGGAAAAGACAGAATGTTGACTCAGGGTGTAGTACATTAAGTGAAAAGAAACAATCCTGGTGGATACGTAAGAACAGTGGTTTCCAGACTGGTCGATGACCAGAATCACCCAGAACAGGGTTCTCAATCTTGGCTGCACATTGAAAATACCCGGGAAACTTTTTTAAAATACTGTTTAAGAATAAACACAATAATAATATAACAGTAAAAAATATACCGGGGCCTGGGTTTCCCACCCAGAGTTTTGGTTTTATCAGTCTGGCATCCAACATAGATATTGGGATTTTTCAAACCTCCCAAAGTTTTAATTCTAATATTCAGCCAATGTCGAGAACCACCAAGGAAGGATTTTTATACATAAAGACTCCTCATCTCCATATTAGAACTAATAAGTCAGAATCTCTGGAAATGGGACAAGAATCTAATATAAAAAGGTTCCCTTAGAGCAGTTATGACTGACCAGTTTGGATACTACTTGTTAGATTATAATGGTTAGATGCCTAATACCAACCTAGCCATCCAACCTTTTATAAGTAGGAAAATAAAGAGTTAGCGCCTCTGTATTTTCTTCTTGCAAATCCCACTGTTATTAGTTCTGAGAAAACAATTCAAACTCCTGTTAATAATCATTATTACCCTAAAAGAACAAAGAATTATAGGTATTAAAGTTGCTGTTGTTTTTTTCAATAGGTACAGTTAAATGTTTTATTTTTTAATGTTATAAATCAATTTATGTATAAGGTGTTTCTTAGACAATTAAAATTTTGTACTGACATGATTCACTAATTTTCTAAATGTAAATATTTTAGCTTTTAGTTATTTTTAAACTAGTGAACTGTTTTATAATCATGATTATTTTTAATGAACTTTTATGGTATTTTAGGTTCCTTTCGAATTCCATATCTTCCAAGTGTGTTCCACCTTTGAGGAGAAGAAATTGGCAACCTGGACTATGGAACTGTGCGTAACAGCTTTTAAAGTGTATTTAAAAATTAAATCTATATGCACTTAAATTAGTTTATCGGAGATATATTATGTGTATTTTAATCATCTTCCTCATATATAATAAATTATTTTCTATCCAATAAAATAATATTCTTAATTTTTTAATGTGTTTTACACATCTAGGAAAGTATAATTTGAAAATTATGTAACTTTATTAAGGTAATTTTATAATATAAATATAAATTTTCTTTTAATATTACAAATATTGCACCTTATTCATTCTTACCTGGATACTAGTGTACTTGCAAATTTTGTTTTTTTTATAGTTATCTTATTTATTATTTCTTGTAATTATTTTAGGAGTTGCTTTGTTTGGCTATGAGTTTTTGTTTTTAGTAGTGGGGGATTTTTCCTAGTTTAAAGAATTTGTATTTTTGCTCTAATTTAGGCTTCAATTTTTGTGCCCCCAAAATCTATCAGAATACCACTCAAAAGATGTAAATGTTTTCCATATAAAATTATTCTGTTCCCTTAGTGAAATTAGTTTCAACTGAATGTAAGTAGGAAAACTTTGCTATACAAGCATACTTGAGAGAGATTATGGGTTTGGTTCGAGACTATCACAGTAAAGCAAGTCACACAAATATATATTTTTTTGATTTCCCAGTGCATATAAAAGTTATATTATACAATACTGTGTAGTCTGTTAAGTATGCAATAGCATTATGTTTAAAAAGACAATGTACATACCTAAATTTAAAAATACTTTATTGCTAGAAAATGCTATTATCTGAGACTTCAGTGAGTCATAATCTTTTTATTGGTGAATGGGCTTACTTCATTCAATGTTGATGGCTGCTGACTGATCAAGGTGGTGGTTGCTGAAGGTTGTAGTGGCAATTTCTTAAAATAAGACAACAATGAAGTTTGCCAAATCAATTGATTTTTTTAATGAACGATTTCTCTGTAGCATGTGATGCCGTTTGATAGCGCTTTATCCACAATGGACCTTTCAAAACTGGAGTCAGTCCTCTCAAACCCTGCCGCTGCTTTATCATCTAAGTTTGTCATATTCTGAATCTTTTGTTGTCATTTCAACAATCTTCACAGCATCTTTACCAGGAGTAGATTCAATCACTTTCTTTGTTCATCTATAAGAAGCAACTCCTCATCTGTTATCATGAGATTGTAGCAATTTAATCACATCTTCAGGCTCCACTTCTAGTTCTCTTGCTATTTTCACCACATTGCAGTTCCTCCACCGAAATCTTAAACTCCTCAAAGTCATCCATGAGGGTTGGCATCACCTTCTTCTAAACTTCTGTTAATGTTGATATTTTCACCACTTTTCATGCAGCACGAATGTTCTTAATGGCTTTCAGAATGATAAATCCTTTCCAGGAGGTTGTCAATTTACTTTTCCCAGATCCATCAGAGGAATCACTATCTATAGCAGTAATAATAGCCTTATGGAATATATTTCTTAAATAAAAAGCTTTTTTTTTTTTTACCTCTTATGCCATGTCTTTTTTTTTTTTTCCCATATTTGGACCTTAACCTACCATCTATTTTCCTCCTCCTCTTCTCCCTCCCCTCTGGTAACCACTAGTCTATTGTCTATGTCCATGAGTCTCTGCTTGTCCTGTTCATTTGTTGCTTTCAGGTTTATGTCCCATATATAAGTGATATGTTTTCAACTTCTTTTGTCTGGCTTATTTCGTTTAGCATGATTATCTCGAGGTCCATCCATGTTGTCATCTGTTCTTATAGCTGAATAAAAAGGCTTTAAAGTCAAAATTATTCCTTAATCCATGGGCTGCAAAATCGATCTTATGTTAGCAAGCATGAAAGCAATCACATTATACATCTCCTTTGGGTGATGACCAGTTACATTGTCAGTGAGCAGTAATATTTTGAAAGGAATCTTTTTCTGAGCAGCAGGTCTCAACAGTGGGCTTAAAATATTCAGTAAATCATGTTGTAAATAGATGTGTTGTCATGCTAGGTTTTGTTGTTCCATTTACAGAGCACAGGCAGTGTAGATTAAGCATAATTCTTAAGGGCACTAGGATTTTCAGAATGGTACATGAGCATTGCCTTCAACTTAAAGTGATCAGCTACATTAGCCCTTACGAGAGAGTCAGCTGTCCTTTGAAGCTTTGAAGCCAAGCATTGATTTCTCCTCTAGCTATGAAAATCCTATATGTCATCATCTTCCAATATAAGACCGCTTTGTCTACCTTAAAAACTTCTGCAGTTTTCTCACTTAGCCTTCATAGAGTGGAAGAGAGTTAGGGCCTTGCTCTGGGTTAGGCTTTCACTTAAGGGAATGTTGTGACTTGTTTGATCTTCTGTCTAGACCACTAAAACTTTCTGCATATTTGCTTTCTTATCATTTGTTTATTCACTGAAGAGCACTTAATTTCCTTCAAAAACTTTTCTTTCACATTCATAACTTGGCTAACTGGCACAAGAGACCTAGCTTTCCACCTATTTTGTTGTGTTTTTTTTGGTTTTTTTGTCTTTTTTTTTTTTATTTGGATAGTGCAAAGTTTGATTTGAAATCCCAACACCAGGATTCAAATACAATTCCACTTTTTAAAATAGATGACCTTGAGTAATATGTTCTCCTCAAATTATTTCCTCATTCATATCATGAAGATAATATTCTTTCTCATACCATTTGTTTCAGGATTAAATTAAATCACATGTTAAAATGCCTTTCTTAAATTTTTATTTATTTATTTAAAAATTTGAATTACAACTGACATTTTGAATTATTTTATATTAGTTTCAGGTGTATAGCGTAGTGGTTGGACATTTAGATAAGGAATCTAAAGAATAAACAAAACAAAAACATTCATAGATACAGAGAACAAACTGATGATTGCCAGATGGGAAGGTGATTGGGGGCACCAGATGAAAAAGGTAAAGGAATTAATAAGTATAAATTGGTACTTACAAAATAGTCATGGAGATGTAAAGTACAGCATAGGTAATGTCAATAATATTGTAATAACTGTGTATAGTGCCGGGTAGGTACTAGACTAATCGGGGGGATCACTTCACAAATTATATAAATGTCTTCCATTATGCTGTACACCTGAAACTAGTATAATATCTCAGCCTTTGACATTGCCTCCTCACTAAGCTTAATTTCTAGCTTTTGATTTAAAGTGAAAGACAAGTAACTCTTCCTAGCCCTTGAAAACTTAAAAGTCATTGTAGGGTTGTTGATTGGCCTAATTTTGGTATTGTGTCTCAGAAAGTTGGGAAACATGAGGATTGGGAGAGAAACTGGGAACAGCCTGTCGGGGGAGCAGTCAGAACACACAACATTTGTTGATAAAGTTCGCCATCTTATTATATGGGCATGGTTCGTGGAGCCCCGAAACAGTTACAGCAGTGACATCAAAGATCACTGATCACAGATCACCATAACAAATATAATAATAACGAAAAAGTTTGAAAGACTGCAAGAATTAACAAAATGTGACACAAACACAAAGTGAGCAAATGCTATTGGAAAAATGGAGCCAATAAACTTTCGATTCTGGGTTGCCACAAACCTTCAATTTGTAAAAAACGTAATCTCTACAAAGTGCAATAAAGCAAAGTGCAATAAAATTTATGCCTGTATTTAATTTGTTCTTGTTGATACTCTCCTGTGAGTATGTGATAACAGCCTCACCTTAGAGTCACTGCCCAAAGATTCAGGTCTTTGTTGGAATGCTATTGTGAATCACAGCTTCTTCCCCTTTATTCATAGCATTGTGAAATAAGGAAAATGAGAATTTTAATGATAGAGATTAGAAGTGTGGAGAAGTGAACCCTGTAACATGTTAATGTTTAAGTGTCAAGTTAGGTAAGGAACCATTAAAGAAGATGGGATGAATAAGTAGAAGCCAAATAAAGACTGTATCTCAAGTAGATAGGTATGATCAAATAAATCTGTTGATGATGCAAAAAAAAAAAAATGAATTCTGAGGATTGAACGTTGGGTTTAGCAACATTTGTACCCTTGATTTTGACAAACTGATTTGTTGGGTGGAAGGAGTGAGAGGAGGTAGTCAAGAGAATGGTAGAATTTTTTATAGTGAGAATCGAAGACAGCTCTTTTAGGGAGTCTTGCTCTCAAGGGCAATAGAGAAATGGGCTGTGAGTGCAGGGGGATATAGTATCAAGAAGGTTTTTGCTTTTTATACTGTTTGTTTTATAAAGATCGTGAACATGGCAGGTTTGTATAAGACTAATCCAGTAGAGGTGGGGAGAAATGCAGAAAGGAGAGGGATATTGCTGGAGCCATAGATGTGGTGTACAGATAGAAGGGTTAGT
The DNA here is from genome assembly GCF_902729225.1 of Pteropus medius. Classification (NCBI taxonomy): domain Eukaryota; kingdom Metazoa; phylum Chordata; class Mammalia; order Chiroptera; family Pteropodidae; genus Pteropus; species Pteropus medius. The sequence goes on from NW_024344253.1 coordinate 5,863,767, forward strand.
TTAAAGATGGATGTGCAAACAGCTCATTAATAATATGGAGAAAGGAAAGATTATGTAGGTCTAAGTATTTGTGTTTTGGTAGATATAATAGGGTGTCTTAAAGTTTTATTGTCAGTGAAATAGGAAGCAAGGTCATGAAGAAGAGGGGAAAAGTGTTGGGAAAAAGTGTTGGATTGAGGAAAGAAAAGGTGTAAAATAGACATTTAGGAAAGAGGTAGAGAAAACAGACTCTTATAAGGATTGCTTGACAGTACTTAAAGTGCCCACTTGAAGTCGATGGTTGTTCATTTAAGTGAGATCAGCGAACATGGTTTTGTGTTTTTCTCCAGTTATGTTTAGCCTAGGTGGCATCATTGAGTAGACACCAGCTCAAATGTAACCAAAGGTGTGATTTTTCTAGGTGAATACAGCAGACAGAAGGGAAAAGGTATTTATGTATTCAAGGGAATGATTATAAAGAGGGCACATGGAAAGTAATCGGGGTAAAGAACAAAGTGAGAAAATAAAGGAGGTTGACACAGTGAAGAAATGATATGATTGTAAAAATCAGTATGGTTGAAGATATGTTTGAGTTATTTACTAGTAGAAATAGAAATTTGGGAGTTTGAAATGAGTAAGGTGACTGAAAATAACAGTATTGGAGACAGTACAGTAATTTAATTACATAAGTTCTAGGATGTGAACATGGTAGTTGAATGCAAGCAATCATGGAAAGAGATGAAGTCAAGAAATTGAGAAATTCAGATATTGAAAGAATCATCTAAGTGGATTTTAAAATTGTCAAGAATTATGATAGAACTAGTAAGCCAAGAGATAAATGAAATTACTCCTTAGAACATATAAATCTGAGTTATGCAAAAACAATATTTTTAAAAATCAACTAAAATAAAACTGACTCTCATCCTGCCACAGTGACAGGACATTTAGCCTAGTTTGCTGAAAAACTATATTGTGGTTTTACAGGCATAGGTTCTAAATTCAAGTCTTGTTTGTATGGCTTAATTGCTTTATGACCTCAGGCAATTTTTTTTTTACCCTCATCAGTTTCGATGGAGATGATAATAATACCTACCTTAGAGTCATTGTCAAGGTGATTTGATGAATTTAAAATACTTAAAACAAATTGTGTGTGTGTGTGTGTGTGTGTCTGTGTATGTATTTAAGTTCCCAATAAACAGCTCTCATGGTGGTAGTAATGATGACTTAACTTACCCCAGTTTCCAAGGTTATGTAAAAATACTGAGGTCTTAGACTAAACTTCAGTCAACTTTCTACCTTGATTATCACTGAGATGCCTAGCACTTCTTTTTCTACCTTGGTACCCTTGGAGCATGAGACTCTTGGACAAGTTTAAGAACTTTGGTGTCTAGGAATTAACTACTTTATAGATAATGCACAACCATCTCAACCTCATGCCTATTTCATAAATTGAGCATATGCCCCCAAGTAGGTCCAATTACAAGGATTTCCAGAGCTTGGTACAAAAACTTTTTTTAAACTGGGTAGAGCTATACTTGGGGCTGTTAACCATTATCCTAATAATTACCCTGAAGACAACTCATTATGATCCATGAGTTTTTTTAAAAAGTCATGAAATGGAGAAATACCAATAAATTTTAGCCTATAGCAAAAGCTCTAACAGCTAGTTTATCATTAAATTTTTCAATTACTTTAAACAAGAAGTACCTTTTCTTTTCTTCTTTTGCTGGAGGAATTTGGTACCCTGACTGGTCAAGTCCAGTGGGCCAAATATGTCAACCCTGAGATAAAGAATGAAGTTTCTTGTAAATCACATGAAATGAGAGTTGGGAAAGGCTTTATCTTCAAAAGAAAAGCATATGAAATTGAGAGAGAAACTAGGTATTAGGCAATCAAAAGCAAATGTTTTACTACAATATATAATACACAAAACTCTTATTGCCTTCTGGTTGTTTTCCATTTATGCCTTCTATGAGCATTGAGATGAGTATGAGGCACCTAGATGGTATAATTTAAGGAGACACTCTCAAAATAACACAACTGCTGCCCGCCTCATCCTAGTCACGGCTCTGCCTCCTACTCTTAGTAACATGAACAGAATCACCATAATCCTGATTAGGGAAATCATCAAAAGACAATAGCACTCAAGTTGCTGTTTTAGATGATTTGGAAAGTATATACTGTGCAAATGAGACTCCTTCAAAATCAATATCAAGAGATATTAAGGCTTTCAAAGAAGTAAGGGGGAAGAATACCTATTAAGCACCTAAAATTCAAAAGACACTGTACGGAATGCTTAGATCTAGTAATTATTTGATCATTACCATCTTATAAGAAAAGAATACTTTCCTTTGTGAGCAATGGAGTTTTTTTAAATAAAGTTCAACTGTAAGTTAATAAGAGACTTTATTACATTTAATTCCTGTAACTAATGCATGTAAAAGAAAAAAAAAGTGACCTCAGTAGAGTTGTTTAGTAGAGATGGGAGTTAACCAATGTGTTAGGCACATAAGAGACAGAACTGATATTTCTTAGGAGGAATAGAGTTCCCACCCCAAGAACTTAAGCTACTACATGTCTTACTCTGACACTTGCTGAAAGCAAACTAGTATAGGTATAGCATTCAGATAAAGAGAAGCAGAGAATCTGCTTGATAACCGAGACTCATGAATATTGAAAAAGTGCCAAAAAAGAAACTCTACCCAACAAGCATAAGCTTTAATGCCACGGGGGAAAACCTAACAGATCAAACAAGACTTTAGAACATCTTGATTAAAATCAGACATCTAAAATGGGATTACATCTATTAAAAAAAATCTATATCAATTAGAAATGAGAAGTGGCTTTGACTACACAAAAGGAAATTTAATTTTTTAAATTATGACATAGCACCAATATACTACTTACATAGTACTTATATACCAGGATCTTTGGAGGTCTAAGAGTTCAAGAAGAAAATCTGAGCAGCACATTAATTGATTATATCAAATTTTTCAGAGCTTAGAAAAAGACAAAATATCATGCATTATTTATGGAGACATCAAATATCCTACTGTGGAAGAAATTGATGGAAGAGATAATGACTGAATTGTAGTGGATAGCTCTATATAGCGTTTTTCTTTAAAAAAGACATTTGAAGAATGTTTTGGCAAAATGATAACATCTGTTAAATCCTGGTCTTGGGACATAGAGTCTTTTTTTTTTTTTTTACATTTTTCTGTATGAAAAACATATCACAACTTAAATGAAAATAAAATAGTGGAATACCTCTAAACCAGTGTTTCTCAGCTATTTTTTGTTAGTGCCACTCAAAAGAGCATTTTTACACTTTTGAAATCACCCCATAAGAAATTTTAAAACCACAATATACTGTACATCTGTTTTTGAACTGTATGTCTTATGGATAAAAAAAAGTAAGATTTTTCTTCCTTCCCTACCCCAAAGACTAAACAACTGTGAATCATTTGGAAAACACATGATTCTGTATCATGAAACACATTAACAAATTCAAAACCTAAACAGATCATACAAAGTATATTCTGACCTTTCCCTAAATTAATCTAGATATCTTAATAGAAAAATATGAGAAATCTCCCAAATTGCTGGATATTAAATAACACATTTCTAAACAACAGGATTCTTAAGGGAAATTAGAAATAATTTGGATAAAAATGAAAATACAACTAAATAATTTGGATAAAAATCAAAATACAGCTAAAGGAATTCTTAAAGGAAATTTGCTTAAATAAAAGAAATCAGATTGACGATTTAACATTCTACTTTAAGGAACTAGAAAAAGAAGAGCAAATTAAAGCCAGAGCAAGCAGAACAAAGAAACAAGCACACACCAATGAACTTATAAACAAGAAACAGTAGAAAATACTATTGTAAACAAATCTGGTTTCTGAAAAGATCAATAAAATTGAGAAAGTTCTATCCAGATTGCAAGAGAAAAAAAAAAAAAAGACTGTTCCCCAAATTGTAACAAAATAATACTGGAATATTTTGAACAAGTGTATTTTTATAAATTTGACTACTCAGATGAAATGAACCAATTGTCTGAACATGACAGACAACCAAAGCTTATTTGAGAAGTAGGTTACCTGAACAATCCTATATCTGTTTAATAATTTTATAATTAAAAACTTTCCTGCAAAGAAACCTTATGGCCTAGGTAGTTTCACTAGTGAAATATGATAAAAAATTAAATGAAGAAACCATTCTGTATAAGAAAACACTTCCAAATTTATTTTGAATCTTGCATAAAACCAAACAAAAGTACAAGAAAACTAAATATTACTACTTCTCATGAGTAACCATTAGACAAATGCAAAAATCCTAAATGTTAAATTAATCAAGTAATATGTAAAAAGGATTATGCATTATGGTCAAGTGAAGTTTATCTTGGGAAATACAGGCTAGTTCAACCTGAAAATCAAATATCAACAGACTGAAGAAGAAAAAGCATAAATGAAGGGAAAGCATGACAAAATTAAATATTCATAAAAACAGTAAACTAGGAATAGAGCGTCTTTAATTTGGTACAGAATGTCTCCAAAACTATAGCTATCCTAGTACTTAATGGTTAAAGACTAAATGTTTTCCACCTAAGACTGAGAACATGGCAAGAAAGTACACACTCACTGGTCCTATTCAACATCTCACGGATAGCCAGTGCATAAAACAACAACAAAAAGCCACGCAAATTGGAAATGAAGAAATAAAATTGTCCCTATTCAGAGATGACAGGATTGTTTATGTAGAATATACCAAAGAAAAGTTCCTACAACCAAATGAGTTAAGCAAGGTTGCAATTTTAAAGATGCAGAAACCAATTGTAGTTCAACTTGAAAATATATATACTAGCAATAAGCAACTAGATATTGAAATTTTTTCTTAACCAATTGCAATAGTACCAAAACTGAAATAATTAGGTATAAATCTATCATAACATGTACTAAACCTGTATGGTGAAAACCATCACTTTTTGATAATAAAAAGTGGCAATGAGTAGAGAAAGATAAATGTACATGAGTTAAAAGACTCATGATTGTTAAGATGTCAGCTCTTCCCAAATTGATTAGCATTAAAAAATCTTAGCATGTATTTTGTTGGTTTTGCCAGACTAATTCATATTTATTTGAAAAAGCAACAGAACTAAAATAACCAGTGCACTTCTAAACTATGTCACTCTTTTAAACTATAAGTCATTCTAAGACTTATTTTAAAGCTGGAGTAATCAAGATAGTGCAGTATTGGCAAAAGAATAGACATCACTGGAACAGAAAAGTCCAGAGATAGACTCACACATTTATAGTAAATTAATTTTCGACAGAGGAGAGAAGGCAATTTTATGGAATAAGGATAGTTATTTCAACATATGCTAGAATAATTGGACATCTGGTATGCAAATACAGAACAAGAAGGACTTCAATGCATTTTTTTAACTTTATACAAAAAAAAGTATTTAAAATGGATAATAGACTTCAATATAAAATGTAAAACTAAAATATAAAACTTCTAGAGAGAGCATAGGTTAAAATCTGCATGACTTTGATCAGACATGGAGTATACAACACCAAAAGTTTAATCCACTAAAACAATAAAGGATAAATTGGACTTCAAGTAAAAATCTTTTGCTTTTTAGAAGAAAACAAAAAGGCAAGCCACATACTGGGAAACATCTTTGCAAAGCATATATTTGACAAAGATCGTATCCAGAATATATAAAGAACTTTCAAAACTCGATAAAACAAAAAACACCTGCCCATCAAAAAAAATGGACAGTAAATTTGAAGACACTTTACCAAAGATTTACAAATGGCAAATAAGCATACGAAAAGATGCATACCATGATTAGCCATTAGACAAGTACAAAATATAATAATAAAATAGCACTACACAGATTAGAATGGCTTAAAATAAATTCTTACAGTACCAAGAGTTGTCAAGAATGTGGAGCCACTATAGCTCTCATCCATTTCTGTTGGAAGTACAAAATTGTACATCTGCTTTGCAAAAACAGTTTGGGGAAGTTTGTTATAAAGTTAAACATACACACTTACATATGACCTAGTCATCACACTTCTGAGTATCCAAAAGGAACAAAAAAAACTATTCACACAGACCTGTACATGAGAAGATTCTGGGAACATGGTGGACTAAGAAGCACCGGGAATCCATTTTCCCACCTGGACAACAATAGCACTGGTAGAAACTGGCTAATGCAACAATTGTGGAACTCTGGAGTTTAATGAATATTTGCAAATTCTAGGGGAATGTTTGGACAGTAAATTGCAGTTAATTTCATTCAGTTTCAGCTCTTAGCATAGAAGGAGCTACTTATTCCTCAACCCCAGCCATGTGGTAGGCAGCTGTGCATGTGTTCCTGGAGCAACTTGCACATAATTGGTAGAAGCCAGGGTAGGCAAAAAGGACCTGGACTTTCAAATTTTGGGAATTTGCTCTGATAGCCGATTGTTGCTTTTGATCATAGAGGTGCAGAGGTGGGCCATGATTGCTGTACCTCCTCTTGTGAGCTCCTCTCCTTTTCTTCCCCCTTTTTTTCTTCTTCCCCTTTTGGGAACCAGACATTAAAGACTAGGACATTCAAAAACAAGTGCATATATGAGGAAAATTAGAAGTTGACCATAAATGCTCAGGGAAAGGCTCAAAAAAGATCTGGGAAGACCTTGGGTTTTACAACTTAAGCTGATCCTCAGTGCAGAGACAGCGTACAATAATCAAAAACAAAAAATAAAAACAGCAAACACTAGGAGAAGGAGATAATCTGATTAACAGAGTTACCATATTGTTAAATTCAAATGTCCAGTTGTCAGCAACAATAAGACAACAAAAGACATACCAAGAAATTGGAAAGTCTGGCCGATTGAAAGAAAGAAAAAAAATTAACAAACTATCCTTTAGGAAGATTTAATGGCAGACATACTAGACAAAGAAAATGAATAAATAAATAAAATGTATGAATAAAATGGAAATATCAATAAAGAGATAGAAAACTTAGAAAGAAACCAAAGGCGACCCTCACAAATTCTTGATTTCCCATTAGTGTTTGCCCAGTTGTGCACATTCTAAGTTTCCCTTTTCCCTAGATGGGCAAGTTTGGAGTAGGGTAGCCTCATCAATTCCCCTGAATCCATAGCCCCCTACAAAGTACTATTCATTCACTTTCAGATGCACAGGTGGGTAGAAATCTGGGTGTTGTGGTATAATGTGTAGAGGCATTTTTGTTCAGTTATGGATGTCCAGTTAGCTGCAAAGCAAAGAGGAGAGAAAAGAGGAATGATTCAGGCTGCCATGATGCTGACATCACAGTTTTGTTACTTTTTAGAACGATTACTTGTTTAATGTAAATGCTGCTTCTCGTGTTCTTAGCTCTTGTGTTCTATATCAATAAAATAAGACTTAATTTAGATGAGTGGTTCCAAATAACAACAACAAAAAAGACAAGAACAATGTATTAATGGTTGATTTTTTACAAAGCTAAATTTCATGATGTGTTAAAAATATTTTTTATTTTTATACAATTTTTTTTGAAATTTTAACTACTTAGAACTCAAATCTGGAAATCACTGGACTAATTTATTCTAATAGTCTCTTTCAGTGTTAATATTCTCTGATTCAATGATTTATTCTACTGTTGATTGACTTCCTACATCTCAAGAGAAAGGAAATGTCATATAGAATATCTTATGAATCAAAGAACTTATGGGAACTTAATGGTTGCATCAGAATAGAATGGGTTATGTCGCATTAACAAAAACTAAAGATCTTCAGTGGCATTCAATAACCAAGTTACTTCTTTTGTACATCTCAGATCAACAAGGGGATTCTTCATATCAGTCACTTTATAATCTGTCACTGAACATTTTGACACATGGATTAGCAATCACAGTGGCCTCAAATTAAAACATATTACTTCAGCTTGCATTTCATTGCCAAAGAAAATCACATGGAAACTCCTGAATTCAATAGGATAGGGATTTATATTTCAACTGCAGGAAGGAATATTGAAGATTTATGAACAACAATACATTTTATGGGTGCATATGAGATCAGGAATAAATATTTTAACAGGAAAATTAATTTTGTTTAGCGTAAAAATTTGAAAAACAGGAAATAATATTTACTACTTTTGCAATCTTCTAAACATATGAATATTAGCTAAACAAAAATTTCCAGATTATCAAGTATCTTCACATATGATATTTTATTAGATTTATTATAACAATCCAGTGACAGAGACTAAGACTGAACAGTGGCTAAGAGCTCATTACATAGTTAGAGTTCTTGGTTTTGAATTTCAGTCTCAACATTTACTAAGATTTGACCATTTGGCAAATTAGACTACTTAATTTCTCAGTGTCTTGGTTTCTTCTTTTTAAAGTTGGGTATAATCATAATTATATCTTACATTTATGTATGTGTAAGAAATCAAAGTGACAATACATAGTGGTGCACATTGTCACAGTGCATGTGGTTAGTCATTTTTGTATTTTTATTATATTTATCAACCGTACTGTTATTCTCATTTTCTAAATAAGGACCTAAATGCAACCTATAGACTTAATGTTTTCTTTAAGGTTCACATAGTAAATGGCAAAGCTTGAATTCAAAATTAGATTTTTGGTTTGGAGACTACTTACATTCTATTTATACTTATTTAACTAATTTGACACAATTTTAATCTGTGTCTTTAAGGTTACTTTAGAAGATTTCCTGTAGATTAACGTAAATGATTCAGGAAAAAAAAAAAAGACTAGTTGAGATTGGGAGCCGATATGGAGCAAGAGAAAGGAAGACAAAGAGAAAGCATATAACTAAAAAGGTACAGTGTAATTAGAAGATGTGACTGGTTAGCAAATTGAGCAGGGGAGAGAAGACTGGTTTGCTGAGGAGACAGGAGTGATCTGGTGTGGTCGTGGAGCTCAGCTTACACATACAAATTAGATGTGGAGAATTAAGACAGCGTTATAAGAGCACCGACTGAAAGGAGGAGGATTATAGAAAATCTACAAAGTCCTAAAATCAGCATTTTTTTCCTAATTAAAGAGAAAACAATACTTTTTGTTGTTGCTGTTATTTTACAATTGAAAGAAGACTGAACTGTGGATTTGAAAGATTGTTGATTTAAAGACGGCAATGTGGTAAGTCATGTTAATATTTTTTGAATATGTAGTTTCCCCCCTACCCACTTAGTTTTTGTCTTGAAATAAGCGGTTTCTGTCATGTGGTTTGGTAGAGTTCAAATTTCACAATCTATTTTAGGTTTGTTGACAATTCAAGTTTCAGTTTTCGGCAGCACAGAATGTACTTTTATTTGAAGTACAGCAGCACAGAATGTATTTATATTTGAAATGCGTCTGAGCCTTCACTCAAAATGTTTCTCTTATTTCAAAAATCTGGTAGGCAAACTTGATTATCTTTGCCTTCTTTACTCTTAACTTTCACATGCGACTTACTATCCTGAGTTCAGTTTCATTTTTCTTTTTTTTTTTTCCTTTCCTTTTTTATTGGGGTGGAGGTGCTCATAGATGATGGGGTATTGAGAAAATTGTACATGAGATTCACTGTAAAATTTAGAGGAATTATGACTTTTCAGTAAGAACCACTACTTTGACAAAATATTATAGTAATAACACTATCGAAGCTTCTAGAATATTGAAAAATGGGGAAATAGAAAAAAATAAAAACACTCGGAGATAAATATAAGTGATAAAATAACAAACGTAGATGTGACACTAAAGGTATTTCCATTAAAATTTTTAATGATACTTTTATTAAATTACTTGCCATAAATATATTTAAATATGAAGCATTTATTCTAATAACTACAAATGACAAGAGTAGACAACTTCTCTTCTTGGTTAATGTTAATTCATTTACATATTAAAAAACATATTAGTATCTGCCTGAAATGTGAGGCTGCTTTGGATAGGGGAAAAGAACTTTGTAAATAACCGATGCTTATATAGGTAACTAATATTTATATAGATAAAAATGAAGCCACAGAAATAGTTACAAATTTCTTTACTACTGCTTTTTGCTTAACATTTTAATAGAGCTCTTTGGCTTTGGTGTGATTTAAGACTTTAAGCTAAATGACTAAATTTATATCTGACATGTTAAGAGAAATCCTGAATTTATACTAGAGCCATTCCCCTATAATGTCATTCATATTGTGGACATTAAGTATCAAATGCCTCTTAGGTAACACAGAAAAAAAACTTGCGAACTTAAGAAACTAGCAACTTCATGGAGATGTCTGAGCAGAATTTTTTCTTCTTACCATTGGATATGTTTTATTGACGCTTTAAATATACTCCTTAAGGAGCATTGCTTTGTTGTTAGGATATTATCATATGCTCTAGTTCATATTTTTTAAGGAATTCCTGTAGCATCTTATTTGGCATATTCTAGTAATGACTAGAGCTTTAAAATAAAAGAAATTTCCTCTTTGTAGAGCAATCCAGATAATATGAGATGTGGGCAACAGAACACTGATATTAATATTAATAACTGTGAATATCTTCTCAGAGGTGAACCATTTTAGGAAAACTAATAGGAAGTAGATATAAGAACCATTTCAAGTTCTTGTTTTTTTGTTTTGTTATTGATGCCAAATACATCAATGATTTGCTTACAGGTTTTACTTCACAGGAATAAATATACTTTAGTTTTCAATGCTTGTCCTGTAGAGTTCATAGCTCTTTAGACTGATTAAGATGAAAATTAAGATTAAATGAGAAAAGCTAAGGCAATGCCTGACCCTTGGCAGAAGCTTATTATATTTTTGTATATCTCCACCTATGCTGGGATGCTAGTACAATTCCCCCAATTATGTCTGGAAGTTATTCTTTATTTTAATGTCATCTTAAAATGCATTGTGAAAAACACTTATTTGTTATTAAAAGAATAACTCAGAGTTAACTGATGAGTTGATGATGAGTTATTTTCAAACCAACACGTGGTCTGCTGGAAGCTCTAAAGAGGTTAAAAAAAAAGAAAGTGTGGGGAAAATAGCAGGTTTCTTACAGCCATCTATTCCTCTAGGGGATATGAAGATATGTCTGAGAAGTAGAAGGTATTATTAGAATTTGGGAAGAGTGGAATGGGAAAAAAAAAGAGAATGTCCAAGTGATAATAAATGAAAGTAGGAAGAGAGCATGACTTTATAAGCAATTTCAATAGTACCAGCAGTAAAAATAACAACACAGTAATAACAGGAAAATTACAGCCTCCAAATATATTGTGCTCTTATTGTATCCATGTACTAAGATAACAGCTTTGTGTTAGTTCATCTAATCATCATAACTCTGTGAGGTACACATTACTTTTTCTAGTTTATAGATAAATTTAGATTACTTTCCACGGTCAAACAGCTGTTAAATGACAAAGTTAGGATTTAAACTAGTTTATCTAACTTCTAAGGTCATGTTCCTAACCTTTACATTTCAACATTTGGAACCTTGAGTCAAGTATGAAGTTCAAATGATGCTTCTCTAACTCCCAACTCTTTATCACTATCATCCACTATTTAGTCAGGCTTCTCCCCTGTTCTCTTTCTAATGCTCATCTCTATTTATTTAGTCTTCCATCTTCCTTGCACATTTTCCTTCTTATGTGTTTTGAAAACCTTTCTGTGATAATGAAACTCCTTTCTCTACTATGAAGACACTTCTTTATATGCTCCCTCCTACCTGACCTGTCAGAGACTGGTGGGCTTTGCCCAAAGTTTTAACTTTGAATTCAGCATCTCTTGGTACCTTGTCAACTCTCAAGGGTCCAGCTTGAGATAATTCAGCCAGTGTGCATTGACCTGTACATAATAGTTGCTTGTGAGTATCATCTGGTCAATGTCTGTGCTAAATCAGTTGTTAAGTATTTCATGTATCATTTCTGAAACTATCATTGCTTTTCTTCCCCCTCCCGAAAAATCCAAAATCTCTGCTCTTCATATCCATTGTTTTTTTATACCGCAAACTCAGTGTATCCCATGTTAATTCTTCAGTTTCCCTAAACCAAGTCTGCCACTAGATTGCACTGTGAATGATAATAGCATTGTCATTCTTCTAATCACTGGTAACAATTTACTAAACTCTCATCATTTTCATTTTTACTGCGTTAACATAGACAGATTTTCATCATTGCTCTATTTACTACTGCACAAGTTTTCAATTGTTTCTGTCTCAATTCTCTTCACCTTCCATTCCATTTTATATACTCTAAAAGCTCTAATCATGTTACTTTTCTGATGGCGAAGTCACTTCCTATTTTGTTACCCCATTATTTCATACTTATTGCTATCTTAAATTGTTTTCTTCTTATTATTATTTATTCATATATTTTCTTTCCCTTTCACAAGAATGTAGGCTCCTTGAGAACAAGAATCTTGTCCATCTTGTTCATCATTGCACCCCAAACACCATCCATGTACTTAGCAAAAAGCACTCAGTTAATATATGTTGGATGAATGAATTAAGTTTTCCTACCTGTATTATTATTCTCTTTTACATGATTTCACTTATATTAAGAAGGAAGGGAGACATGAATTCTTTAGTATTTTATTAGGTACACAAGATTTGGGGCTATAATGAGAAACATGCACATATACTATTGCTATAGCCATGTTTTGATGGAGGAGAAAAGTCTGTTTTCCTAATTCATGGATATTCAACTCACAAATAGTTTCTTAAATTTGATGCAGAAATTTAAGTAACTAAAAATTTTGGCTAGAGTGAAGAACAGAACTGAAATGAATATCCTGTTTCTTTTTGAGGTTGAGACATTACAGATATTTGCAAATAGATAGTTAAGGCAATATTTTGAGTATGAACTCAGTTTGCTCTGATTGTTATTTTCTTTCTATCAGTGAAAGACTTTAAAAAGAAATTCTAATCCTAAATAAATAGTACATGATTAACAACATACATACATACATACATACATACATACATACATACATACATATATGTATATAATGCCATATGTTTAAAAAGTTTAATATTCTCTTGGTAAGGAAAACATTAAGTTCTAAAAGATCAGTTAGATTGTTTTCCTGGGAAATTTTATAAATGTTCTTCACCTGTTAACACTATTATTGATAATCCTTTTTAGATAACGAATAAACATTTTGTACTTTGAGTATTTATGTTAACATTGACTTTGTAAAATACATGTCTTACAGGAATATAAATAGTCGCTAGAAAAAATACTGGCAGCTTCAAAGCAAAATGAAGTACTTTCTATTGCTTGCAGCCATTGGGCTCTGCTGGGCCCAGTATGCCCCAAATATCAAACCTGGACAAACATCTATTGTTCATCTGTTTGAGTGGCGCTGGGTTGATATTGCTCTTGAATGTGAGCGATACTTAGCTCCCAAAGGATTTGGAGGGGTTCAGGTGGGTATTGTTGATAGTATAAATTGCAATTTGCTTTGCTTATAGTAAATGGTATTATGATCTATATCTGTGAAGCTTGGGCAACATTTTACTTCACAAATAAGTAAAACAGTGTTCTGAGGAAAAAATAATTGGTATTCTTGGCAACTTTATGTTTTGTTTTTGATATATTCTTTCTTTGGCAGAACATTTCCAATGTACTGTTAATAATTTCAAGTGATTGTAACGAAATATGGCTGTATATACAAAGATTCGGAAATAATTTTAGATCATTATTTTCTAGAGTAGCCAATAACATAAAGTAAGCCATAATTTGATACTTAAGATTGTTTTATTTGTAGATCTCCCCACCCAATGAAAATGTTGTAATTAACAACCCTTCAAGACCTTGGTGGGAAAGATACCAACCAATTAGCTACAAGTTATGTACAAGATCTGGAAACGAAGATGAATTCAAAGACATGGTGACTAGATGTAACAATGTTGGTGTAAGTGATTATTTTCCTTTAAAAAGATTACACAAAAAAAAATAACTTCTCCTGTCTTGCTCCTTTTGAGTAGAACATTTTCCATATTTTTTTATTTTACTTTATAATTAAAATTTAAATGTTGTCTTATATTCACCTTTCGTAAATCTTCATATATGTGCCGTTTTATCTGCTACTGCTGAAGAAGATTGTGAGTCACAGTTTATAGCCATCCTTCTTATAAAGCAAATATTAACTTTTAACCTTTATAACTATACACATTTCTGGGAAATACTTTTCTAGTTAGGCATTTGAAATTTCAGTTACCATATTTGCTGTCACTTTTATGTGACTTGTATCTCCACTCAAAATTCCTAGGTCTTCTTTCCCATAGGTATTTTGATGGTAAATAGATATAATCTCTGTAATAAAGAGCATAATGAGAGAGAGTTCACCTTCCTCTCTTTAGATGCTAAGTAGAGGCTGACAGCTTTCTTAGGATGACCCATGAACATTTAAAAATCAATAATATCTCTTGTCTCAACTTATTTTTACTTTCCCTCCAAAAGAAACTCTTTGCATTTTCTCATAGTTATGGTAGTTTTTGATTCCATTATTTTATTATATGTGTCTGTATAATATGATAGAATTTTATATGTAAAATAAATGTGTATCTAGATGCCGAGATATGTATTTGTTTTAACATGTGGCTAGATGCATGCAGATCTTTGGTTCACCTTGATTTCCTTTCCCACTTTACTTTTGGTCTTCAAGGAAGATAAGTTATAAAATAACAAATATTTTGTAGAGTCATTAACATTGTAAACTTTAATAAGTAATAATATAGATTTCTACCTCTATAAATCAAACAAATAGAAACTTTGCCTTTCAGGTTCATATTTACGTGGATGCTGTAATTAATCATATGTGTGGAAATGCTGTGGCTGCAGGAACTAGCAGTACTTGTGGAAGTTACTTCAACCCTGGAAATAGGGATTTTCCAGCAGTCCCTTTCTCTGGTTGGGATTTTAATGATGGTAAATGTAAAACTGGAAGTGGAGACATTGAGAACTACAATGATCCTTATCAGGTAATTAAAAAAATAACTGGAAGGTAGACAGGGTAAAAGTGGTCAAATACAGGGTTTAGGGGGAGAGTGATGTGGATAAAAGGGATCAAATATATGGTAGCTGAAGGAAACTGGACTTTGGGTGATAAACACACAATAGAATATACAGATGTCAAATGATAATGTACACCTGAAAATTATATAGTTGTATTAACTGATGTTAGTCCAATAAACTTAATTTAAAAAATTTAAAAAAATAATTTAAAAAATAAAAATGGTTATAAAAATAATAAAATAAAAAATAAAAAATAAACAGTAATCTGAATTAAGATCTGTTTATGCCTTTAATTGTACACATATAGCTTATTGATCTCCATTTAACTACTAACTTAGATGCCTTAGGAGAACAGGATTCTAGATCTGACTGTTTAGAAATAAGAATCTCGAATCAATATTTAGAACATTTTCCCCAATTTAATTTTTCCCAATTAAAAAACTCATTTACTTTATTTTCTACATTCTTCATTTTTTATAATAAAAAATATTTCAAAGATATGTCCATACTAGACCATAAATATCCCCAGTGCCCAATGCAAAGAAGGCATTATAGAAATATATATTAATAAATAAATGAATATAGAAATATATATTAATAAATAAATGAATGAATAATCAAATGGATTCTCAGGTAAGATGACATTTTATGTATCAGTCACAAAATTTTTTTCTCAATAGGTCAGAGATTGTCGTTTGGTTGGTCTACTTGATCTTAAACTGGAGAAAGATTATGTTCGTTCCAAGATTGCCGAATATCTGAACCATCTCATCGACATTGGTGTAGCAGGATTCAGAATTGATGCTGCTAAGCACATGTGGCCTGGAGACATGAAGGCAATTTTGGACAGACTGCATAATCTAAACACAACCTGGTTCCCCGAAGGAAGTAAACCTTTCATTTACCAGGAGGTACATATATGTGTATATAAAAGATAATGTAATTCATTAGAAAAATAAATAGATTTAATCTAAAAATGCAATTTCTGTAGGTTAATAACTGAATCATTTATATAGGACAGTATGTAGAACAGGAATCATTTGTATAAAACAGTGTTCTTTAACCTTCTTTTATTCAGAGACAATTCTTTATTTCTTTAATTCTTTATCACATGTAGAGAATTTTTTAGGCTGCAAACATCTTTGCATCATTTACTATCTCCTCAGAGACCATTAGAGAAGACATAATAACAGTTGTGGTCTTGAGCCAGTCTGTCCGAGTTTAATTCCTGTCTATAGCACTATTAGCTGTGATCTTTTAGGCAAATTGATTAACCTCCCTATGCAACATTTTTTTCATGTGAGGAAAAGAGATAATGATACTGGTTATGTCTTTATTTTTGTTGGAGAGTTAGATAAGTTAATATTTATCAAGCACTTAGAAATGTTGGCTGATATTGTGAGCTATTGTTTTTATGATTTATGTGCAAGACTAAATTGTGTCAGACTTTTCACAGAACAACAGGTCACCTCATCATCATGTTACTTTTAATACTGTAGCATATACTTTAGCAAAAAAAATAAGTAACAATCTTGATATAAGGAAAATCATTTTGGATATTTAAAAAAAGCAAATAGTTTAAAGACATTTTCTATACAATATTAACTAGTTGGTTAAAATTCTTTAAAATTCTTACTTAAAATGATATTTTCCCTTATATTTCTTCTAGGTAATTGATTTGGGTAGTGAGCCAATTAAAAGCAGTGAGTACTTTGAAAATGGCCGTGTGACAGAATTTAAGTATGGTGCAAAACTAGGCACAGTTCTGCGCAAATGGAGTGGAGAGAAGATGGCTTACTTAAAGTAAATGAAATGTGATTTGTCCTATGAATTATTTCACAGACTTATTAATCATATTATCCTAACATGAGTTATCTTCTTAGGACCTTGTTATTTAGACAGCTTTCAAGGATTCAGTTACTAATAACAAATGTTATACTTTCCCAAACTCCAATTGATCATCCTTTTTTTTTAATGTAAATCACAGGAAAGTATGTCTTGAAACTCAAAACATAACCTAGAGATTTCAATTTATGTATTATATGACTATACTAGATTTGGCTAACATTTGCATATAACCTGTGAAGTCCCGGTTATTGTTAAAATGATTCTATCATTTATAAAGTACCTACAATGTGGGCATGCTGTGGAATGTACATACATTATATCAGCTAATTAATTTTAAATATTAAAGTGTTTATATTATAAAAGAATAATATTAAAGTCTTATTTTAACCCAGTTTGCCATTCTGTGTATTATGGTATGGATGTTGACCCTTCTGAAGTCCATCTAAATTATAGTATACTAAAACTTATAAAAGGACTTTTTTTATATAACAAATTTATACCTGTAAGATAAATGTAATACAAATAATTCATACATATATATGCGCATAATATGTATTTGTAGATAAATAGCTAGATCTATATATTTTGCATATTTAAAAATCCTAAGAATAACCATATAATCAGAGAGAGAATTTCATTTGAGGATGCTATACTGAAAGAAATACACATTTAAGTTACTATAAATCTGTCGTAAAAGAATGTGCGTGTTTGTATTTTTTTTAAATAGGAACTGGGGAGAAGGCTGGGGTTTCATGCCTTCTGATAGAGCTCTTGTCTTTGTGGATAACCATGACAATCAGAGAGGACATGGAGCTGGAGGAGCATCTATTCTTACATTCTGGGATTCTAGGTAGGAAACAAAGTTCCCTATTATTTTACCTACCTTGTAATAACACTAAAAACATTGGTTTCTTCTATGATGATATCGTTTTTGTAACTTTTAGACTGTACAAAATGGGAGTTGGATTTATGCTCGCTCATCCTTATGGATTTACACGAGTAATGTCAAGCTTCCGTTGGCCAAGATATTTTGAAAATGGAAAAGTAAGTTTTGGTGTTGTATAAAATATCTTTTTCTTAAGAAAAGAAAGGCAGTTTTGTTTTACTTTCACATGGTGCTATTAAAGTTATTATTTATTTACTAAATATTTAAGTCTAAACCTGATGTAGGACTTTTAGCAATGCAGTCTGCAGTGGGTATTAAAAATTAAATTATGGTCTCTATTGTCAAAAAGTATGCAAGCTATTTCAGAAATATGAGAAACATAACTCCTTACTTCCCAAAAACACTTTAAAATAAGAATACAATGAGTAAAATATGTATTTCTCAAAAGTACCTACTTCACAGAGTTGGTATATGGATTACAAATAACACTTGTAAAGAACTTAAAATAGTACCTGCCCATAGCACAAGCAATATAAATACTTGTTAAATGCTTTTTTATAAAAGTTCTATGGAAGGCCAATGATCTGGTTGAACTGAGATTAAATTGGAGAGAATCTTATAAGTATCTTATTTGGAAGGAAAATATATATATTAAAGAAGAGAACTTGGCAGACTATTCTGGAAAAGATAAGGATGAGAAAATATGTGTGATACGGTAAAGATATTAATCTGAGTAGAAGGTGAAGACTTCAGATGCAGCATTGTATGTAGCAACTTCATACTTAAAGCAGAAAATTCTCTTCACTAAAAATTAGATTTTTATCTAGTTTCTTCTAGATTCCTTTCAATTAAAATGCCTGTTAGTTTATACAGCTCATTCTATTGTTAAACAGCTTTAAATTTAGAAGATGTTTTTTTATATTGAACCAACTTCTATAGTTTCCACTAATTTGTCTTATTTCTGCTGTCAGGAGTCATGGACTATGTCAGTTTCTCTTTTTTCCATAACATTTCCACTTTTCTAAAACTTCTGCGTGCTAAAAACTCTAAGTTTTATCCACTGTTCATCATATGACATGATTTTAAGACGCACATGGATAACCTTCCCAGACTGAATCTTTTTTTTTCTGTCTTTATCTTTAAAAGTACCAGTCAGAAAAACACAATTTTAAACATCTGGTCAAATTAGTAAAGAATATTGTGATGTATTGATGAGTACATTTATCCCAAAGAAAAAATGAAGGAAACTAATATTTACTTAGCAATTCTATTCAAGGTATTTTCATATATATTATTTAATTTTTATAACAACTAAGCAATCTTTACAGAATAGGAAAATGAGACAGAGAAGTTATGTATATGGACTAAGTTTTCTTAGCTAGTAGTAATAAAATCTGTTTTATTCCTGTCTCTGACCCTAAACTCCTTGCTATTTCAATGATTGCACCGCCTACAGCGATGTTAAAAGCCATTCCAATTCCTTGTAAAGAAAATGAGAGGGAAAAAAAATGTTACCTTTGAAATATGGCACTAGAGAATGAGAAGTTAGAGAGAAGATGATGTGAATTTGGTAAAATTCTGTAAAACTACTGAAGGAGTTAGATTCCAAATGAAGACAGTGCAGAGACCTAAATGAGACAAATTGGGTTTGGCATACTAGAAAAGGAAGAGGCAAACATAAGTAATATTAAAAATCTAAGCATTTTTTATCTTTTTGCTAATTAAGGATGTTAATGATTGGATCGGGCCACCAAATAATAATGGAGTAATTAAAGAAGTTACTATTAATGCGGACACTACTTGTGGCAATGACTGGGTCTGTGAACATCGATGGCGTCAAATAAGGTGGGAATACTTATTTAGAGATATCCTCTAATAACTTTATGAACATTTTATTTTAAACTGTTGAAGTATTCATAGCAATTACATGATATGTTGTTTTTAGGAACATGGTTATGTTCCGTAATGTAGTTGATGGCCAACCTTTTACAAACTGGTGGGATAATGGTAGCAACCAAGTAGCTTTTGGAAGAGGAAACAGAGGATTCATTGTCTTTAACAATGATGACTGGTAAGTAGTTATCAATTTGAAATTATATTTTTTACTAATACGTTCTTAGTTCTTTTCTCTTCCTGCTCATTTACTTTTTTGTATTGGAAATATAGTTAGAGATTAGAAAAGAGCCAGAAAAAAAAATGATGATGGCTCTTATTCTTTTGACCTCTTCTTTCTAAGGGCTATTTTACGTAGTTATTTTTTTGTGTACCCTTGTATATCGTGTGCAGATGCGATGCAAATGTATATGCTCACATATACACCTCACACAAAATACACAGAGCAGTTAATATAAAGGTTGTGAAATCACTAGAATAACATGTCATAAAGACCCACCTTTTATTTAAGTGATAGAAAAATAGTGCCTCAGTACTGATATAACTTTTTTCTAGATCTTTTTTCAACTACTCTTATATCTGGTTCTCAGGTCTTTTTTCCTTCACTTCTTTGTCTCTCTGTGACAAATAATATATATTTTAAAGCATGTGTGGAAAGACGATGCATCTAATGGTCAGTGTTCACCTCAGGAGATTTTTGGGTTTTAGTGCTGAGACTTCTTATTACTGGCTTTCATTTGTCATACTTACCTCCTCTGCCTCTTGGTGTACTGATTCTCTCATGTATAGAACTATGGCTTAGAAGACCGCTTTGTAAGCAGTTGAAATGTCTCAATCCAAGGGCAACTTTCACTCATGCTTATCTCATTCTAGCCTAAATTATATTTTATTGACAAAAAATATATATATCTTCTTGTGAAAAGAATCCATGGCTAGTCCTTTAATTTTTGTCTTTGGTGGGTGGGAGAACCAAAATAAATGTATGAGACAGCTTTATATTTAAAACTACATACATCTTCACTATAAATACTAGATTATTGTTATCTATGCCCAAATTCATTATAGCCTCTTGAAAAAGATTTTTGAAGATATACTCAAATTTAAATTTTTGAAAGTAATTCATGTTTTCTTACATTCAGATGAGGACAAATTTAAATATTTGTGTTTACCACAGAAAGTACTTTTATCTAAGGATAGCATTTCAACTCAAATGTTCACCGATATTCTTCAACCTTAATTTTTTGGTAATATTCACTATTGATTAGGAAATTGCTGAATCTTCTATAAGATTGCTTTTGGACCTGAGAAAACTATTCACATCCACTGGAGAGGTCTTTGTTTTGCATTCTCTGCTCACTGAGACCTTGACTACTTAGAGTTCTACAATACAAAGTGAAGTTGCTTGTTTTAGAGATAATCTGTATTCTTGTTTTTAATTGTATCGAACTCAAGTTAAATCTTAAATTTTATTTTACAGGCCACTATCTTTAACTTTGCAAACTGGTCTTCCTACTGGCACATACTGTGATGTTATTTCTGGAGATAAAATTGGTGACAATTGTACAGGAATTAAAATCTATGTTTCTGGTGATGGAAATGCTCATTTCTCTATTAGTAACTCTGCTGAAGATCCATTTGTTGCAATTCATGCTGAATCTAAACTGTAAAATTTGAATTAAATACATATACATCCGGAGAAATAACCAAGTGTGTTTCTTTTCACATATATATAAATTTTTATAATTTATTAATTTTTATTAAAAGCTATAATAAGTAATCAACTTGAAAACTCAGAAGAGCATAAAATCACATTAAAAGATAATTGCAATTAATATTTTGTTATATTTTAGAAGACTCACGTTAATCTCTTTGTCAAAGAAATTTCTAAGAACTCAGATAGGCATCTTAACAAGTTGTTTGTTGCCATTAACACCAGTTGCCTAGCTATAGATCTCTAATCTATGTCTGCATTCCTCCCATAGAGAGTTTCTAAAAATTATTTAGGGATAGCTGATTTAATGATGATTCCTGTAGAAAGCTGTAACATTTCAGTGGTTTTAACAGTGTGATAGCCCCTTTATAGTTAATAGATTAAAAAATAAAATAACCTTACATTATCCAGTCTAAAATTCTTACTTATATGGAGCTCATAGGAATGCTTTTCTACTCAAGCTATTTTCTTTTTCTTTCAAATGGCTTTAACTTGATGTTTTTTGTTCTATCTCTTAACCCCCAATATGGTTGAGTGCTTATGTAGGGCTTTTATAACACCAGATGCTCCAGGGTTCCTTTCTGATTCTCTACCTATTCATTCTCCTTCTCCTTGACTTTAAATTGGAATTTGTTAAGCCTTTCATCTAGCTCTTTTTACAACTCTCAGTTATTTTTTTTTTTAACAAAAAATATGAGAAAATAGAAGCCATAACTCAGGCTCTTTTTATTTCTCTCACTCTCCCTCTCATTTTTTACCTACAAATCTATTCCTTGCCCCTATCATTTTCTTCTTTCCTCCTGTCTTAATGAAGAAAGTGCACCTCATTTGACGAAAGGTCATTCCCCCAACTTTTGTTAAGAATACCATGCCATTCCATTTCTATCTTTTTGAGGACTTTATTTCTTAGATTAATCTTTCTCTTCCGATTTAAACATCTTTCCCTTTCTACTTGATTAGTTCCCTATTAAAGTCTTCCAAATAAAAAACTCAGGATTCTCAAATTTTCTTCTAGGTACAACCCATTTTTTTGCTCCCCTTCCTAGCAATTTTCGTGTTTTCATCACAGTTATAATATTTGGGTGGTTTTAACCATTTGAAAGCCCTTTTACAGTCCACATCCTCAATACCAGTTACTTTCATTGCTTTACTGTCCAGTTTCCATCATCATCATTTCATTGAATCTGCTCTTGTCAACATTGTCAAAGACATTAGTCCAATGTACTTCTCTATCCTCGTTTTACATTACTTCAGAACATTATTTAATATGGTGAGCCACTTTCTCCTTTCTTCCTTTGGCTTTTGTGATTCTACACTCTTGGTTTCTTTCTCTCACACTGACTGCTTTTTTTCAAATATTTTTACTATCTCATCTTCTCTTTGACGTAAGAACTCATTTGGATCTAATTCTGTTCTCTATAATTTGTCCTTTAAGTGAATATAGTCATTTTTATGGATTTAAAACACTTTCGCATGGATACCTGTCCTCCAATACAGACCTTTTCTTGGACTTCAACCTCAAATTTTCAATATATATTTGACATCTCTACTTCAGTATTTCATAGACATCTCTTAACATATCCAGAATGTGACCTTCAGTTTGTTTCTTCAGCAAGAGTTTTGCTGTTCCCTACTTACACCTGTGGTATTTCCTTGATTTTTTTCTCCCTTCTCAACAACTTTCCCTATCCCCTCACATAAACTTCAGCATGAGCTATTATTATATCTTCAAAATATCTCTTGATTCCTCAAACTTCTTTTGTATCCTTCATCTCTTCATCTAGGTCACCATTATCTCTTTCCTGCCATCCAAAGCAACTGATCTCCTATTTATATTGTTTTGCTCCCTGGGACTCTGGAATCTTTAGCCTAAGGCACATATTATGTAAGAGCTCAATGATTATTTGTATAATAAATTGAGATAATGAAAAAGGAAGAAAAGAAAAAATATCATTTTTTTGAAGAGAGAATTATTAGTAAAGATATGGCCTTGGAATAGAGATATTCTTGTCATTCTTTCTCTGATTCTTCCCAAATTTAATGAATTCCTGGTCAACCCTGATTTCTCAGATCATAAATATCATGGGATCTCAATAGAAGCACAAAAGCATTTATCAAAATTCAACAACTTTTTGCATGATAAAAACTCTCAACAAATTAGATATACAAGGAATGTTTCTCAAACATAATAAAGGCCATTGTGACAAGCCCACAGCTAATATTATACTCAAAGGTGAGAAGCTAAAAGCTTTTCCCCTAAGATCAGGAACAAGGCAAGGATACCCACTCTCACCACTTCTATTCAACATAGTACTGGGAGTCTTAGCCAGAGCAGTTAGGCAAGACAAAGAAATTAAAAGCATCTAAATCAGAAAGGAAGAAGTAAAATTGTCTCTGTTTCTTGATGTCATGAACCTATATGTGGAAACCCAGAAAGACTCCACCAAAAAAGTGTTGGAGCTTAATAATTAAATTTGGTAAGTTACAAGATACAAAATCAATGTACAAAAGTCAGTTGTGTTTCTATACAACAACAATGAACTATTAAAATGAGAAATTAATAAAGCATTCCCATTTACTATGGCATAAAATAATAAAATACTTATGAATAAATTTAACCAAAGGGTTGAAAAATTTACATACTGAAACTATAAGAAACTGATGAAAGAAATTGAAGAAGATACAAATAAATGGAAAGATATCTGTGTTCTTGGATTAGAAGAATTAATATTATTAAAAATGTCCATACTACCCCAGTGATCTACAGATTCAGTGCAATGCCTATTAAATGTCCCATGGCATTTTTCACAGAAATAGAAAAAAAGTTCTATAACTCATATGGAACCACATAAGACCCTGAATAGCCAAAGCAATCTTGTGAAAGACAAAGTTGGAGGCATCACACTGCCTTATTTCAAACTACATTACACACCTATAGTAATCAAAACAGTATGGTATTGGCATTAAAAACAAGCACATAAAACAGAATAGGGAGAAATAAACCCATGCATATACAGCCAATTAATCTTTGACAAGAAATGCCAAGAATATACAAGGGGGACGTCTTCAATAAATGATGCTGGGAAAACTGGATGTGCACATGCAAAAGAATGAAACTGGACTTCTGTCTTACAGAACTCACAAAAATTAATCTGAAATAGATTAAAGACTTAAATGTAAAACCTGAACCCATAAAGCTCCTAGAAGAAAACATAAGGGAAAAGCTTTATGAAATAGGTCTTGGTAATGATTTTATGGATATGATGCCAAAAGCAGAGGCAAAAAAAGCAAAACTTAAACAAGTAGGACTGTATCAACTTAAAAACTTCTGTTCAGCAAAGGAAACTCCATAAAATAAGAAGCTTCAGAATGGGTGAAAATATTTGGAAACCATCTATCTGATAAGGGATTAATATCCAAAATATATAAGGAACTCTCAAGACTCAATACCAAAACCCAAATAACTGATTTGAAAAATGGGCAAAGAGTTTTAATAGACATTTTTCCTAAGAGGACATACAGATGGCCTATAGATACATAAAAAGGTGATCAACATCACTAATCAAACGGGAAATGCAAATTGAAATCATAATGAAATATTATTTCACTTCTGTTAGGGTATTTATTATTAAAAAGATAAGAGACACATGTTGGTGAAGATGCGAAAGAAGGATATCCATGTGCACTGTTGGTGGGAATGCACACTGGTACGGCCATTATGAAGAACAGTATGGGAGTTTCTCAGAAATTAGGAATAGAACTACCATATAATCCAGCAATCCCACTCCTGGAGATACATCTGAAGGAAATAAAATCAGTATCTTGAATTGATATCTCCACTCATGTTCATTGCACCATTACTCACAACAGTCAAGATAAGTAACAACCTAAATGTCCATTAACAAACGAGTGGATAAAGAAAATGTGGTGCAATATATGTAATGGAATATTATTTAGCTGTAAAAAGGAAGGAAATTCTGCCATTTGTGAGAACATGTTTGAAGCTGGAGGGCATTATGCTAAGCCAGATGAAGACAAATACTGTGGTATCACTTTTATGTGGAATCTAAAAATAAAAGTTGAATTTAAGAGGAATAGAGAGTACAAATAATGGTTGTCAGGGCCTGGGGATGGCAAAATGGAGAGAGATTGGAAAAGGGTACAGATTTTCAGTTGTAAGATTCTGAAGATCTAAGATACAGTAAGGTGACTATAGTTATTAATATGATACACTTGAAATTTGCTGAGAGGCGATCTTAAGTTCTCACGACAAATGCTAATTATGAGAAGTGATAGACGTGTCAACTTGATCTTAGTAATAATTTCACAATATGTATGTATATTCATGACATTGTACACTTTAAATATATACAATTTTATTTATCAGTTATTCCCTATAAAGCTGGGGAAAAAATATTGGGGAAGTCGAATACTTTGGCAAAACATCATGTTTTCAGGACTTTTAAGCCATAAGAGCAGTCAATTTTTTGATAAGCTATGCCCCTAGTGTATCAACCAGGAATTCTTAAAACAGGGAAGGTGATGCCACACGTGTCTGGACGTAATAAATTTGAAATCCATTTATATTATGTTCTTAGTGCTTTGCAATACTTTTCTCTTATGTAACTTGTTAAAAGTGTTTTCCTTTAGATGTTTCATTTTATCTATAAATGTAATTCTGCCTATAAATACTTGATTATTCATGGGAGGGAAAATAACATTTTGTTGGAAATTATTATTATTCATGATTAGACTTTCACTTGCAAGCCAAAACTTGAACCCAATAAACATTATCATAAACTTGACTGATCCCAGAGACTGATTAGGACATTTGCTCGGAGTAATCTCTATATTATGTTTATTAGTATCATTATTATTATCATTCAACTTCCAAATAAAGTGCACCTAGATGCTGGACCAATACATGATAAACGCTTTCAAAAAGACAGTTAAGGTTAGTAAACCATATCTCTAAAGAGATCACTTTCTGTGGTATAAAGAGGTAAATGAGAGTTTCTGCAAAGGATAGAAAAATCTATATTTAAACCAAAGTTTTTTGAACATTTGCATTTTGTTCTTATGGATATATCAAAGCAAATCTTTTTTCCAATTTGAAAGTGTCTGAAAAAATTTTCAGGATCTTAACTCAGTGCTAGTTTAACTAAGGGATTCTCAATTTTCCTTGTTTTGTGTGCCCTTGCAAGTGTCTTCCAAAAAAAAAAAAAAAATCTAAAGGGGAAAAAAATCTAGATATATCAGAGATATAGCTTACCATTTGTTGCAGAAAATCACATGGTTTTAGAAATTATTTAAGAACTCCAATAAAAACAATACTTAAAAAATAAAAATAAGGGAAACTGATATATTAAGACCTTTAAAAGTCTTTTACAGTAAATTGAACAGATAGGCAAATACACAGTCTGTTTGCTCTCTTTGTCCTTGAACATAAACTCTGGCGGGTAAAAAAAGAGAAGTGTGGCTCAGAACCACTTATCTAATCTGTTTTTAGATAGAAATAGGTGTGTTGAAAGGATTTAGATACAAAGAGCACCATTTACACTAGAATAAAAGGTGGTCTTTATTATTTCTCTATAATTGCAAATCTGCCAAATCCAACTCAGTTTTTTCTTTGATACTTTTAAAGATGTGTTTTCAGTCAAGAAATGATCATATTTTCATAAGAAATTCAGTCAATGGACATTTTTGAAATACCACTCTGAACCTCACTTTCCTCGTTTGTAAAATGAAAATATCCATACTTCTTCATTTCCTCAGTAAAGATATGTCTCTTATCCTAATGCTGAGGGCTGGCAATCTGATATATTTCTAAAATCTCACTCAAAGCAGAAAAATCACAAAGCATTGGAATTGAAGCAGAAAGTAACATTCTACTCTAATTTGAAGTCTTGCCAGGTTCAACCTGTGTTCCATTAACTAAAAATTAGTTAATGGAAAATCCCTCTTGAATTTGGTGTTTCTAATGCAGTCCTAGGTCATAGGATCTGTAGGAATGCCTCTATCAGAAATTTCAGCCTCAGCTTTGCGTATTATCATCTTATATGTGCTGTAGGGCCACAAGTAAAGAAAGATTAAGTATATCTGTATGTTGCAATAAAAACGCACATCGATTGATCCCACATAAATTTATTAAGTGCACAGCACTCTTTTAGGTACTTTGAAACACGTTATTCATGTTTAAGTACAAAGTATAGTTGAGAAAGCAAAATATAACTATATAAAAATAGAGGAAAATAGTTAAAAGTTATGCATCATAAGAATGGATAGTAAGTTGTTTGATGAGAAAGGAGGAAGATAACAATCTGAGAAAGCTTTACGGAAAAGGAAGGTCTTGAAAGGGATAAAGAGGATTTGTAAGGAAATTAAAACTATTTTTGGTAACTAAGCTAAAAAAATAATGTGTTTGTAAGCACACTGCACATCATACTCAATGATAAAAAGCTGAAAGCTTTTCCACCACTTTCACCACTTTTGTTCAATGTAGTATTGGAAGTCCAAGCCAGAGCAATTAGGCAAGAAAAAGAAATTTAAAAAAAAGTTTAAATTGAAAAAGAAGTAAAACTGTCACTATTTGCAGGTGATATGTTACCGTACAGAGAAAACCCTAAAGACTACACCAAAAACTTAGAACTAATGAATTCAGTAAAGTTGTAGGATATAAAATCAATATACAGATATCTGTTGTATTTATGTGCAGTAATAACAAACTATCAAAAAGAGAACTTAAGCAAACAGTGCCATTTATAATTGCATCAAAAAAAAACAAAGCAAAAACAAAAACAAAAAACCTAGGAATATAGTTAACCAAGGAGGTGAAAGATCTGTATGTTGAAAACTATAATACGATGATTAAAGAAGTTAAAGAAGACACAAAAAAATGAAAAGTTATTCCATCCTTATAGATTGGAAGAATTAATATTGTTAAAATACCCATACGACCCAAAGCGATCTGCAGATTCAAAGCAATCCCAATCAAAATTGTAATGGCATTTTTTTTTATAGAAATAGAACAAACAATGCTAAAATTTGTATGGAATCATAAAAGACCCTACACAGCTGAAGAAATCTTGACAAAGAACGAAGTTGGAGGCATCGCGCTGCCTTATTTCAAACTATATTACAAAGCTATAGTAATAAAAACAGTATGGTATTGTCATAAAAACACACACATAGGTCAATGGTCAATTAACTTATGACAAAGGAACCAAGAATAAACAATGAGAAAAGGACATTCTTTTCAATATACATTGTTGGGGAAACTAGACAATCACATGTAAAACAATGAAACTGGACTACTATCATATACCATACACAAAAATTAACTTAAGACGAAGACTTAAATGTAAGACCTGAAACCATAAAACTACTAGAAGAAAACATAAACAGTAAGCTCCTTGACATTGGTTTCGGTGATGAATTTTTGGATTTGACACCAAAGCAAAGGCAACAAAAACAAAAATAAACAAGTGGTACTATATCAAACAAAAAGCTGCTGTATAGCAAAGGAAACAAACAAAATGAAAAGGCAACTGGCTAAATGAGAGAAAATATTTATAAACAATGTAGCTGATAAGTGGTCAATCACCAATATATATTAGAAATCATAAAATATATATTAGAAATCAAGAAATCATACAACTCAATAGCGAAAACAAAACAAAACATAAAAAGCAAATAATCCAATGAAAAATGGGCAGAAGATCTAAATAGACGCTTTTCTAAGAAAAGACATACAGTTGGTCAACAGGTACAGGAAAAGATGCTCAACATCACTAATCATCATGGAAATGCAAATCAAAACCACAATGAGTTATCACCTCACACCTATTAGAATGGCTATATCAAAAATACAAGAATCGGCAAGTATTGGCAAGGATGTGGAGAAAAGGAAACTCTTGTGCACTGTAGGTGGGAATGTAAATTGGTGTAGCCACTGAAGAAAACACTATGAATATTCCTCAAAAAGTTAAAATAGAACCACTATATGATTCAGCAATTCCACTTCTTGGTATGCATCCAAAGAAAATGAATATACTAACTTGAAAACATATGTGTACCCCTATGTTTAATGTAGCATTAGTTACAATAGCCAACGTATGGAAACAACCTAAGTGTCTGTTGATGAATGAATGGATAAAGAAAATTTAGTATGTGTGTTCAATGGGATATTATTCAGCGATATAAAAAAGAAAATGTGCCATTTGCAAAATCATGGATGGAGCTTGAGGATATTATGTTAAGTGAAATAGGTTAGACAGAGAAAGACAAAAAAAAAAAGACAAGCTCATAAATACAGAAAACATTGGTGGTTTCCAGCGGTGGGGGGGAGGGTAAGTTGGATGAAGGGAGTCAAAAGGTACAAACTTCCAGTTATAAAATAAAGAAGTCATGGGGATGTAATGTACAGCATAGTGACTTCAGTTAATACTTTCTTTCATATTTGAAAGTGGCAAAAAAGTAAATCTTAAAGCTCTCATCACATGAAAAATAATTTTGTAACTATGTATGGTGACAGATGTTAACTAGATTTATTGTAGTGATTATTTTGCAATATATGCAAATATGGAATCATTATGTATACCTAGAACTAATATAATGTTATATGTCAATTATACCTCAGTAAGAAAGAGTAAGAAAGCACTGGTATTCTGGAAAAATTTTAATATTATTTAAGATAATTGCCCACAAGAATAAAATCTTTTGCTTAATCAAAAAAAGATGTTTGTCATTCTAAAAAGATACTAACTTCATTATAGTAATGGTAAAAGAATGTTTACTGTAGGATCTTACAAACACGTGTAATGCTACAGAGATTTCATTATTCTACAGAGAGCACACCTGGACTGGATGACCACAGAAGTAGACGGGGAGACCTACTCCCATAATGCGATATAAATATGAGGAGGGAACAGTAAATGAGTGGCTTTGTTAGAAAAGATGGCTTTTGGAGCCCAGCCTCTGGCATTACCTGTTCTCCCATTGAGTTCACTCAGACCTATGGAGTCAGCTTCCTGGTAAGCTACCAAAAGAGAAAAGAAAATGAATCTTTAAAGACTTCTCACTGCCTCAAAATTTTAATAGATGTTCATGGCTTAATATAGTTACTATTAACTGAATTAAAAATTAATAATTATGAAAAAATCTGGATATTATGTCAACTTAGAGATGTGACTACAGTGGTAATAATTATTGACATTAAAAATGTAAGTAGGCTCTAGGTCGTCTTCTAACCACTGAATGTTTGTCACTGCCTACCATGTCATTTTCCATTTAAGGTTAAAGAATGCTCTGAATGTCAAATTCAGCTAAAAACTTGCATGAAAGTGTTTCTATTTTCTACTTAGTAGCAGCATATACATTACACAGGTGTTGACCCTTATGAATGCAAATGATAGAATGTTTTATTTCCTTTCTCAAGAGTACCTTTCCCAAGGAACTAAAACCTTTTAAACTGACAATTTTTTAAATGGGGCAAATTCTGGTAAAGGCATAGTTAAAGGGATGATATAAAAATTACTTAATTTTTATAATATGATTATATAGGCCATGGAGAAAATGAGTATTTCCCCTATGATGTATCATTTAGCATAATTATTATTTTTATTTTTTTAGTTATTTATATTTGATTTAATTAGCATATACATAATACATTACTTTTAGAAGTAAGGAGAACATATGTAATTTTCTAAGTGAGATGACTGTGTAGTCAAATAGGTTACAAACTATTTTTTACATTGTACAATTCAATTTTTTTTCAATTATAGTTGGCATACAATAATATATTAGTTTCAGTTGTACAGCATAGTGAAGAGAGATCTATGTAACTCACAAAGTGATCACTCTACTAAATCTGGTACCCCTGTTCCCCCTTACATATTTATTACATTTTTCGACTATTTTCCTTATGCTACACTTTAAATCTCCATGACTATTTTGTAACTATCCATTTGTACTTCTTAATCCCTTAGCCCTTTTTTACCACACCCCCCAACTCCCTACCATCTAGTAGCCCCAAAATATCCTCTGTATATATGAGTTTATTTCCATTTTTGTTGTTATTGTTGTTTACTTTGTCCTTTAGATTTCATACATACATGAAATCATGTGGCATTTGTCTTTCTCTATCTGACTTACTTCATTCAGCGCAATACCCTCTATAACTATCAAGGCAATATCTTTTTCCATCCCCTTCCTTTTAGTCTGTTTGTGTCTTTTAATCTGAAGTGAGTATCTGGTAGGCAGCATATGAAAGGGTCTTGTTTACTTATCCATTCAGTTCCATTTGAGGTACTTGATAGATATGTAGTTATTACCATTCTTTATTCATGTTTTTGATACATGTTTTTTTTTCTTCTTAAAGAAGTCTCTCCAACATTTCTTGTAATACTGGCTTGGTGGTATAAATTCATTTAGCTTATTTTTGTCTGGGAAGCTCTTTATCTGTCCTTTGACTCTAAACGATAACTTTGCTGGATAAAGTAATCTTGGTTGTAGATCCTGGGTTTTCATCACTTTGAATATTTTGTGCCAAGCCCTTCTGTCCTGCAAAGTTTCTTTTGAGAAATCAGCTGCCAGTCTTATGGGTGCTCCCTTGTAGGTAACTGCTTTTCTCTTGCTACTTTTAAGATTCTCTCTTTATATTTAACTTTTAGCATTTTAATTATGATGTGTCTTGGTGTGGGCCTCTTCGAGTTAATCTTTTTTGGGACTCTCTGAGCTCCCTGGGATTGTCTGTTTATTTCTTCACCAGGTTAGGGAAGTTTTCCGTCATTATTTCTTCAAATACGTTTTCAATTTCTTGCTCTTTTTCTTCTTTTTCTAGCACAACTAGGATGTGACTGTTACATTTAATTTTGTCCTATATGTTCCTTAAATTATTATCGTATTCTTGGTTTCTTTTTTCTTGCTGTTCTGATTGGGTGTCCTCCGCTTCCCCATCCTCTATATCAGTGATACGATCCTCTGCTTCATCCACTCTGTTGATTCCTTCTAATAAACTCTTCATCT
This sequence comes from Pteropus medius, assembly GCF_902729225.1. Lineage (NCBI taxonomy): Eukaryota > Metazoa > Chordata > Mammalia > Chiroptera > Pteropodidae > Pteropus > Pteropus medius. The sequence goes on from NW_024344253.1 coordinate 5,896,121, forward strand.
CAGATAATGTGTTCTTCATTTATGACTGGTTCCCTTTTATAATTTCCATTTCTATTTTTGTGTGTGTGTTTTATTTTTGTTAAAGTTGTCACTGGGTTCATCCACACTTCCCCTAGTTCATTGAGCATTCTTATAATCAGTGTTTTGAACTCTGCATCTGTTAGATTGTTTGACTCCATTATTCCTGGATCTCTGTTATATTCTCTCATATGGATTCTGCTTCTTTGACTTCCCATTCTGGCTGCCTTTCCATGTGTGTTTCTATGTACTAAGCAAAGCTCCGAAGCCTCCCAGTGTCATTAGCGTGGCTTTGTGTAGTAAGTGTCCAGTGGCACAGTCCTGAGAGGGGTTCAGCTGCAGGCCGAGTTTAGACCCAGCCTGTGCCCCTCTGGAAACACCTGTTAAGATTCAGCAAGCAATCCACAGATCCTGTGCTTATAGTTGCCTCAAGAGGCTACACCAGAACCGAGGCCAGCTGCCACCAGTGTGGGGCTTGGAGCTGCTCAGCAAGGGGCAGAGGACATGCTGAGGATACAACTGGATGTGGCTTGGGTGGAGCCGTGACTTGGGGGAGGCGGAGTTTAAGGGAATCCTCTGGGCAGAGCGACTTCTGTTATGCAGTTTGATGACGTTTCAGCTATGGCAGCACTGAGTCTGCTCACTAGGAGGGTGGGAGGACTCAACAGAGGAACAATGGATACCACCAGCACTTCTGTACTGAGCGAATCTCCCCTCGGCCCTCACTCCAACAACTCGGTGTCCCCCTGTAAGTACCCAGTGCCCCGCAGGCAGATGACCTGGCTCTGGTGCTCAGAGCAAGTGAAAGTCTGCTCGCAGATGCGGCCCCTTTAAGATGAATGTCCGCAGCTGCCACTGCCGCAGCCTCCACCCCACTCAGCCGCTTGGGACCGGACAGCCTCATGTCTTCACCCTGTCCTACTTTCAGCCATTACAGGGTGATTTCTTCTCTCCCTAGTTGTAGGGCTTCTGTTCATTTCCACCTCAGGCGACTCTGCTTGCTGTTTGCTCTGTGTTTCCATCACAAGAGGAGATGGTCACAAGAGGAGATGTACAAAGCTTCTATCATCTCTGCCATTTTGCCTCCTCTTATCCAAGCTTTTAACTTGGCAAAAGAATCACCTCCTCCCCACTCCACATCTTTAAACATGGAAACTTTACATGAGATCTCAATGTATAAAAATCTAATAATGAGGCTTCTCTCTCTGAAGTTGCAGTGGGATGGGGGTGGGTGCCGGATTGCCTGCATCCACCTTCTCCCTCCCTGTTCAGGACAGCTTGAAAGCAACTCCAGGGGCATGATATGTTGCTTTTAAACTTAAATACAAGAAGACATCTTTGCAATGCTCTATTTTAAATTTCAATATTTTATATGGGAAATGCTTGTGAGAGGTTTAAAAGTTAAATGTTTTAAAGAGTATTTTAAAATAATCTGTAATATGTCAGAAATTTCTTACTATTTTCAACAGCACCATTTTTATGCAATATATTGAAAATAAGTGGAATATAACACATGTAAAAAGTTTAATATTTAGTTGTTGTTGTTGTTATTTTGCTGCAATAATGCTGCATAATCAACAACCTTAAAATCTCAGGAATTTGGAACAACAAATGTCTGCTCCCAAGTCTCCAGGTTATTGGAGGTGGCTCTGCTTCATGCTTCAGTCTACCTAGTCTTCACTCCAGGCTGTAAGTTGAGTCATGTCTGATCCATTTTCTTCAATCAGTGGCTGCTCAAAGTATGTCCTTTTATGGTCCAAGGCAGAAATACAAGGGACCAAGTCTAATCATGAAAGAACATTTAAAGTTTCTGCTTGCCTATATGTGCAAACATCCCTTTGGTCAAAAGCAAGACACATGGACAAGCCCAGTAGAAATTGAGTGGGAAAATATACTCTGTATGCTTTAATAGGAGGAATGGCAAAACAAACAAACAAACATATAGATAGATGTATATTTTTTAAAAATTGACAAAGAATTTGGAATAATGATCCAAACCAAAAATATTGAAGGCAAGTAATAATAGCAAAAACCAAACCCAGCTTTTATCATGGGTACTTCAGGACAATATGGTATACTAAATCAGCAATGTATTAGACAACACTCTTGCATGCATGTTCACACTTTCCACTACCATAATTCAGGGATAGTATGGTTTCCTTTATAATTATTATACTTAGCAATAACTTTTGGTGATAATATCTTTTAAGCCCATAAGAACCAGAGGTTTTCAACATATGGATGTGATGAATGTTTATTGTTTATTCTTCCCAAGCATCCTTTTCTCTTTTATTGGTAACAATGTATCACTTTCCTGTTAAGAACCACCCAGAGACTGAGTTGCAGCCATGCTGTTAAGGTACAGTTGACCTCATTGCTCACCTCCAGGCCTGAACCTGTGATCTATGCTGGGACATTCAGGACATTCCATTCCTTTGACACAATGTTTGGTTCAGGGACAGGCTTATAAACCAAGCCAGACCACTTTAAAAGTCAGCCTTGGGTCTTTGGCTTGAACTGTTGGGAAAGAGTTGTTGGAACTATTGGGAAAGAAAAGTTTACTTTTTTCTCTGAATTTCTAATCCGGTAGGAAATAAAATTGAAACTACATTTGAACAGCTTCACCACTGCCTGGGAAAAGCCTGCCTGAAAATGAAGCCAAGACATTGGAAGGCGGAAACAAGAGCTAGACAGAGAAAATGACTTGAGGTTTTTTTGATCTTTTAATTTCATCTGAAGCCATCTGTATTCCTTACTTCCCAGTTATAAAACTAACAAATTTTCATTGTGCTTGAGCCAGTTTGATTGTGTTTGTCCCTTGAAATCCAAAACATTAATATTAATACTATTGTTTCTTTTAGTTCTGCAGACTTTTGCCAAAAGCCTCTTTCTCTGGACTCACTTGTTATATCACCTTCCCGGCACACACATGGCCTCTCATGTTTAAAGGGTCATTGACTTCCCTATGATCCTAATTTTTCACCATATCCTGGACTCATAAATAAGATATTTGTTATTTTTCCTGAAAGTGCAGACTTGCTAAATAAAATGGATTCTTTAACCAATATCTTTATTTCCTCGGTTAGACAGTCTCTCTCCCACATCTCAGTTAAAATGCGTCCTGAGTTTCACATGATTCATTGTATGTTTCATACTCAGACTACATTTATTACTGTGGCATTGACAGGTTGCCCTCAAAGTCTTCTAAATTCTCTAACTGGATGACTTAATATCACATCTCATGCATGAAGGTATTTTTCTGAAATATGTGACACCTGCCATTTTTCTCCTTTATATTCTGGCTTCCCCAATGCTTGTTAACTACCATGTGAAACCACCTTTTGACTAGTATAGAGCACCAGCCCCTTCTCTGCTGATACTAATTCTTTTTGTAAAAAGACCATGCTGTATTGAAGCCACACTTCTGTGCCAAATCTGCTAATAGAGCTTATGTACTTACTGATGAATGGGAACCCTTGATATGCCAAAGTATTGTGTTTGGGAAGAATTTCTTTTCTCCAACAAAGATAAGTCTCAAATCAGTGTCACCTTCTAATTCAAAAGTATCAAGAGTTTCACTTTTATGCATCGTCTCCTTGTCCAGACCTTAACAACCGATCTATGGGAACTTGTCAAAAAAACACCTGAGAGATAGAGGTGACATTATAGTATGCATAATCATTCCTTTCCTTAACCTTTTGATTAAGTTTTGCCTTTTATTTTTATGAATTCTTTCCTCAAGTTTTCATAATTTCTTGGGAGAGAGGTCTTATCCCTTGCAGTTTTTCTTCATTAGTTGAATCTATCATTATTACAGCTTCTGATCATGGCAAGAATCCTACTACCAAAAAATAATAAATTTCTGATTGGATATATTGGCCTCATGGATTCTTATGGGCATTAAACTTACAGGCTGAATTCTAAGATACAATTTTATTATCTCATCTTATTTTCAGGACAGCAAACAAATATATAACTTCAGATTTAACACTAAAATAGAATGGCATATGCCCTGCAGGCAAGCAGAAATACTTCTGAATTCTCAATGGATTGATTGTTTATGATGAAAAATTAGCTATTATTTCAATCATCAGAGCTAATTTTTGCTTCCTTTTTTCACTGTCTGGGATTGTCACTTTGGACTCATTTTAGTACCTAACCCTGCTCCAAGACCGCTACTCTAGCTACATATAAATAATTCTACTGGGAATTGACTGGTTGTTTTACTTAGACACCCTGATGTACTCATTTGGTTATCAATACAATTATTACAATATTTAAATACGTCACTGCTTCTATTTTGGAATATACTTTAACTCAGTACTATGATCATTATTGGCATTTAATAACTTGTCTGAACCCAAAGTCTTTCACAGTGACATTACTTTCTATGGTAAAAAGTTTCCAAAATTTTGTTCCTATGAGATCCTATGTGAAAGGAAACTAAGTTAGGAAAAATGTTAATATAAAGCACTGTGAGTGAGGGTCTTGTTCAGATGATCAATGGTGCAATAGTGGATTGAATGAATTAAAGTATAAAAATCTTATATCTACTCAGATTTGGGCCATACGATAATGTCCTAATGGAATAGAGGCTACAGAATTACCTTCTCTATATTTCGTGTCTTGTAGCTGATATTCTGTGTTGTATATACTATTAATATTTATTACCTCAGAGTAAAATGTCCCATTGAAATTGAAGAGGGATGGTGGGACTCTGCTAAAGAAGTCTGTTTTTTCAGATGCAATGAGATGTAAAATGGAACCAGTGTTTCCGAGTGGTACATTTTATAAGAACTGGGTATTATGTTAGGAATTCTGCCAATTCTGTCTGATGCTCTTGTATTCTACCAATGTCAATCTTTTCTGTAATTTAATTTGGGATATTTTTTCCTCCTCTCTTCTCTCTCTCTCTCTTTTATTTATTTTTTTGACAAGTGTTATTTTGCTGAAGATTTGCTATCCCCCTTCCAATAGAGATTGCAGGCATACCTCATTTTATTGCACTTTGCTTTATTGCACTTCATAGGTATTGTTTTTTACAAATTGAAGGCAAGATATTCTGCAGAAAAAAGATTATGACTCACTTTGTTGCCATTCTCGCTTTATTGTCATGGTCTAAACCCGAACCTCCAATATCTCTGAGGTGTGCCTATAGTTTTTCTTTCAACTAATTGAAAAGAATATTTAGAGCCCTTAGAGATAAATGAGATGGTGCATTTGGAAAAAGTGCTGATATTTTAATTGATATGTACTAAGTAATCAGGAAAATAATAATAAAAGTATATGTTTAAATATGTCTATTGTATTATTGACAGCAGTAAATTGTGTGCACACTTGAAGTGTGACTACCACCACCAAGGTAAAATGCTAGGTTTGAAAGGTAAAAAGATTACCTTTGCTCTAGAGGACTTATCATTTATTGGAAACTGGCCAGTAACTCTCTATACACATTGATAATTTTGCATCTAATTCTCTCATTAATCCAAAATATGTAAAAAGGCTAATCCAAAATATATAAAAAAGAACCATATAGTAGAATATGATCTTTTTCACTGCATCCTTGAATTGACTTAAATTTCTTATTGCTGCAAATAAAATTTGTCACTGTAGATATGGATTTTAAAAAGTCGAAAGCGAATTAAGTTCTTTTTTTCCTTTATTTATCTGTGTCAATTATATACTTTCAGAATTAAAAATAATTATTGCAAAATTTATTCGTTTGCTTTTCAAAAGCTTCTTACATGTTTTTTTTTTGAAATTTACATAGGGTTCTGTTAATTCTAAAATTTAAGACCTGATTCTTGAATCAAAATCAAACACATGATTTTAAAAACGATCAAATCACAGAGATTTTGGTTATAGCAGTAAGAGCACTTTTAAAAAATGTTTTATTTTATGTTTGGAGATGACAAAGTTACTTCTACTCCAACTCTCTCCTTAGTAAAAGCAGAAAATAACAAAAACAAAACCTATAGGGAAAAAAATTCTCTTTATAAACTCTAAGAAAACTGAGATTTTCAGCCCAAATAATAAGGGCATAGAAATTCCAATAGAGTGAAATTTTGACTAATCTATAGAGGAAATAGCACCAATAGATTTTGTGCACTGCAAAAACCTCTTTGAAATATGGTGGTCTCTGGCCATAAAGATAGAATTAAAGATTTCTTTCTTTGAATAGTGAGCTACTGGAATGTGATGGGCCTTGGAACAATGCACAAATCCTATTCTACAATGTGAGAACAGAAAAGCCACACACACATGCACACACACACGCACCACCTTTTCCAGAAGAAGTTATTAAGAGTTGCAAATAGAAGCAAGAAATATGTTTGATGATGAGCTTGACAATTGTACGAAGTCCACTCAGGGGTATAAAGAAGTAATTAAAGCAATTAGCCTCCAATCTATTGTCAGATGCCCTGGGAGAAAGAGTAGAAAGAGGTAACCTGGTCTAATCTTGTCAGCTGAACTTCTGGGAAAAGGGACTACTGATATTTGCTAGGCAGAAGAAACATTATCTCTGAAATGCCCTTTGTAGAGTGTTTCTGGCTGAGGGTTACCTATAATAAATAGAACCTAAAATCTACATGGCATGGCACATGTCTTGTAAGTTATTCAAGTTTCTGAGACATAAAATGGAGGTGCTTTATACCATAAATACTCCTATTGTGTGAGGTAACCTCGTGACCGTTATTTAGAGACTTGATCGATAGAGTTCTGAGCAAGATACTCATGTCTAGTGTAGGGATATGGGACCTGGGGAACTGCCATTGATATCTCAGGCCTTTTTCTATTTTATCTGAACCTATTCCTTGACTCTATCTTTGAAATCATTAGCAAAGGCTGATGCTGGAATAAGATCTGTGATTCACTTGTGTCTGATTTGATAACCAAGTCTATGTGTTAGCTTGAGGGAATAAAATGCATTCCCTAACACCACAAAGGAAGTTTATAATGCAAGAAACTTCATAATGATTCGTACTGATTTTCGGCTGATTTTGAAAATGTATTCAGGAGCAAGCAAAGGTCCTACAAAGAAAACATATGATCTTAGAGCAGAAAGTTAGATGAAAAAGTGTTCTGGGATAATATATACAAAACAAAGCTGTCCCAGATCACATGGCCAACTCAACCCCAACATATACATACAAAACTTTAGCTGGATTAAGAGATCTACTCGTAATAAAAATGAGTAATAACCAGAAAGGAAACTATATATGGATCATGTTAACTAATTATGTAAAAAGGAAAGGAAGATAAAAAAGAGATAAAAATTTACAGCAGTACAAAATCAATAGCATTCTTAAAACCAAAAATCATTGAAAAAGGTAATTAAAATATAATTTATAATAAACAACAAAACTGTAAATTACCTAAGAATAAACCTAACAAAATTAGAAATTGACACTATTAAAAAACTACTGAAAATTTTTAGGATACATAAGAATAAAATGGAAATATATTTATACATGAGAATGGGATTCTTGAAGTTCAAGATGCGATAACTGAAATAAAAATTCAGTACAAAAGTTGGAATGTGAAATTAAAGAAAACTCTTGGAAAATAGAGGAAGAAGACAAGAGACAGAAAATAAAATAGAATGAATAATTATTCTTGGAATTTTGACATTTAATTGTAATGATATTTGAAGAGGCTATAAAGAAGACAGAGAAGAGGCAATTAGGAGGTCAAAGATATGAGTATATAGATTAAAAGTTGAAATGCTGATAGCAATGCATATCATTAATACTTCAGAAAACTGAAGAGAAAAAAGTGATTCCAAAAACTTAATAGATAGAGGATGACTTGTTCTCATATGGTGGATCAAATAAGATTAGGCCCAGGGTTGCCAATACAAGACAGTTGATAGAGGGCAGATTCAGATTTTGACTATACAATTTATTTGCTAAGTAACCTGAAACAAGCTATTTGATTTCTTGGGATCTCAATTTCCTCATCTGTCATTAGGGATGATATTACTTTTTTCACAAGTTTGTTGTGAGGAATAAATAGGCTAATACAGAACTTAGTAAATAGAAAGTGCTAAATTAATGTTAGCTGTTATTAGAAAACTTATTAACAGCAAGCAACATTGGAAGCCTGAGCACAGTAGAAGAATAGCTTTAAAAGCCTGAGGGAAATCATTTCCAACTTAGAATTTTGTAACTAGCCACACTCTCAGTTATTATTTGTGGGGAAGAATAGATATTTACTTCTGACAAAACTATGTGTGTGTGTGTGTATTGTGTGTGTGTGTGTGTGTGTGTGTATAGATATATATGTATATATAACTCCTGAGCACATTTTTTTTTCACCAAAATGAGTAAGTAAACCCAAAAAATGGGAAAATAAGTTTTCTGAGATAGAATTCAATACTGAAAAGAGGCTAAAAGAATTCTCAATGTAATGTCAAAAGAAGTCCCAGGACAGAAGAGTTCCAGCAGCCTAGAGATACTAGTTCAGGACATTAGTGGGATATATGAGAAAGGTTATTTTAGAAAAATAAAGTTGATACATTATCTGACAGGTTTGATCATGTGAATAATTTGAATAAAAAGCATTTTAGATAACTGTCGAAGTTTTGGGAAAACTTCAACAGATATTTTTAAAATATTAAGCCAATAAAAATAAATAAAAGTTTAAATTTAAGGAAAGTAAAAATTATTGTTTAAGAAAGGCAATGAAATACTGTTGTAATGCTTGGCTCAGGATTACATAATATTGAAAATAGTAAATTTGGATTTAACTAATAAAACCATATTGGGAAGATGGGAAACAGAAAATGTGCGTGTGTGAAAGATGTATTATACTGCTAAATAGTAATCTTCTAAATTTGGAAAGCAATACATAATATTTACAACAAAGATGGTGAGGGGAGTGGTGTATAATAGATATCTCCTAGAAAAAAAATAAAGGAATGCATATTGTTCACTTCACATTTATTTTTAAATATCAAAGGTCACCTGCATTTGAGTGCCAAGGCCAGTGGTAGATTCAAACTTTTAGAGTCACTAACTACTGAAAACCAAAGTTATGAGTTTTATATTATTATGCTTCAATGTTTTTCTTTTTAAAAATATAAATATAATTTTTTTTTCTAAAATGTATTTTTTTCCTAGTTCAGCTTTTCTGAAGCCACAAGCATAGATTAATTTGCCTGTTATATAATCCATCTCAGGTTAAAACCTAGACAATCCTGATGCAGCCTCACACTTTGAAAAATCCTGGGGATCTGTGTCCCATTGCACATTGAAGATTTGGAAAAACGTGTTCTACAGCATGACCAACATAATTTTCAGAATTGGATTTTACTGAGTATTATAGGTCTACACTATGGCACTTCAAAGAAACAGACATTCCTACAGAAGGGTAGACTTGATGAGGGCTTAAACTTTAGGAATAAGCTGTGTCCAGGAGGAAACACTGGATAGGTGTTTATCTGTCCTGTGCTTTTTCTTAGGGCTATAGGGAAAATTAAGTTTGCTGTCTTGGATTTCTCCTCTCCTGTGTTTGACTCTAATTTTTCCTAAACTTCAATAATGATTGAAATATACAGAAGAGGATATAGGCAAAGAGCAGTAAAAGGCCAGTGTGGCCAATCCCCTCTCCTGTCACTTGAGTGGAAGGAGCAGCATTCTTCAAAAGAATTCTGGAAGATGACAAGCAGGGGCATGAGTAGTGGCCTACAACAAACTTAGAAGCAATGAGATGAGTATCTGAGCCATCGAGTGATAGATGTGAGACAACTGTTCTTTTTCCATGTATCACAAAATGGTGACACTGATGTTTGGAGGTATATTAGAATTATCCCAATGAGGATTTTGTATTGTCCCTTTCTCTCATATGTCTCAAATAACACCTTAAAGCATTTTGTCTTTGATGTAGAAGGAAGTACCCAGGCCAATATGGAGGCCCTGGTGGGTCCTAGGGTTTCTCTGAAATCTTGTAGAAGTTTAGGCACAAATCAAAATAGGTGTCTGTTGTTTTTGACCTTCTATCTTCCATCAAATTAGCTGAAGTCATATTAAATTTTAGAACAGGTTTGTATCATTTAGCTCATCCTTGGTGGATTATTAAAGTCAAATACATATTTTAATGAATTTTGAACTTAAAAAATGGTACCTTTATTTTGAGGAAAAAATATTACTCTTGGAATACTGGCTGTTCAGAGAGTTAAATCATCTGTATTACATGAAGGCTTTACATGTTGCTAGGTCAGGTATGCCCATGCTCTTACTGCTGCCAATTTCATCCTTACATATCACCCAGAAAAATGCTGACATATTGCCAATTAGAGTGAGTTTTCCTATCTCCCCTGTCCTAGATTTTATTGTTCAAAGATGAACATGGTGCAAGTATGAACCAATATGTTATGGACAATCAAAAAAGCTAAGAAAATATGTTGAAAATAATTGGGAGGAGTCCTTGCACAGGTTAGGCAAGGCTGCATTCTCATTATTCAAGAGGTTTTGGAGGAAAAATTTAAATAAGGAGCTGGCAAAGTTTCCAAGGGGGAAAGTATCTGACAGCTTAGAAAACTATTTTCCAAATTATTTTGCATCAATAGTGTTTTAAGTTATCTAGTTCAATAAATACATAATTTGAAAAAAAATCATAAAAAAAAGTTATTAGGGGGATGAATCTTCATTATTCAAATACCTATTTACATTAGGATATATTAAATCTTTACACCTAATATGCTGTCTGATACCTCATCGTGGATTTGATTTGCATTTTCCTGATGATTAGTTATGTTGAGCACTTTTCCATGAACTTATTGTCCATTTGGATGTCTTTTTAAGGAATATTTGTTAAGATCCTTTGCCTATTTTTAAATCAGGTTATTATTATCTTTTTATAATAGAGTTTTAACAGTTTCTTATAGATTTTGGATGTTAACCCCTTCTCAGATATATGGTTTACAAATTTTTTTTTCCATTCTGACTTTTCCTTTTATTTACTGCTTCCTCAGCTATGCAGAAGCTTTTTAGCTTGATGTAGTCACACAATTTTTGCTTTTGTTGTTTGTGCTTCTGGTGTTATAGCTAAAAAATCATTGTAAAGGAGATTTTTTCTATATTTTCCTCTAGGGTTTTTATGGTTTCTCGTCTCACATTTAAATCATTAATCCATTTCAAATTAATTTTTGTGAATGCAGTAAGATAGTGGTCTAGTTTCATTCTTTGCATATGGATATCTGGTTTTCCCAGTACCATTTATTGAAGAGAATATCCTTTTCCTATTGTGCATTCTTGACATCCTTGTCAAAAATTAGTTGGCCATATATGTATGTGTTTATGTCTGGGTTTTCTACTGTATTCCAATGGTCTATGTACTTGTTTTTATGCCAATGCCATACTGTTTTAATTACTTTAATAGCTTTGTAACATAGTTTAAAATCATGAAATGTGATGCCTCCAAATTTGTTCTTTCTCAAGACCGGTTTCGCTTCTTTGAGATCTTTGTAGTTCCATACCATACCAAGGGTCAAAGAAGAAATTGAAGGAATATTAAAAATATCTTGAAACAAATGAAAATTGAAACACAACATACTGAAACTTAGGAGATGCAGCAAAAGCAATTTTGAGGGAGGAAGTATAGTGATAAACATCTACATTAAGAAAAAAAAGATCTCAAGTAAACGATATAACTTTACACCCTAAGGAACTAGAGCAAGGTCAAACTGAACCAAAAGTTAGGAAGAGAACAACAAAGATCAGAGCATAAATAAAATATAAACTAGAAAAACAATAAAACTAAGTCAATGAAACTAAGCTGGTTTCCTGAAAAGATAAACAAAATGTCATACTTTAGCTAGACTAAGAAAAAAGAGAGAAGACCCAAATAAAAGCAGAAATGAAAGAGAAGACATTACAACTAATATCACAAAATACAAAGACTCATGAAAGACTACTATGAACAATCATCTGTCCAGAAATTAGATAACCTAGAAGAAATTAATAAATTTCTAGAAAAATATAACCAGCCAAGACTAAATCATGAAGAAATAGAAAACCTGAACAGATTAATAACAAGTAAGATTGACTCAGTAATTAAAAATCTTCCAACACAAATAAGCTTAAGACCAGATGACTTCACTGATGAATTGTTAAATACTAAAAGAAAAATTAACACTAATCCTTTTCAAACTCTTCTAAAAGATTGAAGAGTGGGAAACACTTCCAAACTCATATTTCAGGGCTCGCATTACTCTGATACCAAAGCCAGACAATGACACCGCAAGAAAAAAAATTACAGGCCAATAGCCCTGATGAACACAGATGCAAAAGACCTCCACCAAATACTGGCAAACCTAATTAACAGCACATTAAAAGGAATCATACACTATGATCAAATGGGATTTATACTTGGGATGCAAGGGTGGTTCAACATAACAAATCAATAAATGTTATACACTATATTAACAAAATGAAGGATAAAAGCTGTGATCATCTCAACAGATGCATAAAAACATTTGATGAAATTTAATATACTTTTATGATAAAAAAAATCTCAACAAATTTGATATAGAAGGAATGTACCTTAATATAATAAAGGTTATATATGACAAGCCCACAGCTAAGATCATAGTCAATGGTGAAAAGCTGAACATTTTTCCTTTAAGACCAGGAACAAGACAAGGATGACTGGTTTTATCACTTCTATTCAATAGAATATGAAAGTCCTAGCCAGAGCAATTAGAGAAAAAAGGAAATAAACGTCACTCAAATTGGAAAGAAGTACAATTGTCTCCTTGCAGATGGCATGATCTTATACAGAGAAAACCCTAAAGACACCAAAAAACCGTTAGAACTGATAAATTCAGTAAATTTACAGGACACAAAATCAACATACAAAAGTTAGTTGCATTTAGAGACTAACATTGAAGTATCTGAAAGAGAAATTAAAAAAGCAATGCCATTTATGACAACATGGTAAACAATAAAATACCTAGGAATTAATTTAAACAAGGAGGTGAAAGACCTGAAAACTATAAGACATTGGTAAAAGAAATGAAGAAGACACAAGTAAATGGAAAGATACCCCATGTTTATGGTTTGAAACAATATTGTTAAAATATACATACTACCCAAAACAATCTATAGATTCGATATGATCCTTATCAAAATTCCAATGGCATTTTTCACAGAAATAGAAATACAGTCCCAAAATGCATGTGTAACACATGGTTTCTTAATGTGTTGGGGATTTTTCTCAAGGGTGGTTTAGAACATTTGTTTGATGGGTTAAAGTCCCCATCATGCTCCACCCACATTGTGCTACTATAACATAGTTGAGTATTGAAATCTTGAGAGAGATTACATGCAGCTAATAAATAGGGATGTTTGTAAAAATGCCACTGAAATGATGTAGTAGTGGAATGCTTAGGAGTAAGAAAGTGAAGGATATATATAGAAGATTTAGAAATCAGTGTTAGAAATCAGACATGCTCCCAGAGAAACCAGTGTTTGAGTTTCTGTCACTAATTTCATGACATCTGGTTAGTAGTGTAAAGACTCGCTGTCAGATGTTTGGCAATATGTGAGCAGGAAGAAGAGGAGACCACTTCATTTGTGTTTGTTCTGGACAGACTACTATATTTCTATATATTTACTGTTTCTCAGACTTGTTAAGGGAGATAACAGGAAACCATTGTAAAAAAGAAAAGAGAAAGAAAGCATTGTTTTCAGTATATTTTTAGTGAGATAGATGATTTCGATGAGGTTGGGAAACTAATCAGGGTGTTCCTAGTGACAAATGGGAAGAATCTGAATATAGACAGTGTTGTGAGGATAGAAATAAGGAAATCATCTTAAAAATATGCAGGAAAAGAATTAAGGGCACTTTCTGATTGATGGAATATAAATGATGAAGAATAATTTAAGAATGATCTCTAAATTTCTTATTAGTTTAGGAGATAGATGGTGTCATCGCTAAAATGGGGAACATGGTGAAAACAAGTGAAGAAGAATTGGAGAATAAAGAATTGAATAAAGAATAAAGAATTGGAGATGAATAAAATGAGATAAAGATGATCATTAACTCAGATTTGAACACAGGAGTTTCCAGGTAGTGATGTTCAGAGGGCAACTGAATATATAGATTCAGCCTTTATAAGAAAAATCTTTGCTGTATATATGTATTTGGTTTTAATACATACATTTAAGTTTTAAATATATAAATGGTATTTGAGGCCTTAAGTGGAGTTTTCTTGGTGTTTGCAGAGTGAAAGAAGAGAGGAAGAGAAGAAAGAGAAGAAAGGGTATAGAAAAGATGGGAGTGGAAACAGTGAAAATGGAGAAAGGAGCTAATAAAGGAGGTAAGAAATGGCTGTGGAGGTCAGGACTTGATGTAAAAGAAACAGTGGAACTAAGGTAAGGAAGAAAGCATAGGCAACTTAGGGGGCAGAAAGGTTGTATAGACAACTGGTAACCTTGACATTGGTGATTTGGGCAATATCAGCAGAGTGGTGCCACTGGAAACCTCCTAATTGAGAATCATTGGGGGAGATAAACAATTTTAAATAACCATGTTTAGAAATCCAAAGCTTTAATTCAATCAGCACATCAGAGTAATTTGAAGACAATATGCATAATATGGGCATTATAGAGCTTAAAAAGATTTTGTAAAAGAAATGTATGTTTACAAGGAGATTAGTAGAGGTTTGAAACAATGTAGTTTTTATAGATTTTAATTTAATTGTATAATTTTTTGGTAGTTTGTGTTTTCACAGTACTGTGGCATTTAGATTTTTAAGCTTTGCAGAATTGCTAGCTGAATTGAAATAGATAGCGTTAGGTTCTCTGATTTCCATTTAAACGCTCAACAAACCATCACAAAAAAAGTAGTTTTCATGGTTTATAACAACTTTAAGAGATTTGGAGCTGTGCTATGGATACATCTAATTATACTAAATATGACTTTCAAAATTACTCTTTCCTATTACCTGGTCAAATTAGTGTAGAAGGAAATGGTTTGCCTAGATATAGGATGCTAATATATATTTGAACATTCGATATATTAAAGAACCCTCTGTACAACAAAGTAAAAATTGCAGAATCTATTTAGTACATATAAAATTTAATTAAAAAGAAAATATTGAGTTTTTAGAATCAAATTTTTTATTACGAAGCCAGATATTTTTATTAACTGGCAGAAAGGTAAATTACAGCTCTCAATATTATCTATTGAATTTTAGATGATTTCATGTATAATTTTAGTGAAAAATTGATTGCAATAGGAGGGCAGAATCAAGAATTATAGAATATTAGAATAGGAACATATGTTGGCTCTCATCTTGTTAGCCCCAAACTCCTGCTTTTCAGGTGAAGAAATTATAGCTTGAAAAGGTTCAAGGGAAACAAAGATCCTAAAAAAGTAGGTCTAAATGGAATGCTTCAGTAGAAGATTTGGAATAAATAGATGTTAGCTTCCCATCACTGGATAACTACAGAATATGGGTGATGAGCCATAAGGAGAATTGGGATGTAAAATGAAAGCAAAGACAAATACTATGGAAAAATTGCAAAGCTGTAACAGAAGCAACTCCATTAGCTACAGGGTAACATGCTAGGAACTAGTTGATGAATGCCAGTTCTTACTCTAGAATCACTCAGATTTTATAATATTTTAAATACTTCAGGTTGTAAAATTAAGAAAAAAAGCATTTAGTGTTATCTCTTACTAAAAACAGTTGTGCTCATGGAGTTCATTCTCCCATATAAAATTACATATTACTCATTAAAATGCTTGTTGGCAAATTAAGGGAGAATAATCCAAGAATAAATTAGTATAGTTATAAAGATACTTGTTATCTTTTAAAATTTTGGTTTAAAGATTAAGAGAATTGAAAGCAGACTAAATTTCAAAAGAACAAGAAAAAGATGGTTAAATCATTGAAAACTACTTTTATAATCACTTGCTATGCAGTCATTAAAAAGAATGGATTCAAAGAAATGTATAATGACTTTGGGAAAGATAATTATATAATAAGCAGGAAACAAATGACATATATATATATATATATATATATATATATAACATAATAAATATAAATGTATGTATGAGAAGAAAGAAAATAAATAAAAAAGACATATATACATAATATATGACATATATATAAATATATAATATAATAAATATAAATGTATGTATGAGAAAATAAAGAAAAATTAAAAAAGAAAAGTTAAAAATGACCTACTTGTTAATATTGATTTTTTTTTCCTCTTATTTTCCAACTTTGAAACTCTCTTCAAACAGTGACTATCTATTACTTTTATTATGCTTTGCACCTGTATCAGTCAAACTCTAGTCAGGGAACATGCAAGCAATTTCAACAGAGTGAATTTAATGAATAGTTAACCAAGTAAAAGATGGTTAACTACTGAGAGGAGTCAAAGTGAGCTGTAAGTGTAATAGGTTATCAGCTACAGAAGGCTGTTGACAATCCTAGGACTGAGAAGGATTTTGACCTTGAATAAACTCAGAATTTCAGAAAGCCCATTCCCATTTCTCCCTTCTTAGAAAGCTGAGATGCATTCCTCCGAGGAGATAGATGGTGTAGTCACTACAAATACACACCTCCAGTAAGTGATGAGACTTACTGAAGGCTACTCACAGCAAACTCGAGAGCTGCCTACCAATGTGGCCAAGAAGAAACTTTTTGGTGGTTACTAGGAACCACAAGAGCATCCCCTTGCCACAAGGAATGCTACACGGGGAGCACACGGGACAATGTTCTTCCAGTCATCTGTGAGGCAGGTGCAGGAAAAATGACTCATTTCTCCCTCCTTCAGTCTTGTTCTAGGTGATTTACTATGCCCTTAATAAATGTAGATAATAAGAAAATGGGAGACAAGGACATTTCCTTTTAATTCTATCTTTTTTTTAATATCTTTTAAATGTTGTTTTTTTGTTTTGTTTTGTTTTGTTTTGTTTTGTTTTTTTAGAGTAATGCATACAACCTAGAGATATACAATTCTAACTAATGCTACCTTGAGTTAATGTCTGGTAGACAACAGATTGGTAACTATTTATACATTGATGTAAATATTCTCAGTCTAATGATTAAGTAGTGAATGACTGCTGGCTTTATTAAGACATAATTCCATGTTTCAAAAAAGCAAATCTGCCATATCATTCACTGCTTGAAAGTCTTCAATGATTTCCCCTTGTTTCAATAAAGACACAGATCTACAGTACAACTGTCAAGCTCTTGATAATCTTGATCAGATTACTTTTCAATTTTTATTTCATGACATGCCGTCAATTTTTATTTCAGTCACATCGGCTTTAATTTATTTTCTTAAAAAATCATATTTTTTTCTAGTTCAAGACCTTCACACTAGTTTCTCCCTCTGCAGAGCGTGCTCTTCACATGCCCTCCCACTCATCTCATTCCCCCTTCTCTTCTCTCTCTATAGTAGTAAATAATTAGTTGTGTAATTAATTGTTTAGCTTTGGCTTCCTGGTAAGTTGGACGTACCATTCAAATCTAAACACTCTGTTGTAAATTAAAAGTATTTCATAGTAGGTATTTATCAAATCAAGAGAATTAGTGAATAAATCAATGAGAAAGTGAAAAGAATGATGTGAAGTGTGATATATAATGGGCAAAAAAGAGGAAGTAAAATTGAAACGAAGCTTTTATGCTGCTTTTCTCAATCATTAGCATTAAACAACATATTTTAAATATTTAAAGTAAGACAAAGTAAGGTTTGGGCCATTCAAATGAGGAAATATATTGCCATAAAATGGTTGATGCAGGGTTTTGTCATTATATCAGTGTGATTAATATAACAATATCCAATATTTAATATTTAGTTTTAAATTATTGATTAATTTCTGAAATTTTAAGTTAAAATTTGTTAATTTCTAAAAATTTGACAAATCTAATGAAAAGGTACATGGACTTTTTGTCTATATTAAAAAATACTGATTCTTGCATAGAGGGAACATTTATTTCATCCTCAGATTAGTCACACCTTCCTCCACATGTCTTCTTTACCTTCCCCCCAAAAAAGCATTTTCTCCAAATAATTTATCCTCATTATTTCTCCCTGTAAATGATAAATATATAGTTTATATACATATATTTATATAAGTATAAATATATTCACACACTTTCACATAGAATTTTCATGTTGTAAAGTATACTTATAATCTTTATTCAACAACATTTTTACTATGTTGCTTAGCAAATGGCTTTTATTTTCTGGCAGAAGATGTAGGAAATTTATAAATGACTACTTTTAATTATGAAAAGTATTTAATATAATATATTGATGGCAGCATCAATTATATATCGATATATATTATATATCGATATATAATTGATGCTGCCATCAATCTAAAATATAATTCCAATAACGTATCTTAGAGGTTAAGTGGGGATGAATATTTACCTTTTTTTTTTAGCTGGTTAAAGTTATGTCGACATTCAGAAAAAACAAGGAGCAGAAGATAAGCTATCTATCCTTTGTTTACATTTCATAACAGATCTCTTTAGGTGACAGAGCAGATGGTCACCAATGTGTAAACAGAGCACTGTATTAACCAGAAGGATTCCAGCATGCATATAACTCAAACATACATGAGATTCAGTCTTATCATTTAACTCTGCTAATTTCAATATATCCTATTCTATGTCACATAATATTTTTCATAAAAAAACTAATTTAATAATTAAAAGTTCATTTATGCTATATCATCGTTACATACTGCTTTTATCTTAATATTACTTTGGCATTTTAAGTATGTTCAGAATTACTAACTTTAATTTTATTTTTGTTAATCTTCCATGAAATATATTTATATAACCGTATCATATGTGATATATGTGACACAATATTCTCTTATTAGTCGCAAAAGAGAAAAGATTCAAAAGTAAAGAACATTGCTGTATTGTTTTGTCCAGTAGTTCTCTTAATTTCTGTTGCTACATTTGATATGATTTTCACCTTTAAAAATATATTTAAGGATAATATGTGATACATCCAATTGTTTTTTGCTAAATTTTGAAATAGAAATTTAAAATCTTTAATTCTGAACTGCTCAATAAATATTTCTCCATTTCCTATCTTAAAATAGATATAAAAACAAGCTTTAGCTGATTTCAGCCTTAAATTTTTGAATTTTAAAAATTGGAATTTTTATATTTTATAGAGCTAAAAAATAAATGTTATACTTTATGGTATAACTGAAAGCCAAAGAAAACAAACAAATTATGATAATGGGAGATCCAAATTGAAATGATTACAACCAGTCCTAATTCTTCATCCTTCAGGTTCATTCTTACTGTCTTAGTTTGTATATTGTTTTTTTTTTTCTTGCTTCCAACTTATGTCTTTTATTGTCAGAAGGGAAAATGATCATCAACATACAAATTTCTGTGGGTAAAATGTTCTATTTTCTCACAACCTATGTCATGAAAAATTTCTTTTTTAGTCTCTCTGATTTTTCACTTAATCTAGTCTAGAGGAAATACATACTTCTCTTTAACTTTCTGTGTTAAAATATCAATGGATTTAGGGAAGGAGTTTATATTTAGCAGTTTTTACAAAGGAAATGTCCTCTTAGATTATTTTAAAAATATGATTCAATAAGAATTACAGGACAGTGCAATGTCTGAAAAATATGTATTTGCTGTAAAAGAATTCTTTAGAGGATGAGACCCAATTATCTTTAGAACTAATTGTACTTAAACTTCTTATTGCTAGTGTAATAAAGGGCTCTAAGAATTTAACAATATACTAGGATTAAGAGTATTGATGAAAGAATTTAAAAATTTAATTCAATGAGTATCTATCATTTTTAAAATCTACACAGGGTCATGGAAAACAAGGTGCTCAGTTTTCAAGAAGGTTAACATTTAAAGAAAAATAAATTTTTGCCCAATTTTCTTACCCTTTTACTCTTGTTGATTGCTTTATAATGATAATTTGGTTGCCAAATTAGACATTGTAGAAGAAGATTAAATTACAATACTGTTGACTGGGGTAAGAAAGAAAAGAATTAGCTAACGTTTTTATTGGTATTTTTCTCTCTCTTGAGTGTTCCAAACTTAGGGCTCTATAGTCCAGCTAATAGTGTAGCCTCGCCCCACAGATAAGAAAGTAATAGATATGAATTTTAGGACAGGGGAATGGGCAATTTGTCTTTCTATTAGCGAGAATTAAGTCAAAGTAACTTGTATATCAGGAAGATAAATGTACTTATTTCTTTTATTAGTCTAGTAGACATTCAATACTAATTGTGATTTGAATCAAGCCATATGCACTAAAACTCATTGTAGTTTCTAGATCATTATAGATCATATTATGTAATAATTTAATTACTCAGTAGATTAAACAATTTCCCTCTCAATATAGCAAATGCATGCTGGGAGAAAAAATGTACTGAAAAACATTAAAAAAATGTTAAAGCATCCATTAGTGTAGGCCTCCAGCACAAAATGAATTCCACCATATTGGTCTTTAAAAAAATTTTTTTTATAGAAATTTAAGTTTTAAAAAGTACATCTTTTATCTCTAGAAAAATGGAGTAGGAATACAGAGAAAAGCCAAAACATGAGATAAGATAAAGGGAATATCCTTCCCAACTAGCCTCTGTTAAAATATTTGTTCCATTCTAACAAAGAATTGTGAAGAAACAAAAATGTTATCTCTTCTCCAGGATATGTTTCTGGTTTGAGGTACTCTAAAAAATGCCATTCTTGGCTATTTATTTACTTGCCAAATGTTTGTTTCTTGAACCTGGTTCTGTGAGTCTTTCTATTTGATTTTTCTTTTTTTCTGAAGAGCAGTAGTCAGAACTAATGACTATTTCTTTTACAAATTTTTGTATGGCCTAGGAAAATGTTTTAAATATAGTGACTGCTTCAAACTGTTGATGATTGTTAGTCTAATGGTTAATAAATATGGAAAATTTACATTTTTTCTTTAATAAGTTATTTTATAGTGTCCTAAAGAAATTAAAGTACATTCCTTTTCTAATTATATCTTTATATTTTATAGATCAACAGAATTGGTTGAGAATAATGAAATAGAGTGAATTATGTTGAAATCTTGTCACAAGGTGGCACTGCTGTTTTAAATATAAGACTATACCTAACAATTCTCTTTTTGGGGGTGATCTTTCAAAATCTTTAAAATATTTTGAAAATATGTCATACTATCATAAGGATTTTAGATCTCCAATAAACTTTTAAATAGAGGCATCCACAATTAGTGTTGCTTCTTGGCTACAATGTTTACAGTTTTGTTTTTTTTTCTATCAAGGTCTTTGAAGTTCCAGTTCTCAAACACCCTGCTTTAACTGAATTTAGATATACAAATCTAATTTAATGCCCTTAGGGAAAAATAATCAGACAGACCTATTTTAGGCCATAATATTTCTATTTTTGACTTTCATTTCTTTATTAACTTGTTAAAAAGTAATTGATTCCATTTTAATAAATGTCATTATTAGGGTGTGAGAATCAATTTTTATCTATTAAGTCAGTGATTACTATTTTCTTTTTTTTTTTTAGAAAATAGAAAAGAATTAATATTCCAAATTGGTATTTGGAAAGAAGGCAATGTCATAAGTCTTACTACACAAGTACATACATTTCATATGCACAAAGTTGAAATCAAAACCAAGATAAAATAACATCACACACTCATGTTCTCTGTGAGAAATATTTATTTAGGCTTATTTTTATTGTACATATAGTCATGGTTTCTATAGCTATAGTTTTAATTACAAAGTATCATTTTTTACATGAAATCAGTAATCTCAGTATAAAGTATCTGAACTACAAAAGCCAAAAGGTGAGAGGTGCTGCTTATTAAGCAGGCTAGAAACATTAATAAGGATAAAAGTTTGCTAAAGGCAAAGAGTCACCTTCGCAAGTATAAAGAGAAAAGAATATTACCAAAAACAACCTTCCTGCCTCAAGTTACTGAGATAGTATTAGTTTAAAAATACAGTTTTAGAAAGAATATCATAACAGCTTTTAAGCTTAACAAATTGTATGTTCTTAAAGAATAATTAAGTTGGATCTCTAACCCTGAATGAACCTGCTTGCCATATGCAAATAGCTTGTGTGCTTGTCTTCAGATTTAACACATGATTCACTCATGCTAGCATCCCTGGACAGATTGCCAGTCTTGTAGGTATACCTTCTGCAATGAGCCAGTCCTCTGAATATTCTTTTTATTAGTTACTTGGAAGTAAGAACAAGGAAGAGGAAGAAAGAAGAGAAACCTATGTAGTTTTAAGTGAAAAACAAAACCCTCCAGCTAGAGATTCCAGCACTGATGTCACCTTATCAGAGATCCCCTTCCTTGACTGTTACTCACTCTACCCAGTGCCCTGACATGGCAGATATGGACTTGTGTGTTGTCTGTCTTCCTCACTAGACCATAAACTGCATGGGAACAGAACTGTTTTGTTCACTGCCGCATCCTCAATGTCTCAGCCACTCAACACATGTTAAATGTCTCAATGAATGTTTGTTCAATAAGTAAATGAATTTTCATCATGGACATAGAGATGTGATTGCTTTTATTTTCATCATAATAAGGAACCCATATTAAATATCTATTAAACATGAATTTTAGGAGCTACTATTAGACAATGCCTGAAATTTGGCTTTACCTGTCTAAAACTTTTGAATGTCCAATGTTATTTTTCTGTAATCAATCTGTAACATATAACATATAAGAAATACGTAGCAGTTTGAGGAATCAGAATATTTGAGCTGTGGCCACCAAGGGGCATTAACTTGGTAAATTCAGCCTATTTTAAGTCTGCTCTCAGCCTTAAACACACAAACATTCAATAGTCTTCTTAGTGGAGATTATAGCATTTTCATAATAATAATTTAGCCTACTCAAACTTCTCAAACTGGGCATGCTTGTTAACTTGGGGCAGCTGGCTGAGTGCCACAGCCAGAGTACTCCCATGAGAGCGAGTACAGAAAAGTATGGATAGAGAGGCAGAGAGCGTCAGCCAAGGTCTAAATAGGAGCCGGGCTTCTCAACGTTTTCTCTAGATACTTATATGCATGGAGATTAGGGATATAGCTTGAAATAAGCTACCTTAAATATGTTTATACATTTTTATAGTTTACTTCATAATATATCTATGTTTTATTTAAAATAAAAATAATGTTCTTACTCTCAAAAGATGATGCTCTAGATTGCTGTTTTTTCCTGTTTCCTGTGGCTTTATATTACTACTGATGCACGGCCTGTAATAGAGTACACAGCTTGATAAGTGTGGCTTACACCATCATTCATCTATTTATGTATTCGGCCACCTATTATGTGCCTAGCACTGTGCCATGATCTTGGGAAAGATAAGCAAGACAAATACGGGAGACAACTAATGAGCAAGTAAGTACCATGTGGTACCTGCAATGATAGAGGTGGATACGGACTGGTATGGGAATTGAGGAGTATGTAGTCGAGCCTGAGTTAGGAAAAATTTTAGTAGGAAAAGCTTCCTGGATAAAATTTTCTTATACCTATAAAAGTATCAGTTAAAAGTGAAATTGCAATTAAATGCAATAAAAACGTATCATGGAAATTGCCAACTGGTGAAATATTCAAATGGTGAAAGAGAATGGAAAAGTGGATAGAATTGGGAAATAGCTGTTAAGAGATCTGAGCTTTAAAATTCCTTCTATCACTCACAGTTCAGAAAACAAATGTATCTAGGGTTAGCAGGTATAGCCCCTACCTCTGTTGGCTATATTCTTCTCTATTTTTCCCCCAAATTAAGCTATGGGAGCTAGAGATAGCTGGTATTTCGTGATAACTCTAGTGTGCCAGATATTGTGATATACTTTTTCTTATAATTTTTAAAAATAAAATTTCCAACATTCACAAAAGAAGAGCAAATTGTATAATGAGCTGGGAGAATATCTAGCTTCCAAAATAATGTTTGAACTGGTTTTGAATTCTTGGGTACATTGCTTAACTTTCATAGCCTGTGTTAAGTAAGGTTCTTTGAATTGCAATGACATATACTAAACTTAGATGAGCCAAAGCAAAAGAAGACATTTTTTGAAGGATGTTGGGATCTCTAGCTGAATAAACAAACATTGGGTGGGGGTTCAGAAACTTGGGGTTCAGAGACTTGAGTCCTGATGCTCCCATCTCCATTTCCATCAACTTCATCCTTCTTTCTTGTTGCTGAGTTTTTTTTTTGTTTTTTGTTTGTTTGTTTTGTATGTGTATGTGTGTTTGTTTGTTTTTTTACTAAATGACAGAAAAGACAGCTGCCAGTAGTTTTATAACTTAGAGTATATCAAAATCCAACAATCTTCAACAAGATACCAACTTCTGGAATAATGAACTGTGGCCAGGGGTAAAATGAAATAATTGAAGAATAAGGAAACAGAAATCATGTGCATGGGATGAGTGAAGTGTAATTAAGGAAAGCTGGGAGAAAAGGATGTCGTGCAAACAATCACGTGTACATCCTTTATGAGGACTAAATGATTTTATCTGTAAAACGAAGTCTTTGAAATACATGATTGCTAAGGTATCTTCTGGTTCCTAATATACACCTCTTTCAAAGTCCCTAGGTATGCCTGTAAAAAGTTTGTTACTTTGAAAGGGCAGGAGAATCCATGAATAAATAATAACATGTCCTGTAATATGAGTTTATCCAAAGGTCAAGACTACAGTGTGTCATTTTTAAGTGTATATTTTAAGGTGACAGGCCATTAATATAAAATTTTAATAAGAGAAGGAACCCAAACCAGACAATTTCATTTTACATTAAATACGTTTTAACTGTGTTGTCATACTGACATTTCCCATCCATAGACATGATAGAAAAGTAAATTAAACTAAAGAACAAGAAAATTTCTACATAAAACCCAAGAATTTGTTTCTCATTACTGCTATTTTATGTGTTGAAATCTCCAGTTTATCCATTTTAAACTTATCTATTAAAGTTTCTTTATAGCCTTAATGTTCCCAACATAGCCTAAAAATTTATGGAGTTTTTACCTTGAAATCCCAATACGAATAATTTTTTGGGTGTATGCATTTTATTTTATGTTATTTGGTTGTTACTCATTGAGTGTTCAGTGAATATGTTAGGCTCTGATAAAAAAAAATACTTCAAATGTAGACATTATTCCTCTTTATTTCTTTAATTTTTAGCATGGAAATGTCAAAGATACACAAAAATAGAGAAAATAATATAATGAACCTTTTTATACCATCAACCAACTTCAATGATGATCATCCCAAACTCTTTCCACCTGCCTGTTACCATGTAGAATCTCTATGAAAGTGATATCAGGGAAAGCCAGTTACAACAGTGGATTAAATAAAATCCAGAGTCTCATAACATAACACAAAAACGTCCAGGTTTCAATAGAATATCTGTCATCATACCAAAACTAAAAAGATCTAAACTTAAGAAAAAAGATGTCCAGAGATGTCAACAGTGAGATGACAGAAATTTTAGAAATATCTGACAAAATTTTAAAGCAGCCATGACAAAAATGCTTAAACAAGCAGCTAAAAACATACTTAAAACAAGTTAAAAAAAGAGAACACTCAAACTATGTGAAGCAAAACCTAATAGAACTGCAAGGAGAAATAGATGAATCCACTATCATATTCCCTGAATTAGAATTTCTTTCTGCTTTATATACTTTGAAAAGATTTTGCTTCCTGCACTGACAGAACTGATATATACTCTTTGTTATATTTTTTGCTTGCATGTTCTTCCCCCTACCTGATAACACTGCTTATGAATAAGGGTAGAATTTGTATTTGTTCATTTCTCATTAATTTCTTTATTCATTTATCATACCTATTCTATATGTGTATGTTATATTTGTAATTGCATACTACTTGAAGCAGAATAATTATACACATAATGAATTAGTAAATATGCTATGTTGGGTAATGTGTAAGGTACTAGAGATATAGAGATGAGCTATTCTTAGCAATAATAAAATGATAAATTATATTTATTAAGTATTTATTATGTATCAGGCTCCATGTATAGCATTTTGCTTGCACTGACTTGATTTTCATTTTTCGGTTGGTTTTATATTTGTTTGTTTGTTTCTAACCTTCGTTTGTTTTATAACATTCTCAAAAGGTAGGTACTAATTATTAATTCCCATTTAACATGTAAAACAACTGAGGATGAAAGACATTAAATAACTTACCTAAGATTACACAGTATTGTAGGCTGGATTTGAACCTAGATAATCTGATTCAATAATTCATGCTCTTAATCAGTACTCAGGGATCTCTAATACAGTTGGGGAACCTATCCAAAAAGAGATACTGCTTGATAAGTTCCACAGTATATCAGCAGGATGAAAGGAGGCACATGTCTAAAGGAAGAGAGACTTAGTTACTGAGGTACAAAGGATTAACAGAAGTTAAAGATAAGCAGAAATGACAAAAGATGCAGTTTTGGGTGGAAAGAAGTACATATAGTACAAAAGAGAAAAGAGAGCATTGCTGAGACAGCATGGGGATTATTACGGATGAGGTTTAGTGAGGAGAGGTGAAAAATGGATAGAGTCAAAGAGAGACTGACCATAAAGTGCCAGGTATACCTTTCTAGAATTAAGGATTTTTTTTTTTTTATGAGGACGACAGGATATTACTAAAGTACTTACCTTTGAAAAGATTTCCTTTACAAAGAGATAACTCTGGAGCAGTGTGGACAGTTTAGAAGATATCAAGTGAGGTGAGATTAGAATTGGGAGTCGCAGTAACTAGAGAAGTAATTCTTATCTTTGCGCTTCCTAGAATTGAGCACAAGTACTGGCTCTAATATGAGAGCAACCCATATACACCAAGTTGAATTGAGCCTAACCTGAGGGTCAGAAAGGTTTAATTACTTGTCCTCAAAACTTACCTAGCTATCTGGTGATAGAACTGGGACAAGAATCTTATCTCATGCTTTCTTTTATCTTAAACACAATCTGAGAAACATTGATTGCATCTATACCATTTGAAATATAAAATAATTTGCTAAGTGTGTTTAGAAATGCACTCGAATAATATACGCAGATGTAAAGTTATAGTTAAATCTCATTTCTTGTCTTTCCTTATTGTGTGCTTAATTTTCTGAGTCCATGGCCTCAAATATTCAAGTTCTTATTTTCCGAATGATCTCCAGAGTCATCTTCCTTGCTAGATAGTTCTCCCATTCCCAAGTTTCTGTCTTCTAATGCTTAAGGGAAAAAAGTAGTGAAATAGGATAAGAAATCTGGGCTAGGGGAAAATTATCACCATAACAGCTATTAAAACATGCCATTAATAACCTAATGTAATATATATATATAATCCTCCTCTTTGAAAGACTAAGAGGCAACCTTTTGTTATTGTGTTGTGGTTATGTTTTCTTTTCTTTTGTTTTCCCTGTTACTGCTTTGCTCTGAAAGATAGTCTTCTCTTATGAGGTCTAGAGATTGACATTTCTGTGACTTAATCTATATGTCCAAGGACACTTCAAAGGTTAAGTAAATTCTATTTCTGATATTATGATCATTAAATTGTAAAAGCTAGTAGCTTTAGGTTTTGATAACTTTGGGCCCTTAATTTTGAATAAAGGTTCTATCACTACTTTGAAATATCAGATACTGCACATTAGCAATGGGCTATAAAAATCTATAACACGGGATTTGTCAGACAGGTTTTATGAGTATTTTGGCTAATTTTAGAAGTAGAATTGACCTAAATATACTATGGCATATGAAATAATATAGATACACTTTGTATATATACTCAGTAAGTATACATATATACACATATATATACACACACACACATACTCACATATAGATATGTTTTTGTTTGAAAGTAAACATATAAATTTTAATGCAATTGCCTCGTTTTCAAAGACAAATCTAGGGCAATTGATTTGGAAAGGAAATTTTATAATTTACCTAAAAATATTCAAGCATATCATTTAGTTATTTTAGTCTTCAGGAGGTCAAGGAGTTGCTTCTACTTAGATAACTGGAATGATTTGGAAATGACAAAACAAAGTTAAAATTGAAAAGAAATCAAAGCACTTGTTATAACTAAACTTTAGAGATGCAAGCCTAGGGTACACTTGCATAACAGTAAATGTTTTTTTTTTTGTTTTTTGTTTTTTTTTGCAGTACACACCTGAGTTTTTCTATTTATAGAAAGATATCACGAGTTTAAACACAGAGAAAAATGGCTCAGAAATCCAATAAAATTTGGAATGCACAGCTACTAGCAATATCAGGGGATTTTTACCCAATATATTTGCCAACAAATCAATAACATAAGTAAATCCTCTGCATTGTGGGCAATCAAATGCTCACTAACAGGTACTACTGCCTAAATTAATATAATCTCAGAAATGCTCTGTCTGTGTCAAAGCTAATGCCTTTGAGGCTTAAAATTCACACATGATAAGCTGGGGGATATTTCTTAATAATGATTTAAATAAAAGGAAATTATGTGAAGATTCTGAATTAAATGCTCTCACACTGAGTGGGCTCAGTTTAAATTGCTCTTGTCTCTAGATGGCATGTTTCCCGCTGTCCATATTTCTTCACAATGCATACTCAAAGAAAGCAGAAAGCATTTTTTGGAAAAAATTGACTTGTTTCACTAAAACCTATCACTACATCTTGTGACTGTTATAAAGATGGTGTTAGATGTCATGGTTCATTGAAATGGCTCTCAACACTCATACTTTCGGACCCAGATGAAAAGTTACCACTTCTCCGAAACCTACCAAGATTCCCCAAGGAAAATCAGTGGCTTTCTCCTTTATTTCTAATTACTGTCTCATAGTGTTCATCACACTGTTTTGTAACCACTCCTTCTAGCTCTTTAGTACAGCATTAGGATCTGGCACATATTTTACTGAGTAAATGTGAATATCATATTAAGTAGGCAACCGAGCATATAAACAACATCTGTCATATAGTTTAATGGTAGTATTGGGTTTTAGTTAAATTAAATTTTATTTTGAAGGTCAAGGTTTAACATGGAAGATAGCCAATACAAAAAAGAAAAAAAGTCATGTTATAATGTTATAATCGTGTTTCTTTAAGTTGACACATCCAGAGTTTGTCAACATGCTAGCACTGTGCTTTGTTCACTAGGAAGATTACTAATACAGTCATATAAAAATTTTTGAATAGCTATTACCTACCGGGAACAGTATTAGATGCTAGAATTATAGATGAATAAGGCAGAGTTATAGCTGGCCTTAAGGAAATACCAATTAAACAAAAAGACCTACTCTCAGAAAATTTTCAACTTACTTAAAATATATTCTATATGTGTAATTTATTTATTATTTTTATTGACTAACACTGATGCTAAAAAGAAACAAAAACAAAAACAAAGAAAAACAAAGTAAGGTTAATGCCACGTTAGAAAAAAACTATTTTTTCTTCTTAGAAAGAGAACTGCAATTGTTTAGCTAATGACTCAAATTTAAGAACATGGCTTGAAAATATTTATTCAAGAAGTACCAAAAATATGACATTTTAATATTCTTGATAGTCATATGTGAGAGAGAAAGAGGAGAGAGATAGGATAGAGAAAGAAGAAGAAAATAAAGTAGAGATAAGTTAGAAAAGGATAGCATGAGAATAGGATTAAAAGAGACTTGAGAAGAAAGATAAAAAGAAAGAAAAGGGGAATGCTGAAAATAGAAAAGAAAAATAATGGTTAGGAAAAGTTTAATGTAGACAAAGGAGGCAAATACAGATACAAAAGGCAAGAGGAAACCAAAAAAATCAGCTAAAATAGTTGATTCTAGGGCTTCAGAGGATTGAGAAATGGAGGAGAGGGCGATATATGCAGGGGGCAGTTACATTTGTGTAAAAGCCTTTTCGGTTTATTTAAATTTTTATAAACTTAATGCGAATATATAACTAGAATTAAAATGAAAATAAAACCTAAATTTAAAACCCTACCCTGACCCTTAACTTTTCCATTTACCAAAACTTTCTCTGCTCACTTTATGGCAACCTCCCTTAAAGTAGTTTTCTATATGTGAGTTTACCTCACTTCTCTCGCCCCCATTTTTTTTCAAGCCACTCCAATCAAACTTTAGTCTCCAACAGTCTACCAAATTAATTGGCTCTGTTTAAAGGCAATGATGACCTGCATCTTGCCAGAGCCAATTTTTCATTGTAATCATCTTATTTGAAGTCTCAATAGTATTTGACAGTTGAACACTGGCTCCATTCTTGAAATATTTCTCCTAAGTCCACAGTGACATAACATTTGAGTGTTTTTCTCCTTTCCCTTTCTACCTCCCTGGCGGCTCCTTTGAAGTCTCCTTCAATAGCTTCATCTCCTTGACAGATACGTAAGTGCTGAAGGACTCTAGCTCTCGGTCTTTAGCCCCTGTCTTCTCTCATTCTAATCTTCTCCCAAGATGATCTTTCCAGTTTCGTGACTAAACTATTGACTACATGCTAATGACACACTTAAGTTTACATTTCTAGACTAGATGTCTCCTGGGCTTCAGGCTCCTATGGACCACTGCTTATTCAACATATCCACTCTCGGTTTAATAGATACATGAAAGCTAACAGGGCCAAAATAGAATGAATAATTCTCATTTCCCCTCAGTCTGCTCCTGCTCAGATGTACTCCTCTCAAAACTTCCCCATCCCAGGAATTGGCATTTTTATCTGCCCTGTTGCTCAGACCAGAAGTATGAGTCATATTTCCTTGTATCTCACAACTATTCCTTTTATATAGCTTGCCTCATCTCTTCTGCCAAAATATATTCCAAATCCAAACATTTCTCATTATTTTCACTGTATTTCCATAATACTCTTGTCTGAGATTCTGAAATAGTCTCCAATTTAAATAGAACCCTTTATTCATTCTTGCTTAAATGCAGAATTATTCATTCATTCTTGCATAAGTTCAGTCTATTCTCCATGCAGAAGCCAGAAGTATGTATTTAAAATGTAAATCAGATTATGGCATTTCATACATAGAATCTTCCAATGGATTTCTATCAAAATCAAACACCCATATTAATTTACTGAGTTTATATGTTTCTACATAATTTGGCTTCCACCCTCTCTCCAAACTCATTCTTACTCCTTATTCACTATATTCATCCCATACTGGCTGTCTTAGTCCACTCAGCTACTATTACAGAATACCATAAACTGGGTAGCTTGTAAACAACAGAAATTTATTTCTTATAGTACTAGAGGCTAGGACTTCCAAGATCAAGGTGCCTGCAGATTCTGTGTCTGATGAGGACCCACTTTCTTTTCATAGATGGCTGTTCTCATATGGTGGAAGGGACAAAGGATTTCTAGAGTCTCTTTTATAAGAACACTAATCCAGTTCATGACTTAATCACCTCCCAAAGTCTTCACCTCCAAATATTATCACATTGGGGATTAAGTTTCTTTTATATATATGATTTTTTAGGGACACAATCATTTAGTGTATAATATTGGCTTTCTTTCCACCCCTCAAACATTCAAGCTTATTTCCATTTCTGTGCCCTTGCTATTCATTCTGCTTTGAAACTTCTTTCAGCAAATATTTACATGGCTCTCTATCTCCTTATTCAGGTCTCAACAAATGTCACCTCGTCAGAGAAACATTTCATGACCACTCCAACTAGAAGAAATCTCTCTCTCCTCCCTCCCCTCACCATATTCTCTATAGCATTAATTTCTTTTTCTCCAGAAACAAAGCACCTGGTTGTCCTATTTATGATTTTTGTGTATTTTTTACATATTCTTTATATGTCAAAAATTTTTCTCATCCCATTTGGATATAAAATTGCTCCCTTCATATGATAGTGTGTCTAAACAAGTATTTAGCACAAATAAATGCTTAAAAAATACTTTGTTTAGTGCATAAGTGAATCTGTTGTTTTAATTCTGCAGCAGAATAATAAAAAAAAGTCCTCAGGATGGCTTGAGTGCATAAATCTTTCAATGCACCTCTTTTTAATCCTTTGAAATATGCTGGACCCTCATTATTCCAAACCTCTTGTAGGCTGCTGAGGTAACATGCTGGCTCATATCTCTTTTACATTTGTCCATAGTCATTATTTCCTTTACTTGAGATTCTTTTCCCTTCACTCTATGAAGAATTCCAACCTGCATCCATGAAAAGTATTTCCTTCTGAAATAATTTGAGACTTCCTCCTTCCCTACTCTATCACTAGGTTTAGTTCCTTTATCCTCTGCACTGTCATACCACTCTCTGTGTATCACTCTGATTCTATCACTTTTTGGCTTTTTGCTATCACTTTCTAGATTGTGATATCATGGAGGAAAAAGATTTTTTATCTTGTTTACAGTTCTATTTTGTGTATGACATAATGTGTAATTCAGATATGACTGAACTTCTTTAGGGAGCACATGTTTTCATACAATCTATAACATGATTGTATCAGAGTTCAATAGTTTTTGTATTACTAAATGGTAATTGTGATTCCTATAATGCTAGTGAACTGTTTAGATTTTACTAAAGGTTAAGTGGGAAGGTAGAGGTTACATCATATAATGTGTATAATTTTTCTTTCCAAATCTTCATTATCCATTCCTTTCTGTATTCATTTTGCATGTTGTCCTTATTGGATTCTTTACCTGTCAAGTCCACTTGACCTTCTAGTGTCAATGACTACTGCCAACTAGAAGCATCCTCAGTGAATCTTTGTATTAACTGGGATATAATATATGTGTATAACAGCAAATAACAGTGACTAAAATCTTTTCTTCTCATGTAATGAAATGAAAATAGAAGCTCAAGGCTGGTTTGGCAGATATGCTCCATGAAGTTTTCTGGGGACCTAACATTTACCATATTGTTGTTTAGCAATAGAAAATTGACCTTATCTTATATGGTCCCATATATATCATCAGCACACTCACATTCCAGGCAATGCAATGGAGAAAACAATGAAATAAGAAATGCATACATTTTCCCTTAAACAGTAAAATTCAGAGTTGCTCACATCACTTTTGCAAATATATAATTGGCTATAATTTAATTGTCTTCTACATTTAGCTGTATATACTTTATTCTATTCATCCATTGGTCTAATTACTATTCATGAAAAATAGTTAAGACAGTATATTTTATGTTATATATTTTTTACCTCAGTAAAAAAATCTTTGTCCTAGGCAAAGTCACAAAGATTTTATCTTGTGTTTTCTTCTAGAAATTGCATAGTTTTAGGTTTTACATTTACGTCTATGATACATTTTAAATAAAGTTTTTCCTATGATGACATGTATGGATCAAAGTTCATTTTTTGGGGCTATGGATATCAAATTGTTCCAGCATCATTTACTGAAATGTCGACACTATTTTTATATGCGATTTTCTTTTTTAGGTTTTTGGTTCTATTAAATGTAGAAACTTAGAAAAATGTAGAAACTTAGAAAAAAATGTAGAAATGTATAAACTTATTCTCTATTAAAAATATGTATGGTCATAAGCAACACTACGGTTTTGGTGTAGTTTTGAAGGAGACAGTGAAAAGCTGAACTCTGGCATTTGTCGAAATGCATGTTAGGTTTTTTTTAATCTGTTGCTGTTTAAAAGATGATAATTAGCAAAAAAATGTTAATTTTGAGGGTTAATTATTGTAATAGGTGCTATGAGATCTATCAGAAATAATAAATGTTTATTTAAAAAAAACTTAAAACTGAGTAATTATTAAATCTGTTTTATAACTCACTGTTTCCAAAAGAAAAATGTAGATGGGTAAAAATTTATTTAAAAGCTCTGTTCAGTTCTCATCTCTTCTCAGTGTGATACTGCACCTCTTGCTCGTTAAGAAGATTCCACCCGCAGTCAGTGTTAAATGAAACTAAAAAGAAGAGTTATCTTTGAAATTGGAAACAAAATTTAAAGAATGAAAAAGGAGAAACACATACTGGTGCTTATCCATTTGCATAACAAATTAAAAAAAACATTAGATAAAGTACAGAAAGATGAAAAGAGAAGGTGGAATAAGTAAAAGGCTGGCAGGCATTTTCCCACCAATTCTTCGGCAAGTAGTTGTGATGCTAGAGAGAAGGGTGAGAAAAAGAGGACCCAAACAATGTTTATTTGTTTTGATTAAATGACTAATTGAATGAATGATGAAAAATGAAATAAAAAAAAATGAGGGAAATATGTACATATTATGCCTTGATTTTATCAAGCTCCTTGACTGTCCACCACAGCTTTATAAACAAAATGGAGAAACTTGGGCCAGATACTAACACAATTGGGTACATTTAACTGGTTGAACAAATATACCTAATGATTGTTGATTAATGGGCTGATGAAAACTTTAATGAACAAGTCTCTTTGGTTTTTGGTCTATTAATTCACATGAGTAGCAATTCCTGACATTGCATAGCATTTTACAAAAAGCTTTCAGGTAAAGTATCTCATTTGATCCTCATCACAGCCTTATGCTGAAGGCTGGGACAATGTGATTACCTTTATTTAATGAGATATGGAAACTGATATTCGAAGGGATAAGTGATTTGCCTAAGAACATATGGGAATGCTTATGCTTATTGCTATTTCAGATGACACAAACTTAAGAGGATAACTAACATGTTGGATAAAGTAGTACAGATTCAAAAACATCCCCAAAGTGGAAGCATAGGATAAACCTAACAAGATAAAATTTAATTATAATAAATATAAATGTACGTAATAAACTTTTTTTTCTTTAAAATATTTATCTCAGTTTGTAATTACACATTTCTGCTGCGATTATTTGATTCCTGCCTGACTCTAGAGACTATATGATCATTGTTATCAGAGTGTCCATGCTCAGCAATATATCTCCAGCATCTGGCACTGCTTGGCACTAGCAGTTACACATCAAATAATTAAATAAATTCAGCACAAAGTTTATTAAAAAATGTCAAATATAAATGTCAGAATTCAAAAGACCTATCTTAAGAGCTTTATACCAAAACATATAAGCAGGGTAATGGCCAACCAGATTGTGTGCAGAAAAGCATATTCAAAATGTACAAAAAAAATTTAAACATTTAACATGAATATGTCTTTATTTGAAATAATTTTTAAACATTTACAGGGGATTAATATGTGTAAGAAACAGATTTAAATAGGTAGTTCCAAGGTGAAACTAGAGTCAATGAATGGCTAGTCTAAGAAAGTAGGTTTATTTTTTATAAAAATAAAAATTTAATAAGATTTAAAAGTAGAACAATCCAACTCTAGGAAACAGTATTGTGGAATAAGGGAATCTGAGTCACCGGAAGTATTTAAGCAGATCTGAATAAACTTGCCAAAGTCATGACAGGGATAATTCATTTTCTTGGATGAAAATTTATTAGATTCCATTTTATCGTAATGTATTCCTAATTAAAGTGATCACAATGTTCTTGAATATACAATTAGTATCAAGCACTGAAGAAAAAAATTGGATACTATATATCTATTATATTTGTTCCAATTTGACTTCTCCCTGGTTTTTGGCACATTATATTTGCCTTTATAACTAATAAGATATGATTTAGTTTTTATTATTGTCAAATTTTAAAATATCTAAGTTTAAACAAAAAAAGAATTATATCAGATAGCTATTTATTAAGTTAAAATTTTTCAAAATTATTCGACATTTATATATGCATAAAATTATTTTGGAGGACTAAAAGTGGATAAAATAAGTTTTAGTTGAAAACAAAGAAAACTTATTCTTCCAGAAAATACTCTTTTCTATACTTTAGAAATTTATAAAAGGAATTTTGGAGTTTTAAGAGTTAGAATTATGTCTGTTAGATTTTAGCATTTGGATGTATAAAGTGGGACATTGACTCAATACCTATGATATTAGCTTTTGCTTCGCCATTTAGAATCACACATTGCAAACCTGTCCGTTGAGAGACTTTCCTAAAGTATATCTAAAAGGCTAAATGTTTTCTGCTGTGCTTGGTACACTAATTTTCATTACCATCTAGTGTCTTCCTGTTGGTAATTACCTGCAGACAACCACCTGTAGAAGAGCAGCACTATGTTTAGGTATAAATAAAATAGGCTATATATGTACTTTTCCACTTTTCTCTGAAAAAAAAAAAAGTGTTTTACTCCTGCTCTTCAACGCATTTTAAACATGTGCTGTTCTTTAAATGTAAAGCAAGTTTAAAAAGAAAATTAAATGAGATTCATCTGGCAGGATTGCAAGTTAGTATCATACATTTGGCACACAGTTTCCAAAGGAAAGTGATTCTATGGGAAAGAACTACTTAAAACACAGCAAAAGTAACAAACAAACAAACAAAATCGAGCAGAGGACAGTGTATTGAAAATTAGATAAAGGTCTGCAATGTGATATTAGAAATAATGAGATGAGACAGAGCAAAGGAAAAACCAGACAGAATAAAGAAGAAAATATTCCCAAGTGTGAAGTCTATTACGATGACAAATATTGTCTCAAGAAGTAGTGGATACTTTGTCTCCTAAATAATTTCAAAGTAGAGTAGGAAATTAGACTGAGACCATCAAATGGTGGCAAAACTTTACTTTCATGATCAAAGAAGAAGATGATCGAAGAAAGAAAGAAACAAACACAAATTTAGAGTTAGATAATTTTGAACAAGATAGTTTTGTTAACTTCCTTTCTCATTAATGATAATAGTTATAATAGT
Organism: Pteropus medius; assembly: GCF_902729225.1. Taxonomy (NCBI): domain Eukaryota; kingdom Metazoa; phylum Chordata; class Mammalia; order Chiroptera; family Pteropodidae; genus Pteropus; species Pteropus medius. The sequence goes on from NW_024344253.1 coordinate 5,932,788, forward strand.
ATAAATTTATAGAAATATTTTAGAAATTCTTTAAAAACTTTAACCAATCAAAAGTAACATGATTTAATCTTTGTAGATACATTGGAAAACTAAGACTTACAGGCCTCTAAAGAGACTGCAGCCCACCTGATACCTGGAATATGGCTTCATCAAAGCCTGAGCAGAGGACCCTGTTGAGCTGAGCCCAGACTCCTAACCCACGGAAACTGTGAGATAACAAATGTATTATGTTAAGTGGCTAAGTTTGTGGTAATATGTTGTACATCCATAGAAAACTAATGTAAGCATTAGTGTTTAAAATAATAGAACGCTACTTAAAAGATTTTAGAAAGAATATTTAAGTAATATAGTAGTAAATTGAAATCAATGCCAGAAAACTCTGCCTGCTTCATCTCATATTTGCTCACCCATTAGTAACTTTATGATCTAAGACTTTTCCCAGAGCACATTTTTCATTTTCATTCTATCTCTGGTTAAACTGAAGATGAAGACTTTCCTTTCTGTTTTTTTTTTGTTTGTTTTTTTTTTTTTTTTTTTTTTTTAGTTTTACTTTAGTTTTGGGGGAAAAAACAAAGGACTGATTTGATTTTTAGATTAAAAATGTATAGAAGTTTTTTGTAAGCATAATAATCAGAAAATAATCTAAGAGAATCTCAGGTTTTTATTTTGTTCTGAGTATTAATCAAGTGTACTTTAATGATGCTCTACCAATAAAGGCCATATATGAAAAGCTCAGCGCTAATACTATACTGAACAGTGAAAAACTGAAAACTCCTCTAAGATCAGGAACAAGGCAAGGACGACCAGTCTCAGCATTTCTAGTCAATATAGTACTAGAAGTCCTAGCCAGAGTATTTAGGCAAGAAAAAAGAAAAAAACTTGTAAAGCCTTCCATATTAGCATGGAAGAAGTAAAATTGTCCCTGTTTGCAGATGACATGATCTTATACAAAAAATAACCTGAAGACCATGCAAAAAAAATTGCTGTCACAATTAATGAACTAATTCGGCAAAGTTGCAGGATACAAAATCAACATACAAAAATTAGTTACATTTCTCTATGGTAAAAATAAATTATCTGAAGAGGAAACTAGGAAAACAATCCATTTACAACAGCAGCAATAAGAATAAAATACTTAGAGATAAATTGAAATAAGGTGAAAGATTTGTACACTGAAAACTATGAACACTGATAAAAGAAATTAAAGAAGATACAAACAAATAAGAAGACATTCTGAATTCATAGATTATAAAAATTAATATTTTAAAGATGTTTATACTACCCAAAGTGATCCAGATTCAATGCAACCACTATCAAAATCTCAATGACATTTTTTACAGAAATAGAAAAAAGACAATCCCGAAATTCATATGGAACCATGAAAAACTTTGAATAGCCAAAAAAGTCTTGAGAAAGAAAAACGAAACAAAGGCATCACACTTCCTGATTTAAAACTATATCACAAAGATACAATAACCAAGACAGTATAGTGCTGGCATGGAGACAGACATATAGACCGATGGAACAAAATAGAGATCTGAGCAAGCAATCCATACATATATATGGTCAATTGATCTTTGACAAAAGTGCCAAGAATACACAATGGAGAAAGGATAGTCTTTTCATCAAATGGTGCTGGGAAAACTGAATATTCATATGCAAAAGAATGAAATCTTACCGTTATCTAACATCATACACAAAAATAAATTCAAAACGAATTAAAGAATGAGACATAAGACCTGAAATTAGAACTCCTAGAAGAAAATATAGGGAAGAAGTTTGATTGGTATTGGTCTTGGCAATGATTTTGTGGATATGACACTGAAATACAGACAACAGAAAAAAAAGACAAGAGGAACTATATCAAACTAAGACGCTTCTTCACAGCAAACAATCAGCAAAGTGAAAAGGTAACCTACTGAATGGGAAAAATATTCACAAACTGTGTATCAGATAAGAGATTTATTTCCAATATATAAGGAACTCTTACTACTCAATAGCAAAAAATAAAACATAAATAACCTCATTTAAAAACTGACTAAACACTTGAATAGTCATTTCTCCAAAGAAGGCATACAAATGGCCAACAAGTATGTGAAAAAATGTTCAATACTAACCATCAGAAGAATGCAAAACAAAACCACAATAATGTATCGCCTCACACCTGTTAAGATGGCTATTACAAAAACAAACAGACAGAAAAACACACAGAAGACAAATGCTGGCAGGTATATGGAGAAATCAAAATCCTGTGCATTCTTGGTATGAAGGCAAAATGGTGCAGCCACTATGGAAAACAGTATGGAGAGTCTTCAAAAAAAAAGAAAATGAAACTATCATCTCATCCAGCAATTCCACATCTGGATATTTACCCAAAAGAAATCAGGATTTTGAGGAGGTATTTAGCACTCCAATGTTTGCTGAAGCTCTATTCCCAATAGCCAAGATGTGGGGACACCCTCAATGTCCATTGATGGATGAATGGATAAAGAAAATCACTTTCCTTTGCCCTACATGTAGATCCTAGTGTTATCCAGAATTCTATCCTCAGCTTTCCACTACTCTCCTCCCTAGTTTCTTTCTGGAAGATAGTATCCAACCCTCACCTTCATCTGCTGCTTGACCATTGATGACATCTGGTCACATTCTGTGCTGTAGCTTCATATAGCGTACTCGAAATCAATTCATAAGTGTTTCTTAAATGAACACATGATCTTCTCCCCACACCACAAGTACATATTACTGGATCTTTTCACTTCATTTTATATTTAGTATTTAGTAAGGTTTAAAAAAATTTATATCCAACTAATGGAATTATATATATACTTTTAAGGTGTTTGTTCCACGTGGAAAGTGAGTAATAATTGTCAGATCTTTTTTTCTAGTTGCAAATACTCCTTTCAGAGTAATAAGTAATAACCTCATAGATTTCAGTGATCACTTTTATATCTCCTCTTCTCTGAAAATTTGCTGGTAAGAAGATAGAGGAATATTTATATTAGCTTAAGATAATTTATCGTATTAGCTAAAGGGAGTTTGAGTTTTAATAGAAAAGCATGAAATCTAAAATCCCAACTTATAAAAATAATTATTATAGAATTTTGTACATCTTCAAAAAAACAAAACTGAAACTATTATATGATCTAGCAATTCCACATCTGGATATTTACCCCCCCAAATCAGGGTTTTTAAGGAGGTATTTAGCACTTCAATATATGTTGAAGCTCTATTCCCAGTAGCCAAAATGTGGGAACACCCTCATTGTCCGTTGATGGATGAATGGATATGTGTGTTAGAAAGGGTGTGGCATATTGAATTAAAGAACATTCAATGGCAAACTAACTGCCTGGGGCCTGAATAAATCTTATTAGTGTGTTTGGTATAGCCTGAGTAATGGTCTTTAAAAAATTTGAACTAATAATTTAAAATAGGACAAAGTCACATTAAAACCAAAATTTCTGGTAATGTCAAGTCTGCATTTCAGCCTTATGAAAGTTGTCTAGAGTTCTGTGGTGACACCTTTGTTAAAAGGGATGTGTACTTTCCAAATTAGTCCAAATCCCACAGAGTGCAATTGTTTCCCTTACTCTGAGGTGGATTGTCAGTTGCCGTTTTTCATCAAACATGGGTTTCGCTTTTTCTTTTTCTCATTCTGGTAGAAAAAAAGATATTTTGCTGTACTCTATCAAATATAGACAAATGAAAGACATACTGAAAGAGCCTTGTGTTTCAAGAAAAATGGGAGAAAGCATATTTTCTTTTATTAAATAGACTATTTTTCTGTTTAATATGAGAGTGAGATGCTATATTGAAAGATCATGGCAATAGGAGGCTTTCCAAACTGTGTGACCCTAGTTTTATGCTTTCTGCTGCTGTTGGTGCCCCCGTCAATACTGCATCCAATCCTCAGGAAAATTTATTGCAATGCAGGATGAAAAAGTTAGCTACCAAAAATTAGCTACCAGAAATTAGCTGCCCAAAACTCTGAGAATATCAAATCCTACCAAAAAATAAAAACTATGTTATTATCCTCTTTGAGTCCACCTCACTACCTGAAGCTACCTGTGTTGGATTCTTAGTTTATTCAAGCAGGAAAGAGATAGCTTGGACTGTTCTGAATAATGCTATCCTGATAGTCAACTTTTGTTATCTCTCTTCCTACAACCTCAACATCAGAGAAATAGGAAATATTAGATTCTGAGGAAACACATTGCATGTTGGACCTAATATGGTAGGTCAATCTCAAATTAAGCCAATATCATTTTAATATCCCAGAGTTGTGTAATCTTAGGAAGTATATGAATTAATGCAGTTTCTATTCAAATAGAAAAGTCTTTGACATGAGCAGGAAATACTTATCTACAGAGGTAAGTTTCCTCCCTCCCCACCACCATGTTGGATGTGAACAGGAAGTGGTCCCAGAGCGAATGACAACCACAAGGTGGGGTTGAGAGCTGGCCTCCCCCACCAGGGTGGGACTCTTCACCCTCCACTCCCTGACAAACTCCCCACAAGACTCTGGTAGGCTTTCAAGTCTATTTCTTCAGTTTGGGGTGGGCCTAGTAACAGGACTAGATGTGCTACCCAACTTGGTTTCATTTAGCCTCTCATGACTCCAAAGGCCAAGGCCCACATGCCACCCTCTAGAAGCAAAAGAAATGCAAAATCTAACCAAGAGATCAAGCTGGATGGGAGTTGCAGACTCTACGAGTAAATGTTGGTAAATCCAGGGACTTAGATGAAACATAGTTGATTTAAAAACATGTTAAATTTGGAAAGTTAACCCTCCAAATTTGAGGAACGGTAAAATCATTTCTCAGTGGAAGAGGTCAAAGCATTTTTTAATCTCAGAAAAATTTTAAATTGAATATAGAAATATTTAGGAGATTCAAACTCATAACATTGATATTTTTTAGTAAGAGGTGCATATTTGCTGTAGGTCCCTTTAATGTTGGAGAGAATCACCAGAAGCACAGGGATAAACCATGTTATTTCATTTTAAAATTTCTGTAGTTTCAAATTATGACATGTAATTATGCAACCATTTTAAGTTTATGCTTTTTGTTGTTGAAATCAATTTTTTATAATATATAAGAAAGTTCTAGTTTTGTTTTATAAATGTAATTTATTAGCTTTATAAGAAATATTTAGTGATTGGGAAGTTGTAGTCAGAAAACTGAAAAATATAAGGAAATACATTTAAACATTTTTTTAATCTTTGGTTTAAGATGTTTAAATGTTTGCAACAAACCTTGTAAATGGGACTAGAAATCGTTGAAAGTCATTTAAAATAATTTGAGAATTTGCTAGACTTAGAAATAGAATAAAGTAAGCTTAAAAGCTTAAAAATGAACTGTTTTAATAATGAAATTTAATTAGTTGAATATTTTTAAAGAGCTGAGTAAACTTCTGAATATGCACTTCTGTAAATAAAAAATATCCCTGAGGGAAAAAGACAAAAACAAAACAAAAACAAAACAAACAAACAAACAAACAAAAACCTCCCACATAACTCTTTAATATTAGGAATAAAGGACGTAGCTACTGGAATAGGGTGAGGATTTGGGTGTCACTTTCCAAGACTTGAAGTCTTTGGACATGTACTCAGAGTCCAGACCTATATTAGGAATCAAAACTTGGCAAGGACTAGTGTATGTAAAGATGTTTCATTAAGATCTTAATAAACTTCTAATGTGACTAAAATGTCAATAATGTTTGGGTTTGAATATGAATGCTTACGCTAAAGCCCTTAGAATCGTTAATGTTACCCGGTTAGGATTAGCTTTTGACCTTAGCTCAAATCAGTTCTCCAAAGCAACTGTCTTTGATCACATGTGTTTGCTGCATATTAAACAAACAAAAAATAATTTGAGATAACTCTGCTTTTTTTCCCCAGACTTAATTATATAAGGTGAAACCATGAACTCTATGGTGTAACATTTTCTAGGACTTTAATGTTTTAATGACTGAAAGTATATCATTATTAAAGGAAGGAAAGAACTTTGCTCCAAGCACAATCTTTTCTGTGGTGTATCTCACCTTAGAAGGTTATAGACTAATTAGGCAGCATGTGCCTCCCTATGGTCTCACCTGACCAGTATTGGTTTCCATTCTTCACTCAGAACTTAGTAGACATATTCTTTTGCTGTTAAGTTTTTCCTTTTGAAATAGCGCTTTTAATTACAAAATTTAACAGGGAAAACAGCAACAACAACAAAACCTTACCTAGCTCTGAGCCATAAAATATTGCAGCAGGAGGTCATAGCCACATGATGGTCAACCCCATGCAATGTGACTTTGGCCAAGGACTCTGATTGCAGTCCTGCTGGACTCAAGTGTAATTCTTGTGACAGCCCTGTCCTGTAGTGCAAATCAATCATCAGGTACCCTTTGAGCTCTCGTAGACATTTAAGATTCCAAAGCTTGAGTCCCATATACATTTACAGAAGAAGCAGGGAGAGAAGCCACTCACCAGTCCTGTACTCAATCCCAGCATGATATGCAATAATGACCTGTCAGGAAAGGAGGCTGTGTGTCTTCACACTGTGAAATATCCAGAGGGACTTTTTTATGAATTCAAAAAAAAGATTCAGCGGGGCTCTAGGCAAGAACTCATGCACACAATTTCAAAAGTGCATTACAATCCTTTAACAATTTTTTTCAGGGGCTATCATTACCTTGGTGCGTTTTCATGTGTCCTTTTAAAAATTATAAAAATAAAAAGGATGGCCTGAAACAGTCTCCTGGACACAAAGAATAGTCATCTGTTTTTTTCAGGGTTTATATTTTTCTTTTTACCTTAGCAGGGTGCTCTTTGCCTTTTAAGCATTCATTGATTTAGTTTTATTTTTGCCCATTCATAATGTGATAGGTATTGAATGGTTGATATGTATGCATTAGTCGTGCAGCATTTGTTAGAATTAATTCAAAGGCTAAAGCTAACTACGTTTTATCTTCTCTTAGTAATCAGATAGTTTTGAACACACTAGAACAGTGGTACTTAATTTTTTGATACAAAGGTCACCTAGGAAAAACCTCTACCAGGAAAATACGCATGCACACATACTTATAAAATAAAAACACACATGAAAATTTAGAGGAGGCACAGATTCTTTGAGGCTTTGTATTCCAGGTGGGGTTGGAATGGGGAAACCTCCTCTAAGACAGTTTAGCATGCGGGGTATTTGTGAGGAAGCAATACCTACGGAAAGGAGGGTGAGGATGCAAGATTGGGCAGAGGGAGAAGCTGAGCTGCGATGCAGACCAACAAAGCCCCAGGCAGTAACAATCACATGGGAGCAATCACACTCAGGAGCTAACGTGGCCCTTTGGAGTTGTCAGGAGTTGGACTGTATTGATAGTCACAGAAGGTGAGCTGCCCGGGAAGGAAGTGGTAGATGTATGCCACATGAAGCTGAGGAAATCTCTGAAGGGACCGGGGAAACTTTCTCCTTTCAATTTTAGTCACTGAGGTAACTTTCTGATTTCTATTCTAAAATCTAATTTGAAGACCAATGAAGAACAATTTGATTACTAGTAGGTCTTACCTGCACAGTAATATATTTTAAGTGTGGTTTACTGAGAGGTCACCTAATTTATATTTTGAACTTTTTCAAATCCTTTAAAGATAATTTTGTTTTAACAATTACATTTTAATCTAGTGAATGGTTTCAAGCAGGTATTAAAATAACAAGCAAGTTGTTAAAATGCAGGAAGAGCTAATCTCACCACCACAAAACTTGGTTAGTACAAAAAGAAATCTTTTTGCCCTGATTCTATTGGTGCAACTAAATGACTGAGAGGCATAGGGCAAAAAAACAGAAAAAATAAAAATAAAACAGATGGCATCATTGCCCTCCTCATTATAAAGAAAATTAACTGAAAAAAACACAAGATGAAAGATAATAGTAACATACTTTTCATCAAAAAAGTCATTGAAGTAATAAAAATAATCTCTTCATTGTTAGAGATTTTCACCTTTTATCAGCTTTGATTGTCACTCAAATATTTTTATACCTAAATCTAATTATGCAAGGGGGAGTATTATTTTTAGCATGCCATATTTAACTCTCTAAAATGTCTTTGTTATGTAAGGCCCTAAAGGGATGAATGATAGCCTGACAGGTTTTCAATAAATAATGACAATTTATCAGTAAAGAGGTTTATTTTCAAGAGATGAATAGCTAGATATAGCTGTAACATTAATTTCCAAATCCTCAAGACAAAATAGCATTGACAGAAATCATAAAATGTGGAGGACAAACTAGTTTGGTTGGGAGCCAGAGGGTATGAGAGCAGAGCAAGGATGCATTTTATTTTAGACATGTTGCTTTTGAAATGGTGTGCCAAATCCAAGGAGGGTATGTTAAGCAGGTAGCTAGAAATACAAGTCTGTAGCTCATGGCGAAAAGGTACGGCTTACTTGAGCAGAGGTGTCTGCTTTGACTAGGTTAGGCTCTCCTGGGTTAGGAAATGAGTCTGGCACATTTCAGAAAGAAGGGTCAATGAGGCTGGGTCCCCCATTCCAGTGACAAGGCAGTGTGGTCTGTTGGAAAAGATTATATCCAGAGTTACAGTCCACCACTAGCTGTTTGACCTTAAATAAATCTCTGAACCTCAACTTTCCCTGTTGTTAAAAATGGGAATATCAAAGTCTGTTAATGCTTTCTTAAAGAGTGATTTGGATCAAATATAACAATAAATGTGAAATCATTTAGTAAATTTAAAGGTGCTATTCAAATACACATTATCATTATTATAAAGGATATGTATGGATAATTGAAATATTTAAGCTTGAAAGGTAAGAAATAAACTATTCACGCAATAAACGTCTATTGTATAAGACACAAAATTAGTGCTGGAGAAAGGAAGATAATAGGATGTGGTTTCCTCCTTCTCATAGTTCACAAGTCCTATTAAGAAAAATAAAACACATGCATGTATCAAGTACAAGCAGATAGAAGATATAAGCAAAGATGTTATAACTGAATGAACGAATGAGCAAATAATTAAATAGGTTCACAGAGGAGGAGCAACTAATTCAAACTCGAAGTTCCAAAAAAGCCATTTGGAAGGACGTCTTAAAGGATGATAAGTTGTTCCTCAGTTAAAGGAGTAATGAAAAGTAAGAAATCTCATGCCCAGGCAATGTCAAGAGAAAGTATTGAACATAATATTTGAGGGGAATTGTCAAGAAATGATGCCAGGAGCAGAGGGAGAGATGGTGGTCAGATGACCGAGGTCATGATAAGCTGCTTAAATTGCTGTGATGAGATAATGGTTATAAGAAAGGAAGTAGTGTGGCCTGATTTGCCTTTTAGGTGGAGCCATCTGGTGGTGGTATAGAAAGTCAATTTGAAGAAAAGAAAATTGGATCAGAGAGACAAATCTGGAAATTATAGCAATAGACCAGTAAGAGATGACAAGGACTTGATGTAACTCAAAAATTGATTTGGATTCAAAATATTGATGACTGATTGAGGGTGGAAAGTGGAAGAGAGGGAGAGAAGAAAAATGTCTCCTTGGTACATGAATGGACAGTTGTACCAACTGCCGAGGTAGAAAATGGTGAGAAAGAACAAGTTTAAGGAAAAAGAGAATTTTTGTTTGGGTTTGGGTATTTTGAGTTAAGCAGTGTCTATGAGATGTTTAGGCAGACATGCATAGCAAGAAGTTGAATATATATATTAGTCAGAAGCCTAATAGACAGAACCTCTTATGAGAGTTTTGGGCTAGAGATCCAGATTTGAGAAGCATCAGCAGATAAAAAGGTGAGATAGATCACTGATCGATAGGTAGATGATAGAGAGATTTAAATGAATATTTTGTTAATTGTATCCATAGTGCTAGAATAGTGCCTAGTACGTGGTGGTACCCAGTGAATATTTGTTGACTAAGTGTGAGAAAATTTAAAGTTGAGAAAATAGATGTGCATCCTCAGAGAAACACTAACAATGAGCATGAGAGGAGTGAGTTGTGGTGAAAGAACATCAATATTTAAGGTGTCAGCAAAGGACACTAAGAGAAGAAAGAATAGGGATATTTAGAATTATAAAGAGAATTGAGTAAGGGATGATTTATATTATGAAAATCAAGAAAGAATAAAATTAAGGGGAAAAAAATCAACAATTCTAAATCACTATTGCTCCAATTCATATGACATTGATGGAGATGTCGATTGGGTGCTGTAGCAGAGGTGGAACTGGAAAGGGGTTAATAGGCTCTTCTCTGAAATCTGATTTATGAATGCTGAGTTTGAGGTAATGACTGTCGCTGGGCACCTCCCTCATCAGGTGGTGAAAACCTTCAAGAAAACAAAGTATGATCCAAACTTATTCCCTTCTAATATTTTCCACATAGCAGCTTATCTTTTTAAAACTTAAACGAGTATTGTGACTTCCTGCTTGAAAGTCTTTAACGGCTTTCATTGTACGGCTTCCGGTATCTTCTTACACTTGGTCCCCTGCCAATTTCTCCATCCTCATCCTGTTCATTATTTCCCTTGGCTTCATATATTAAAAATCCTTTCCTGACTTAAGTTCTCTTTCAGATTTTCCCCGCTTCTAACTGGAAGTTATTTCATTCATTCACAAAGTGGTTCTCTCTCAACTAAGTCTTAGCTTAAATATCACCTCCTAAAATAAGTCTCTGTAAACATCATAATCCAAAGTAGATTCTCCCTATTTAATCTCTCAGCACCTCACTCTCCTTTCATTGGATTTATTATAGTTTTTAATTATGTTTTGGATTGGTTATTATTTTCCTCTTGTTCTTTTTATATATTCTTTTTTGCTCTTCTTTTTTGATTGTTATTTATTATACATATCTCCACAGAATTATGATCTCTAGAAGGAAGGGACCGTATCTCTGTGTTCACTTCTTCATACCCTGTGCCCAGCTCAATATGTGTAGAAGGAATAAATAATAATGCTTGCTCGCTTAACTGGATTTGTAAGTAATTCATTTATCTTTATAAACAAAGCTTGATGATACACAGAAAAGATTTTCAAATATGGCATTTAAAAATATGCCATTTACCCACTGAATAAAACTGATACTCTGTTTTGGACATTTGAAGAATAAGGTTGTGCACATTTAAAATCTGATTTAAAAGCAGCATTAAGTATGGTAGAATTTGAGATGCAAAACAAAATAAAAGCAAAGAAAGAAACAAAACCAAAACAATGATATTTTTCATAAGGCATAAAATTGTGTGATGAAAGGCAACATATCTTACTATCATCTGAGCCTCTCAAATAGCAACTTTGTAGGCTCCTAATAGAATGTATGACCACAAACTCACACTCTTTGAAGACATACATTTATGAGATAACGTAGCTTCATAAACTTAACAGGTCTTCTCTATTTTACTTTGGCTCTTTCACTAAAGTAACCCTCCTTCCACTACTAATCCCAATTCAGCAAATCATTAACAAATATCTGTTACGGGCTAAGAATATTGTAGTGCTGAGAACAGAATACAAATTAGAGGTAGTGTTTGTGTTCAATGTATATTCGTCGTCTGTTTCAGGGATATTGAAAAACAGGTGAACCATTTAAGTGCTGGCTTGTATGATGTAGATTAACAGAATAAAGAAAGGTTGCAACAGCAGAGGAGGTATCATCATCAAGAAGATGGCTAGGACTGGGTAAATCAGAGAACACAGATGAATGACATTCTGTGACGAGAGAAAATTTAGAAGACCCAGAAGGGAGATTGCCCCTGGAACATAATATGCAAAGTAGGGCTGCTCCCAATAGCCCACAAGCTCTAAAGCAAAATTAAAATAGTGCTGTCCCTCATTTGGGGAAACACCCATGTGAGTGAATAAATGATGGTAGTCATTGATTTTCTGTTTGGGTAAATGATGAATGAATTACTTAATAAGCAGCTTGTCTATAGAAAAAGTCTAGTTTCTTATCTCATATCTTCCATATGGAGATAGAAGCATTTGCATAGAAATAAATTGATTTGAAAAGGGCAGAAAGGAGAAGGGCAGAGAGATGATGGAGCTGGCATGAGACTGCAGAGGAAAATATCTTCTTGGATGTGTTTAATAATAATCAGTTCCACTTATGGTATATAGTGCCTTTGGTAATTTAACTTATGTAGTCACCTCACATCATGTCATTTTAGATAAAGAGGAGAAAATATGATTCTAAAAGCAGAGTAATGACTATTTTGTATCTATAAATCATTCATCACATGAAGCCTTAATAGAAAAGTTATATTCACTGCCATTCGAAAATAAGTAGCTATATTGTAGTCCCCCTTATCTGTGGTTTTGCTTTTTTGAGTTTGTTACCAGCCATCAACTATGGCCCTAAAACATTCAATGGAAAATTCCAAAAATAAACAACCCCTAAGTTTTAAATTCCATGCCTCTCTGAGTAGTGTGATGAAATCTGGTGCCATCCCACCCTGTCTTGCCTGGGATGTGAATCATCTCTTCGTCCAGCGTATCCACACCGTCTATACTATCTGCTCGTTAGTCACTTAGTAGTCATTTTAGTCACCAAAGATTTTTAAGTAACCTTTATTTTACTTAATAATGGCACCAAAGAAAAAACTAGTGATGCTGGCAATTTGTATATAACAAAGGGAGGCTGTAAAATGTGTGTGTATATATATATATATATAAAGTGTGTATATATATATTAAAATAGTGCTGTCCCTCATTTGGGGAAACACCCATGTGAGTGAATAAATGATGGTAGTCATCGATTTTCTGTTTGGGTAAATGATGAATGAATTACACAATAAGCAGCTTGTCTATAGAAAAAGTCTTTCATATATATATATATGAAAAAAACAGTATATCTAGGGTTCAGTACTATCTGTGGTTTCAGGCATCCACCAGGAAAAAGCTGGGGGGAGAAGGGGACGTTTTGGAACTTAACCCTTGTGGATGAGTACTGTATTTAATTTAAGAAATTTAAAGCAGATTCTACAAATGAAATTTTTTCTTATGTAGAATCTGAGTGGTTTTTTTTTTGTGTGTTTTAATTTTTATTATTTTTAAGTTTCTTAAGTTTTCAATAAAAAACATTTTAAAGGGCTTTTTTTTTTCTTCCATTATATCTAATTGGCAGTAAAGCTATATGGCTTTACAGAATTACATTTTACATGGGAAACTATTCTGGGCCTTTCTTTTCTTCCTTTTTATCTTTAAATGAATACATATATTTGTTATTGTATCTCTAAGAAAATATTACCCAAGAGTTTTAATAAATGATTTTTAAAATGTGGATAAAATCGGAAATACTGAGATAAACAATATTAAATGTTTTCTTAGTCTAGGCTCCTTTAATTTTTTAAAATATGCTAATGTGCACTGTGACTCTTTAGGAAATGGAATATTATCAAAATATTTTTCAATCTTCTAGATTTCAGGACTTCTTTGGAGAAAATTCTTAAAGAACTGTGCTCCACCAAATATAAAACATTTCATTAGAAAAAAGCTAGTTAGACACTAACGACATTAAATATTTTCAATTATATAGGTAAGCTCTGCTTTAAGAAATCTCAAGATAGAAAAGTCCCAAGTGGAAATACTATTAAAAAATGTGACATATTTTGATTATTAATAATAACAACTATAATACCAACATGAGACAAATATGCCTATTGCCTTAGATAATAAAACATAAATTAGCAATGTGACATTAAATTTTAAATTAATGTAATAAATGACTAAACGAATGCTAGATAGATTGCATTGATTGGATTATTTAGTTAAAACCTTATCAAAAGAAGTGTGTCTTTTCCCTCATTTCTTCAGCAATACTTCTTACTACTTTCCCTCTAGACATTACACTTTAGGAGAATGGCTATATGTGAATCAAGTCATTTTTCAATTTGTTCTAGAACAAAATCTTATAAAATGTTCATCAAGATGAAGACTAATGACTAAAACAAGCCCCCAGAGCTGTCTTGGGGAGAGATCTATCACATCAGGTTGTTTTCCCAACCGCTGCCTCCATCTTACCTACTACGCTACGTGCCATGAAAACAGCAACGAAACAAATACAATTAAACGAAACAGAAATATTCTTGTTCTCTTGGTGCTTACATTCTTGTAGGCAAAATTCAGTCTATAGATATCAATATGCAACTTATACAATCAATAGAACCTTGCATTAATAATTTTATGTCTATTGATTAATGCAAATCAACATAATTTAGTACCAATTTTGTAGGACATGATATATAAATTTTGTTTTAATGCAACTACTTACAGGATCATCACTTGTCATTTTTGTAGATGGGAACAGAATTACTTATGATTCTTTCTTCAAAAGGCCTTTTTGATTGTCACCGACTATGATATATGTATGAATATGAATCTATCATTATTTCTCATTTGGTTTTAAAAAAAGAAAAAACCTAACTCAGCAGAGTTGTCCTTGCTCATTCATCAGAAAAAGATATTAAACTTGCCTTCAAAATCTCCCCTTTTCTTTCAGGCGTTTTCACACATGATAAATAGTTCTAGTTTCAGCTTTACATTTGCTAATTCCTATCACCCGGACCTGCTTGTGAAACATTTTAGTTTCTGAAAATCTTCATAAATTTAATTTTCTAATTTTATTTCCAAACTTTAACCAAAAGTGGCTAGCACAGTTTTTTACTCATCACAGCCAAAAATGAGCAAACGAGGAAATGTTTTGCATTTGGAGGTACGAGTTGAATGTCAATTGAAAGCTGACATTTGTGACCTTTTTTTAAAATTTCACAATCGAAAGCAGTTTTTTAGCTTCAATTTATTTTTTTATTGAAGCTTATTATAGAAGGAATTGTGTTCTCCTTCTCAATTTATATTTTGAAGCCCTAGTCCTCAATATGACTGTATTTGGAAAGAGGGCCTTTAAATGTATAATAAGATTAAATTGGGCCATAGGGTGGGGCCATAATCCAATAAGACTGGTGTCTTTATAAATTCAATTTTAAGAGGAAGAGACACAGGAGTATATGTGCACAGAGAGAAGGACATGCACAGACACAGTGAGAAGGTCGCTTTCTACAAGCCAGGAGGTAAGCTCTCAGCAGAAACCAAACCTACTATGACTTTTATTTTGCACGTCCAGCCTCTAGAGCTGTGAGAAATAAATTTCTGTTGTTTAAACCAGCCAGTCTGTGATATATTGTTATGGCAGCCCAAGTAGACTCATACAAAGTTCTTATTTTAAATTTAGTTAGAATAGGATGACATGGTTCTTGAAGTGCCAGAAACTTCCCCTATACCAGTCTAATGTAACCATGGAGGGGGAGGGATGAAAACAATTATAGAAGGTATTATTCTCTCCAGTTTACCACTGAGGGCACCAAGGCTCAGAGACATTGTATGAACCCAGATCTTCTGATGCTACGTCAAGAGCTTTTACTACTATAGGCATGCTGCTTTCTCATTATCTTTCTGTCCTGATTTGAATGTTTCTTCATCATTCACATTTTTTGTGTGTGTACTTTTGATGGTCTCTGTATAATTATCTCCCTCTTAGGTTAATATTATTTTGCTGGCTTAGAATTTAACATTAGAAAATGTTTCGCTTAGAAGATTAAGGGTCCACTTTTTTATCAATTGATTAATTGATTTATTCATTCAACGAATATTTAGTGAGCTTTTACTATGTGCCAGTCACTGGGAATACAGAAATAAACAAAAAGCAGTCTCTTCCTCTATGATGTTTATAGACTGTTAGAGAAGAAATTAAGTCAGTTGGTTGTAGGTACAAAAAAGAAAATAGGAGTAAAATGTTTAGCGAGTGAAGTTGTGTGTGGAAGAGTGAGCCGAAGGTGGGTTCTGTATGATGGTCAGAAAGACTCTCTGAGGAGACGACATTTGAATCAAGGACATTTAACTAGATATTTGGCTTTCCTTGGACAAAGGGAAGGGAAGAACCAGGTGAAAATTTGGGCAGATGGAGTCTAGACTGAGGTAACGAGGGAGCATGCCTTAGGGCAGTGGTTCTCAAATGTGTTATGATAATTACAGTCCCCTGGAGAACTTAAAAAAAATGTTGATGCCCAGACTGCATGCCTGACTGGTTACTTCCAAAGCTCTAGAGAGTAGAACCAGGCATCAATATTTTAATAGCTCTGGAAGTGTTTCCAGTGCTCAGCCAAGGTGAGGAAATACTGCATTAGATAGCAATGAACTTGTGTTCTAGAAACTGTAAGGAAGTCAATGAGACTAGAGTGGATAAAGGATGAAAAAGAGGGAAAAAGCGATAAAAGATTATAGGTCATGAAAAAGTTTTTGGATTTTATTTTGAATTTGATGGAAAGACACTGGAGGTTTTGAGCAGGGGTCATTACATGAACTTATTTGCAAGAGATAACTTTGCACGGTAGAGAAATGAGTACAGGGTGGTTAAGGAGAGTAGAAAGTGGGAAACAAATTTGGAGGCTATTACAGTAATTAACCTTACGTGATCATAATAAAGGTGAAAGTGATATTCAAATGAAATCTGATTTAAGTTGATTGTTACTCTTTTGTTATGTTGCTTATGTTTTAAGATTTTAGAATAATTTTTCCATCTTTGGTATATTATTTGCTGCACTGCCATAACAAAAGAGTACAGACTGACTGGCTTAAACAAAAGGAATTTATTTTCTCACAGTTTTGGAGGCTAGCGGTCCAAGTTCAAGGTTTTGACAGGTTTATTTTCTTCTGAGGCCTCTCTTCTTGTCTTCTTGCTGTGTCTTCACATGGTCTTTCCTCTGTGAACATACACTCCTGGTGCCTCTTTCTCTTTATATAAAAACATCAGTCCTAATGAATTAGGACCTACTGCAATAGCCTCATTTTAACTTAATTACTTAAAAGCCCTACATCGAAATATAGTCACATGCTGAGGTACTAGAGACTAAACTCTCAAGATACACTTTTTTTTTTTTTTGAGAGGAAATAAAATTCAGGCAATCACATTTGGTGTTCTGAGATTCATCATTGCTTCACACAAATCTTAGCTTACCTTTTCACTCAAATAATTGGAAGATATAACAAGTTTAATAATGTAGCTTAACAGTAGGTACATAGTGGCAAATATTCTACTTGTGAGAGTCAGAGAAAGCTTAACGAAGGAGGAGTGTTGATCTAAATCTCTAAGTATGTATAGACATTTTTCAGGAGGTAAAGGCGTAGTCAAGAAACTGTAAGATGGTATTCATTGTGTTCTTTCTGCTAAAGGTGACAAAATCTAACTCAAACAAGCTTAAGACGAAAAAGGATGCATTGACTCGCATAACTGAAAAGTTCAGGATACAAATAACATCAGAATTTATACTCTTACATGTGCCTTCTTGTGTTGATTGGATTCTTAGAATTCTTGATTTCATCTGCTATTTTGATTCTCTTCATGTGATGGAAAGAAGGTTTCTGATGGCTTCAGGCTTACAAGGTTTTTGTGTCTTGGGATCTTTCTGAACAGTTTTTTTTCCCTCTGTCTCCCATTATCACCATAAATATTTTAAAGGAACTCTGGTGTATTAGTTTTCTGTTGTTGCTTTAATAAGTGATCACAAACATAGTGACTTAAAACAACACAAATGTATTACGATTCTGTAGGTCAGAAGTTCAGAATGGGTCTCCGTGGCCTAGAATTAAAAATCAACAGGGCTGCATTCTTTTCCAGAAGCTCTAAGGGCTTGTCCAGTTTCCAGAGGCTGCCTGCATTCCTTGGTGCATGGCCCCTTCATTCACCTTCAAAGCCAGCAATGGTCAGTCCAGTTTTTCTCATACTGCATTAGACTCTTCTGTCTCCTTCCCTCATGTTTAAAAACCCTTGGGATTATACTGGGCCCACCTGGATAATCTAGAATAATCCCTGTATCTTTAGGTCAGTGTATTAACAAACTTAATTTCATCTGCTACCTTAGTTTTCTTTTTCCACATAACATAACATATTCACATGCTCCAGAAATTAGTATATGGATGTTTTCGAGTGGCCATTATACTGGATACCACACGTGGCCATCTGTTAATGGAAAGAAGACAAAGTACCACATTTGGCCATGGACATGCAGAAGCTAAAGGGAGGGGTTTTGTCTGAAGCACCTTGACTGACAGTGGAGGATTTGTTAATACTCATAGTGTGCACTTATCTAATCTTTTTCTCCTAAATATCAGTCTGGTGACAGTGTGAGTACTGAAACAAAGGTTTAGGCTAAAGAACAAGAAATCCTGTTAGAAGACTATTTTAAAAACCCATTTAAGAGCATAATGTAAGACAGAAGCCATGATGTGAAGAAATGAATAAGATGATAGTTATAAAAAAGTTAAGAAAATAGAATCATCAATATCTAGATTTTTATGTCATTTCTTTAACCTGGAAAAATAAAGTATGCATTAGTCAGGTTCTTTCAGTTTCTAGAGATAAAAATTCTCCTCAAACAGAATTCATTCATTCATTTATTTCATGCATTCAACACACATTTATTGAAAGCCAGGCATGGAGCTAGGATCTGGGGCTACAACAGTGAACAACACAAATAGATTCTGCCATCATGGAGTTTATATTCTTTGGGAGGAAAGATACTAGAAACAATGAAATAAGTAAATAAGAAAATTCAGATTGTTATCCTTATTATGAAAATGTGCAGTGAAAGTAACTAATGAGATCTTAAAATATTACTTTAGTTATTGTAGGCAGGTAAAGCCTCTGCAGAACTGATGTTTGAGCTGACAAGAAAAAATAGCTTATATCTGTACATATAAACTGAAATACTTATGTATAAATGGTTTCAGATACGTATAGAGCTATTTTCATGTCTTTCTTTTTTGGCTCAATTTGTTTCTATTTGGCATTATTTTATAGAGAAGTGTTTCATATTGCGAGCAGTGTGGCTGCTAGGTGCTTTATATATATATATATATATATATATATATATATATATATATATATATATATATATATATACTGCATTATATATTTATTGATATATAATGCAGTATATATCTCCTAGAGGAGAGATCTCTTTCTACATCACTATGTAGTAAGAGATCTCTCCTCTAAGAACTTCCTAGCTTTGAAGGAGTGATGTGCTCATCTATGAAGCAATCGCTGGGACCAGACCAAGGGGATACGATCTTTGGCCAAACTGGGTCATAGGACTCTTCCTAGAGTTGGGATGGGTACCATAAAGGAGAGGTACTGCAGAAACCAGTAGAGGGAGTAGAGGCATTCTGCAAAGAAACTACACACAAAGGAGGATAAGAAAATCACGGCAGGCAGGAAAAAAATCCTTTAGTCTCACGATATGCAACATTGATTATCTAAAAATATGGAAAGAACATTCTATGCACTGGAATGAGAAAAAGAATGGTTACCTAAATGAAATGTTATCAATTTGTGAAAGATAGAAAAACATTTAAAGTGTGAGACATAATAATAATGATGTAGAAATTATTACCTAGACAATGCTGACTATAGTCACATAATTAAATATAATCAGAAAACGAGATCTTAAAAAATATTGCCAAGATTTTGCCTTGCAATGTTTGCTTCAGTAAATATAAATCTCTACTATGGATGATGTATAAAAATCACATTTAGAACTATAAGTAAAAGACTTAACAAATTTCCTTTAAATAGAATTCTAAACCAAAAATAACCTGATGAACAAACACTGTTGGACACCACTGGCTACCAAATGCAAATAAATATAGTACAATTAAACTTGGGAAATCAAAAATAGGTGGGAAATATGGAAAGAAAAAGTATTTGTTTTTGGCAGGAGGAAAATACAATTTGAAAACGATGTATCCTTTGTCAGGAATCACATTTTATGTTTAGACAAAAGAATTGGTAATTGCTACATATAAATAAGAAGTGACTGAAAGTAAAAGTGTTTATGCACTCAGTAAATCAGTTTACCTGTATTTGTGATAAGCCTATATGCTCTTTTTGATTTTTTTTTTTTTTACACCTTAATAATGGGTGACTTTAAACAGGGCATGTATTTAGAGTTGATCTGACAACCAAGTCAATTGAAATGTTAAAAGTCCTGTGTTTTCAATGGGAAAAAGAAATCTTTCAAGAGGAGTTGCATCCTTCTTAAAAGAGAGATCACAAAACAAGTGAGACATATGATGGTGGCCATTAGAGAAAGGGATGAGTGCCAGTTTGTGAAGTGCTGCTTCAGCTGTCCCGGGAGAGTAGCTGCCAAGCACACTCAAGAAGGAAATGTGAAATCAGACATCTGTATGTGTGCAGCATCCACCATGTTTGCTCGGAGGAGAGAGAACCATGTGAAGCAAGACAGCAAAGGTGAAATCCAGCAAGATAGCTTACTTTATTACCATGGCAACCCAACCCTAATGAAAAGTAGAAAAACAATAAAATACCTCTGAAAAAAAAAAATCTGTGCTATGAATATCCACTGGGTTGAGGGAAGATGCGCTCATGGAAAGCGTATGATATTTTTACCATTTGATGGTGTCTTCTAACAAAGCCATTGGTGCTGCTTTTGGGAAAAGCTGATTGAAAAAGCATTCCATTTACTAAATTATTTAATTCACCCTGTTGCTAAATTCAAGTTTATATGTGAAAGCTGTAGTTTCAGATTAAAATCTTTAGTGCCACTTCAGAGGTCAAAGCATTAACATTGTCACTCTCCTTGATGGCTTTTGACAATCTTTTGCCATCACATTTCACATAAAGTGTGTGTTCAATAAGAAGGAGAAGTTCCAGGACATTCTGATATTTGATTAAAATTAAAGCTGTATTTTATTTGCCTAGATTGGACTCTCACATTCCACCTATTGTTTTTAAAAAGTGATTTCTTCAACTTGCTGTTTCTTGGTATGCGGTTTTGTGTGGATAAAAAGCAATTTCTTTTTTTCTACTTTGAAATTAATTCTCACAGCTTTCTAATATTTCTGACTTTAGGCAATTTTGAGTTGTTCTTGCGATAGTTTTTAGTCAAATAAGACTTCCTGGTTTGTAGAAAAAGTCTGAAAGCTTGTTTTACATTTTTTAAGTTGGCTTCACTGAGATAATTTACAATAAAATTTATCTTTTTAAAGTATACTTTAAAATTAATTGCGTTTTATTGATGAGAAAAGTGAGATTCCGAAAACAGGTAACTTGGAAAGACTATAAACTCAAATTTCTCTCTCCTGAAAATTTTATTTCATTGTCAAAATATATTTTTCAAGTAGTTAAAAATGTGGTTCTTAAATAAACACATGTCACTTCATTAATTCATGAAATAACAGTTAATATCAAAACTTAGGACAAAATCACATTGAGAAGCTGTCAATCTTTAGATATTTTGAAGAAATAATGTTAAAATAAGATTGCAAGTTTAAATAATTTATTTTCTATGTGGCAATAAAAACAAAATCTTTGGGAAAATTTTCTCCATTAGACATGAATTCACAGTTAATGTAACTTCTGCATTCTTACGTATATGTTAACTGAGGAGTAAAAAGAAGTCAAACACAAGTAAATTTTCTTAAATAATTAAATAATCCCACTATATGACATTGAAAGAGCGTGCTGTACTCTTTTGATTTTCGAATTTTGTATACCTTTTCTTAATACCTCTCTATATTATACACTAATGGGAATTTTCTTCTTGACTTTAAGGACTCCGAGTCATAAATTTTGGAAAGCTGACATGGATTAAGTGACAAATGGAGGCTGACAGTGGAACCTTTTTCTTATCTGTGAATCTTCTTCCCCAGGTTTTCCGAAATCTCCCGCAGTCTGTGCCTTATTGGCAGCAGTATGGACTGTATTTCAAGGATATGTTTTAGTATCTGGAAACATTGCTTATTCCTGGGAAATACTAATGCATAATGGATTTGGTGCTTAGCTTTTTCAAGTTGTGTGTTTTTTTTTCACATTAATTAGTATTTTGAAAATGAGGTTTACAAAGATACAAGATTTTTATTTGATATCATTGTCAAACAGTCTTGCATTTTGCACGTCTCAATGGTAGCTAATAGATGCTGAGTGCAAAGCTTTTAAAAATGTTTTTAAAAAAGAAAAAATGCCTGTTACTTGAACAGCAGCTTTCAGGTTAGTATGCCTCTTCTTCCCACACCGTATTTTTAGGTTATGCATAGACTATAGAAATAATGAAATCATGTATCATGGAAATAGAGATATGTCATTTAAGATAATTTGAGAAGATTGGATAGATAAATAATCCATTTATTTTATTAACTTGGGTGAAGTGAGTTAACATTCCTTAGCTAGCTTCACACTTGAAACAAATTCACCATTATACCAAGGAATTTATCTCTGGAGATTCTCTCTGAGCTGAAGTAATTTTACAAATCTGTGGTTAATTAGCTTCATCCCTGAATATACCAGCAACGGAGAAAGAGCTGAAAGGCCTGCGAACCGTATGAGACTCTCACTTTACAAGTGGTCCAATAGGAGCTGTGTTTTGCATGCGCACAGCTGATGTGAGGCTGTTGGAATCTTCTTTGCATTCCTTACTTGCTTTCTGGGTTAATGGAGGGCTTACATGTTTAGAGCTGTCAAGTGAATATCTTTCCACAAGCATTACACCAATTTCAAAAGAGGGTAAAAGAACAAAGAATGTGGCCTTATTCCACATAATTCAAGAGCACTCAATTATTTGTGCACTCTGAGATCATTATTTTAATATTTTGAAGAGCATGCAATTAATTGAAGGATAAAATGGATCTGAGGTAGGAAAACTACACATTTTTATTTTAAATTACTTCTCTCTGGGGATTCCTGTTGTTATTCCAGGTTTTCCAGTGACTTTTTCTCCCCTTGAGATTCTTAAGTTGGAATAAGAAGTTATTCTAACTCCTACTTTTTAATCTTATTGATATACACTTTCTCTAGTTTTCTCATTTAAAAAAATAAATTGCTATTTGATATATTTTGATGGTTACTTTGTTCAGTATTTGAACATTCCTTCAATATCTTCTCTCTTCCATCCAAACAACTAACTATACCTTATTTTTTCCCAGTGGAATATTGTATTCTTAACTACTCCATGTCTCACTATCTCTTCTTGGAAGTTTCATAATTGGATTGGGGATGATAAGACAAAAATGTTGCCGATAAACTTCCATAATCTCATCAAGAATGGTGAGGATTTTTTAAAGCAGTTAAGAGATTTGTGGTTTTCATATTGTGTTGTGAAGGTAGCATTTAGAACAATCTCTAGTTATCAGGAAATTAAACTCTTAAGGTAATGGTTGGAAAGGATTTATGATGAGTATTTAACTGTAAAAAATTTAAATGTCAGCTACTGGAGAAAGTACAGTTTTTACTACCTGAAAAATTTTGGGTTTTTGTTTGTTTTTTAATCAGGTAAAAGGTTGGTAGTAAATTGTTGGTGGGGGTCGGGGGATAGTTTTTAGAGAGCATCTGGTTCCACCTCTTTATTCTCAATATGAGAAACCTATATTCAGAGAAGTTGAACAACCCATCAAAGTCCACAATTCCAACAACCTTTTGGCTTTGTCCTACTCCTGCTGAGCTTCCTTTTTCTGAATTTTTATTCATCAGGAGAAAAAACATTATTTGCTTTAGAACTTTAGCTCTGAATTTTATTTGTGTGTGTGTACTCTGTGGTGTCTTTATATTCCTTAAAGACACAGATCACCATTGTATGTTAATCTCTTAGAAGGTGTTTAATCAATACTTTTTGACTAATATGATAAACCAAAGGTATCAGTGATATTTGATAATTAACTTTTTAATCTTTTGTGACTTAGGAATCGCCACCACTAAAAATAGGTGGATTGGTATTGTGCTGGCTGGAAAATTACTGCTTGGCTATCGCCCATGGGAACATAGGCTATCGCCCATGGGAACATAACACTCTAACAATAAGCTTTCTGCTTCTGTACCCCCGCTTGCACACCCGACCTGTGGGTTGACAGGTAGTGAATAGGAGAAAAATAGACCTTTGTGTTTAAGACAGAATGAGGAATGGGATTTAGGGCTTAAAAACCCTGTACCTCTACATTTCGGGGCTGCTTAATTTAGGGTCTGCATACCCCTGGCAGACCCAGCTGGCTGAATAAAGAGCATGTTTCCTATAACTCACTGATTTCTGGTGGTCCACGTGTCTATCAGGGGCTGGTGGCCACAACATTTGGAGGCCCCAGCAAGATCTCAGGGAGTGGCCCTGGGATCTAAGACTGGACCGGCCTGTGATGCGGTTGCTATCCCTGTTGTGGATTCAAAGGGGTGGCCAACCTGAGACGTTCCAGGGCCCTTGAATGTCGTGACAGGGTCAGTACAATCGTCAAGGACGCAACCTTTTAGGACACACTCTTTGTTCCCGGTCCCGGCAGGAATCTCCGAGGCCTCGACGTCTAGATAAAAGGTACCTTTCTGTTTCTGTTGACTGGTCACTAGGGGTCCGTAAAGAGACTGGACGCAGTCATATCTCCTAGACTGTGGCCAGGACACAGGACGCCACCTGTTTTCAGGTTCTGTCTATTGTCTTTGGTCTTGTCTAGATTATAGGTGGCGGACTTCTCTGGGTCCACCTACACCCCAGTAATTGTTCTTGTCTGAGTGTCTGTTTTGTGTTTTCTGCGCAGGCGATGGGGGGAAGCCAGAGTTCACAAAAGACACCCTTGGGTTGTCTCCTGCGACATTTCAAAGAAGGGTTTGTAAAGGGAGCTGACTATGGCATAAAGTTTTCTCCAGGCAGACTGAAAACATTGTGTGAAGTTGAATGGCTGTCTTTTGATGTAAACTGGCTTCTGGAGGGTTCTTTTGACAGGGGTTTAGAGAAGAATGTTTGGAAGATTGTCACTGGAGACCCAGGACATCTCGATTAGTTTTGCTACATTGATCAATGGTTAAACCTTGTTCAGAACGCTCCTCCTTGGCTCTGCCTGTGTGCCCTTTCTCTAGGGGCGTGAGTCTTAGTTGTGGGCACCCCAGAACATACAGCAACTGAATCTCCTAGACAGCCCAGTCCCTCAGTCCTCCAATCTCCACCGGAGGACAGTGACCTTCCCCCACCCATAATGCAGGACAACAGAGGCCAAATAGCACCGCCTCACCTCCTCAGACGCGGGCAGGTAACCCCTATGGGCCTCCTGCTCCGGCTCTGGGCGGGGCACCAGCCAATACCACCACCCTGGCCATCCTCCCCTTGCGAGAAGCACCACCCCATCACATAGACAGGCCTTTTATGGTTTATGTGCCTTTCTTGACTAGGGACCTGTACAACTGGAAGGCACAGAATCCACCTTTCTCTGAGAAACTCCAGGCATTAATAGGACTCTTAGAAAGTGTCTTTCAGACTCACTGTCTCACCTGGGACGATTGCCAACAGCTTTTAATTACCCCCTTCACCGAGGAAGAACGCGGTCAGACAAGAACAGCAGCCACAAGGCCAGTGGGGCCCCCACCACATCTACTGACTGTTGTCCCTTACCCAGAACTGCCTCCATCTCCGACCTATATGGCGGAAGAGAACATATATTTTCAAGATAAGGGAGCCACTAGGAACCAACAGGGGTGGTGGATGACCCCAGATGGAAAAATTGGGCTCTCACGGCCCTTGGAAGGACTTTCCTCCACCAACTACACCAGACCACACACCAGACTAAGATGCTCCAAGCTTTAGACCCCTACTTTCACTTTTTAGAAGGGAGAAGAACTGCAGAGGAGATTGTCTCATGATGCCCGGCTTATTCCCAGATTAATCCAAAGAAGGGGAAGATAGAAGAACCTAGGCATAGGGAAAGAGAAACTTATCCGGGGGACCACTGGGAAGTAGATTTCACTGAGGTAACCCTGACTGTGGGGAGCTACAAATATTTACTAGCTTTTATAGACACCTTTTCAGGATGGGTAGAGGCCTTCTCTACCAGGAAAGAGACTGCCTTAGTAGTTACTAAGAAACTACTAGAAGAAATTCTCCCTTGATTTGGTCTCCCTGGAACTTTAGGGTTGGACGACGGGCCAGCCTTCATAGCAAAGGTATCATAACAATTGGCTAGCTACCTAAATTTGCAGTGGAAACTTCACTACGCCTATCAGCCCCAGAGTTCGGGCCAAGTAGAGCAAATGAATGGGACCCTAAAAGAGATATTAGTCAAGTTAGGATTAGAAACTGGTGGGACCTGGGTAGAACTTCTCCCCTTTGCTCTTCTCCGAGCCAGGTATACTCCGTATGTTAGTGGATTTACCCCATTTGAAATTTTCTTTGGAAAATTTAGTACCTTTAGTACCTAGAATAGAAGATGACAAAAAGGCAGAACTACGTAACCTTGTCTTACTTAAGTCTTTACAGGCCCTTCAAAGTGTACAGAAGGAGATTGGGTCCCGGGTTCGTGCTGCCCACTCAGCCCCAGGGGACAGACTTCCCATCAGTCTCAGTTTGGGGACTCTGTGTGGATCCAGAAGTTCACTTCCAAGGGACTAGAACCCAAATGGAAAGGACTCTTCACTGTCTACCTGACGACGCCCACTGCAGTTAAAGTAGACGACATCCCATCATGGATTCATCACTCCCATGTGAAGGCAGCACGAGAGTGAACAGCTCAGGAAGACGGGCCCTTAAGACTAAGACTCAAGTATAATAAGTCTAACCCTTTGTTTCTTCCTTTTTTCCTCTTTAGCCCAGGCATTCGACCAGCCACAAACAAAACCAGAAGGAGCATTAATAACTTTGCTAACGACAATATACAAGGTCTTAAATAAGACCACCCCAGACATAGGACAAGATTGCTGGTTGTGCCTAAACCCCAAACCCCCGTACTATGTCAGGTTAGGAACTCCCCTAAACTTAGCTGACCTCACCAGGCTAGAACTTCAAGTTGATTCACTAGCAGAAGTAATCCTCCAAAATAGAAGAGGTTTAGATTTTTTATTCTTAGAACAAGATGGATTATGTATGGCTCTAGGTGAAACCTGTTGCTTCTATGCTAATAACTCTGAAATAATTAGAGAAAGTTTACTACTAGTACAGAGAAATTTAGATGCCAGAGAAAAACAGAGATTAGAATCAAGTAACTGGTTTCATAGGATGTTCAATTGGTCACCACGGCTAACAACCCTCCTATCTGCTGTAGCTGGACATTTAATCATCCTCCTCCTCTTGTTAACTTTTGGCCCATGTTTCCTTAATTTCTTGTTTGCATATATAAGGAAGAGAATTAATTTTATTAAACTTTTAGTATTACAAAATAGAGGCTATGAGCAAATTCCGCATGAAGAATCAAGGATTTGATTTTCTGCTAAGGCCAATGGGGAATGTGCTGGCTGGAAAATTGCTGTTTGGCCATCGCCCAGGGGAATATAGGTTATCGCCCATGGGAACATAGGTTATCACTCATGGGAACATAACATTCTAACAATAAGCTTTCCGCTTCTGTACCCCTGCTTGCACAGCCGACCTGTGGGTTGACAGTTAGTAAGTAGGAGAAAAATAGACTTTTGTGTTCAGACAGAATAAGGAATGGGGTTTAAGGCTTAAAAACCCTGTACCTCTACATTTCGGGGCTGCTTAATTTGGGGTCTGCGTATTCCTGGCAGACCCAGCTAGCTGAATAAAGAGCATGTTTCCTATAACTCACTAATTTCTGGTGGTCCGTGTGTCTTTTGGGGGCTGGAGGCTACAACAGTATAAGCTTCATCGAGACTCTTCTAGTTGGTCAACAGCTCAAAAGAGTTGAGGGAGTTAGCTGTACAGACAGCTAAGAGAAAAGCATTCTAGGAAGATGTGTCAAGCAGTGCAACTGGCCTAAGATGTAATCATGCCAGTTATGTAGGAGAAATAGCAGGGAGGCTAAGTGACTAGAATAGAGTAAGCAAGAGGAAAAGCAGCAAGAGGTAAAATTGGGGGATGAGCAGTACAGATCACACAGGGCCTTCTAAGCTACCTCAGTTTCCCCAGGGCTGCCATGATAAATTATCACAAACTGGATGGCTTAAAACAACACAAAATCTGATCTCTCACAGTTATGGAGGCTAGAAATGTAAAATCAACATGTCAGTAGCACCATGCTTTCTCTCAAGGCTGTACAGAAGAATCCTTTCTTGCGTCTTTCTAGCTTCCGGTGGTTGCTAGTAGTCCACATAAATCCTGGCTTATGACTATATAACTCCAGTCTCTGCATCCATAGTTACATGGTGTTCTCCCTGTGTGTCTTTCTGTTCAAATTTTTTTTCTTATGATACTAAACCTTGGATTAAGACCCACTCTAATTCACCTTAGACTTGATTTCATGCCCTTAACTTGATTTCATCTGCAAAGACATTTTCAAGCAAGCTCACGTTCTGTGGTTCTAAATAGACAAACATTTTCGAAGGACACTATTTAATCCAGTACATAAGCCATTCAGAGGACTCTGGTTCTTATTCTGAGGAAAGTGAGCTACAGTAGGATTTTGAGCAGACAAGTAATGTGAAATAACTTTTCTTTTTAAAGGCAATGTCTGGGTTTTCTAGTGAGACTGGACTCTAACGGAGACTATGGTAGGTAAAGGTGATGCTTCCAGTTAGGAAGCTATTCGTTGATGGTAGTTTACAACAAGGTGGTGGCCAGGCATGGAGAGAGAAAGGGCCAGATTCTTGATATCTTTTGAAGAGTAAACCAACAGGATTTCCTGACAGAGTTGGATATAGCATTTGAGAGCAAGAAGGAAGTCAAAGATGACCCCAAGTTTTGACCCGAGCCACTGTTAGGGGAGAGTGCTGCCCACTGAAATGGAAAAGGCTATTAATGAAGCAGGTTTGGAAGAGCATTAATGCTTCGTTTTGGTCATGTGAGATGTCCAGCAGGTACCTGAGGTAGAAGTTTAAATTTGGGTGAGAGGTCTGGGTAGTAGATATGTATTTGGGAGTCACAGCATGTGGAAATATTTAGTCACTAAAAAGAATAAGATCGCATTGTATGTAAGTATAGATAAAGAGAAAAAAGGACCAAAGACTGATTCCTAACACATTTTAACATTAAGCAATAGGGGAGAAGAAGATAAATCAATGAAAAGAACAATCATCATCATCATAGGTTTGACAAAAGGGTTAAACAAGATAAAGCAAGAAATGAATTTTAGCCCTGTGACTGACTTTTAGTAAACACTCAGTAAACGCTTGCTGTTTTTAACCATTTAACTACTACACCTGAGTTTCCCATGATACTGTAAATTTCTTGAAGGCAGATATAACATGATACTTGGAACATGATAGGTATCAATAAATATTTGAACAAATGAACAAATGAGTTAGTTTCCTTATGCCTTTGTGTTTTGTTTTGTTTGTATTTAACTCTGTTACAGCCTTCAAACTATGGTATTATAATTTGTTATTATGTCTGTGACCAAGGTAGAATTGAATTAAGGATATTTATCTCTCTTGCTTTTTTTTTTTTTTAGCTTTCTAAGTATTTCCTGAGTCCATCCACTACTCTTCATATTTACCACTATACCTTAGACCATTATCAATCATGAGGATTATTCCAACAGTTTCTTAACTGGTATCTCTTTCTCCTAGAGATCTTCTCTAAACTCTTCTTTATTTTCCAGCCAGAGTGATCATCCAAAACCCACAATTCTAATCAGCTTAGTGTTCCCCATAAAATAGTTCAATGGCTTTCCCATACTTTAGAATAAAGGTCTGGCCTCTGGCCATCTTTCCAATCTTATTTCACTTTAAGCTATTAGCACTCACAGATCCAGTTTCACTAAACATCCTCCATTAACTCCTTTTTTATTTAGCCTATATTTATTGAGCTCCTTTTTAATAACAGTCCCCGTACTGAGGTGAGATACACTAATGAATGAGGCAGTTTCCCTGTCCTCACAAAGATTATAACATGATTGATAAGCTAGGTATTAAAATAATGACAAATATGAAGATGTGATAGAAGTACAGGGAGCTGTGGTGGTGTTAAATGAAGAAACTTTCTTCGTCCCAGGTGGAAGGAGGAGGGAGGGTACTTTCATCTTGTCTGCATGGATTTGCACTGGAAGTGTCCTCTTCCTAGAACACTCTTCCCGCTTAATCACTCTCAGATGTCAATTTACATATCAGTTCCTCTCTGATTTCACTGACTAAGTTTTGTTTATTTCCCATACTGTTCTGCATTTTCTGATCATATTAGTCAGCTTTCTTTATTGTAAAAAATTTGTTTAATGATCATTTTGTAAGTTCTGAGTCGACAAGTGTAATGATTATCTTATTTGTTTCTGTGTCTTCTTTGCCCAGAATGGTCTTGGGTATAATTGATGTTGAATGAATGAACAAATACATAGAAATGTGCATTCTACCTTTCTCCACATTTCCATTATTTTTAGAAATGGAGCATTATATTAGGGCTACCACATGCCTATCAATAAGGAGGAATGCAATAAATAATTTGTTAAATAAATGAATGAGGAAAGGAGTGTGGATATGGCTTCTATCGTCTTTGGTGCACTCCTCTTCGGGCAGAGAATTTTCTTTGTCAATCCCTTTAAACAAGTGCATGGCAAGATGATAATACATTCATGATCTCTAAAGTGCTAAGTATATATTATGTAATTTATTAATTTTCTACATAAGTTTATCATATACTAGGACGTAGGCATTAGGTATATGTTGTTAATAATTCAGACTTTGTTCCTATGGATCCTGACGCTCATCTACCCAGTTCTCTTCTCTGAGAGAAATGAGTTCTATTTGTTTTCTTGGGATATTGCAACATTTTAAATAATTTTATAGACTATCGTGATATCCTAAAGGCCAAATAAAAAGAAGTAAAAAAAATTCTTTTTGTACATTTGTAATCATATTTTATATGGAAGTAATAATATGCTTTACATTTAAAAATAGGTTGCTGTTTTGAAGGTTCTTGTCTTTCTTATTCGACTCATACTAATAATGTTACAAGAGTGAAATGTTATTGTTCTGTTTTGCAGAGGAGGGGAGACTCAGTTTAATGTTACTTTACTAGCTTAAGTTTACATGTCTAGAAATTAGGGACCTAGATATTCTGATTTTAAATACAGATTTCTTTTTACCTCAAAGCATTGCTCTTCACTGAGAGGATTATTTTAGCTCTATCAACACAAACAAGGAAGTCGAACAATCATTAGTGAATTCAACTAGTGTAGACAGCTCTTCTAGATTATTTAGAAATGCAAACTCATTTCCTCAGTGGGGGATTTTCCTGTGTCAAAATAGCATGCATAATTATTTCAGATTTTGGTTTAGCCATGTAGATATTAACTTTTGTTTGTTTTCAGAATTCTTATTTCTTAATATAATAGAATGTATTTCATCTAATACAATAAGTGCCAGTATGATAACTAACTAACTAACTAACTAAATAAATAAATAATAGGAAGATAAAAATTATACACTCTTGTCTTGAACAATTATACTTGTCAAGAGCTAGTCCCTAGTGCTGGCCCAGAGTTAATGGAAGAACTTGAACATTTCCACTTTCCTTGTTTCAACAAGTTCAGAATTACACTGGATTGTCACCAATCATAGAATGTTTCACTGGAGCTCTCTGGAATGAACATTTTGCTAAACAAAATGTCCAAGTATCTCTTGGATAGCTACGGTTTCAGTGAGGCCCGCTTAATACTCCTAATAGTCTTTACTTTTACGAGGTTTTACTTTTTAAATAAAGCCTGGACTCTTCTGAATTACAAATAATAATGGGCCTAAATTCTCCCCACTCCTTATAAAACTCCAATATAGGTGTTCTCCCTGATTCGTATCAGAAAGATTAGACAGAAAGTGTGAGATTTAGACTGGAAATCACCAATTATTCCTGTTTTTCTTACCTTGGGAAAAATTATTCAAGATATTTTACATTTTCTCTTTTCTCTTTCATCTCTCTCTTTCTCTGCTTCAAAAAAAAAAAAAAGTTACCAAAGATACTACATAAAATTACCACCTGGATCAGTTTTCCCCTTTATATTCTTCTTATTGTTCATCCAGCCCTGCAAAAGATATAGAGATGTCACAGAGGAGAGATACAAACGTGTCTTAGACAGATGAAAATATGATCTATGTAACTCATGTTAAGGAAAATATAAGTTAAAACTACAACAAGATTTAATTTACCACTTTAAAAAACAGAAAATTACATATTGTATGGGCCAAGATGAGAGAAAGTGGACATTTGTGTATTTTGTATCTGAGAGTACAAAGGGGTAAACCAATGCAAACGACAATTTGGAAATATCAGAACTTAATTACATTCTCTCTGACCCAGAAATTCTTCTGGTCAATCAATGTATTAATTCCTATTCCATTAATTAGTTAATTCCAATTATTAATATAGTATTCCATGTATGAAGTGATATTTATAAATGTTGTTTGTTGAAATCTTTTTTGACACTCCTAAAAAATCTTGTTAAATTAGTTTTTGCACATCTATACAATGTAATATTATGCAGCTCTTAGAAAAAATGAGACCAATATTTTTATAATGATAATGGAAAACTGTCTAAGATATACTGTTAACAAAGTGTTAACAAAAAGTGAGATTCAGAACAATGTGTATAGTATGTGGTCATTTAAAATGTGCATTTGATAGTATGTGCATATATTACACAATTCATAGGATGATCTGCCTGAAACAAAGCTCTGATCACGTCTTAATCATTTTCGAAAACCTTTGAATGCTGTCACATTATCTGCCAAAAGATGTCTAACTTCTTTTGTATGTCCAAGACAAGCCAACAGAGTTCTACGGTTCCTTTTTGCTTTCATCTTGTCCTGTTTCCACAAATGGAAACTCTAGTCCTCTCCATCTTGACTGTTTGTTTTACCTTTCCTCCCATCTCTGATCATGAAAAGGCCCTTGTATGTTATCACCTCTGCGTCCTTCGTTAGTGATATTCCTTCTTTATGGAAAGCACAATCAGATCCTTTGCCCTGCTCAATCTACTAAACTGCCTTTTTCCTATCTTCTTTCACTGGGCAACTACCACTCATTTAATGCATTTATTGCCCTGTGATATTAATTCTATTTTCCTTTGTCCATGTTTCTTAAGCAGCACTCTATCCTGCCATAAGCCTACCTTGACAATTTATACACGATAATCAATTAATTAATTCACTAAAATTTATCGATCGATTGTTTTGTGCTTCATAGACTGAAATATGATACTTTATTTTTTCTGTAGATGTTTCATAAGAGCAAATATCTCAAAATTTTTAGTGCAGCTCTAAAGCAATGTAAAAAGGCACTTGCTAACTGTTTCTCAGCTGTCACAATGGAAACGTTTGGGTCATTTTTACTATCTGTTCAATCAGCCTAAAACTGTGTCCTAGAGCAGATGATGGTTCTGGTTGCAGCAGTGGCACAAGGCAGGGTACTCAAGCATTAATCTCTGAAAGCCATGGAGTAAGGAAACCAGGTGGAAGTCCTTTGTGTCTGTGGAATTGAGGTCACTAAGCGCCTGCATCACACTGACTTACTTGGACTCTACCAACTGCAACCATGAAGGTTTGGCTTTGCGCAGTGCACTCGAGGTGTCAACTTCCCAGTGTGGAATGGTCTTTACTTTACAGCTAGTGATTTTTCATTTACAAAGAAAGGAAAGCCTCCTCATTCTGTGCCAAAGTAGCCTAGAGTGGAGATACTTCTATTCCCCCAAAACATCATCACATTTATTTGTTAACCATCTTCATCAGAACTTATTTCACCTTGTGTGACTATGATGTATGGAATATATGTTTGCATGCTCAGACAGCATTTTCCTTTAAAGTCACTTTACTATTGAGTATAATTATGTTGTGTAGCTATACAGTATGTAAATGGTTATATAGATAAAATATAAATTTATTATGATGACATAATATAAAATAAATAAGTGCTAAAATAATATACCTATGAAGACATTTCAATGAAGTGTCAATGAGGAATACATCCTTAAATTTTTTTCTAGACTTGAAAATATTGATTTATGTTGTAACGCTTTCTGAGAAACTTATAACTTAAAGTTAGAAGTGATCTAGGAATTATCTAATTCAAATTCACTACCCAGTGCCAATGTATCCTCCACAATACTTCTGCGTGATGATATGCATTTGTCTGTACATTAATGAAGAAGCTACTGTTTGTCGCACTGAAACACCTTTCTGAATGGTGGCATACCTTTGACCCCATAGCCATCCCATAATGTACCTAGCACCAGAAGGAGACCTTAAGAAGATAGATGAATATTGCATAGTGTGAAACTTATTGACTCAGGAATTTCAAGAGGAAAGCAAGACAAATGATCTTACCTAAATCTTCAATGAGACCAATTTGCAGTAAAATTCCATGTTCGTGTAATGCATAACATAACTTTCATCATTTAGCCTTTGTCACCAAGAATGAATAATTTTAAAGTGGGCATTTACACTCCGGCTAATACAGTGGGAGTTGTGCTATTACAGTACTGCAGGAGCTTAGAGTCCACGGCACTTGGGGTGGGTTCAAAATTGATTTGATAGCTCACTTGAACATAAGGATTATATTTTACCCAAGATGCTAGCTAATATACCATCAATAATTGATTTTCTAGTTTAATGCAGAAATTCTCCCAATTACTCCACTAATTCCCAATTTGGGTTGAACAGACTAGAAATGCCTCGGAACACTTCATTAATCCTCGATAAGGGGGCGTCTTTCTGAATCATTAAACCATTCAGTGTTTCCGTTTTCTCACCTGCAGAATAAAGACTCACAGTCCCTGAGGTCCCTCTGGCTCTAATGCTTAGATGCAATTGTCTCCAATTAATTCTTAGCTTTATGGTAATTTGTTCACTTTGCTAATATATGAAGAAACACTGTGAATTATGAAGACCAATACAATGTTTTCCATATAGAAAACCCTAAGTAAATACTTGCTGAATTAATGATTTTCTATGGGAAAATTACCTGATTATAACAGCACTCAGTTAAAATAAGGAGGGGTCTTTTCTCTAGCCTAAGCTGTGTTTATCCTAGTCTCTTATAAGTCTAGAGGATGTATGGGGTACACCCACAAAAGGAGTACTTAAACGAGAAGTCAGGTTTATATGTGGGAAAGGACTCATTTTAATGGGTCCAAAGGAAACGCCTAAAGGTCAGAGGGTCATGAATATTTTAATATATAAAGAACTCTACTCTGTCTCTTAGTCAGATTGCTGTCTTTTCTATCTTTCTCAAATTCATATCCAGATCTTGAGAAATAGGTTCAGCAGTGAAAATGAAAAGGACATTTGCAAATTAAGGTCATAGACTGAGTGCACATCAAATTTTTCTCCCTCTTGAAACTTCACTTAAACTACAGTGAAGACATAAATCAACAAGAATAGAATCATAGGGACAGAGATAACAGGAAAAAAATTTCAAATCTAGAAAATATAGATGGAAGTGTGTTAATTGACCTATACTCTAAGTAAGAGCAAACCAGAAATAGACCAAAACAGACCTTCAGATGAACTTCTAATAGCTCAATCTTAGTTTGGATTAAGTAGGTATGCTCTAAATCCTCTCGGGAAGAATTTAACATCCACAGCCTTAATTTATCTCTAAGATTTTCATATGCCATGTACAGCATTTGAGCAGTAATCATCCAGAACATAATGGACATAGAAGTATAAAATTTTAAGGTTCTTACAGTGGTTAATATCACTAGACAGCGCTCAATTAATTATGTAGACTATAAACCTGAAAGCATCCACTAACAAAACAAACATACTAGCATATAAACCAACAGAAATAAAATACATTAATAAAACTATTTAGTTATTCCCAATGCAGATAGAAAAAAAGAAAAGGGAAATAAAAAGTCGTATGGCATAAATAGAAAACAAAGAGCAATATAATAGATTTAAACCTAACCATATCAATAACATACTAAATGTAATGGTCTATATATCCCAATTAAGAGAGGTTGTCAGATTGGATTTTAAAAAAACAGAACACAATTATGTGCTGCTTATAAGAAATAGACTTCAAATAAAAAGAAACAAATATGATATAAGTGAAAGGATAAAATAACTCCTATCAAATAATAAAGCTTGAGTGAGTAAATTAATATCAAGCAAAGTATATTTCAGAGCAAAAAATATTACCAGGGATTAAGATCATTCAAAAATGATAAAGGGATAAATTCATAAGGAAGTTTTAACAATTCTAAACTTCTATGGCCAAAAAAAAAAAAAAAGAAAAAAAAAGAGAAAACCTTCAAAGTATACAAAGCTAAAGCTAATAATACTGCAAAAATAAACAAATCTATAATTATGAACATATATTTCAATTCCCCTTTATTAATAATGATAGAACAAGGATAATCAAAAATCACTAAAGATATAGAAGATTTGAACAACACTATCAACTAACTTAATCTGATATGACATTATCAAACACTCTACACAACAACAGCATAATACATGGTCTTTTCATGAAGACACAGAACATTTACTGAGGTAAATTTTTTTCTGGACCTAATAAAAATCTCAACAAATGTAAAATGATTCAGCACTTTTTCTCAGTATTGTTGCACATGCAAAGATGCTCAACATCATTAGTTACCAGAGAAATTTAAACTGACCACAGTGAGATTTCATTGCACAACTGGTAAAATAACTAAAATGAAATGACTAATCATGCCGAATGTTGTCAAGGACAAGGAAGAACTGGCACCTAAAGTCTCCTTACATGGCTAGAGGGGATGTAAAATGATACAACTACTTTGGGAAACAATATGGCAGTTTCTCAAAAAGTCAACGCATGCATTACATATGACTCAGCCGTTCTACTCCTAGATATTTATTCAAGAAAAATGAAAGCCCATTGATCCTAAGAGTTTATATAAATGGAATTAGAGAGTATGTACTCATTTTTTATTCTAGCATTTTTACCCATCATAACTATCGAGACCTGTCCATGTTTCAGCATGCATCATGCATGCTTTTTTTATTGTTTAAAAGTATCAAGCTAACAAACTGTTAAGCAAAATAGATTCATGTTCCTAATTTGAAAAATACATCTTCTCCATGAATTAGAAGGCATGTTTGAATCTAGGGATTCTATGGTAGAACATAATGCTGCAGAGAAAGTCACTGCAGGCCATAGACACATGACTTCTGGCCCACCTCCCTCTGGTTCCCTCACTAGGCCTGTGTACTTACTGCAAGAGTCTCACAACTTGTCTATCCAAGCTTTGCCTACACATCTACTAAATATCTACCTCTTGAACACCCCTGGAATTTAGTCTGACCTGGGGAAGAGTTGGATCAGGCCTTTAAAGCAAGCTCCGGAACACTTGGGCAGGGAACTGTGAGGGCCTGGGTGCTTAGGTTTCAGATGGGGATGTTCCCTTGGCCCCAGGAATTCCTTTTCTCATGATAAGGAGGGATGTAGTCAGAGCAGGCCCAGAGCAAAGTCTTTTAGAGAAGTTTCCAGAGCTAGAAATGCCCAGCATGAGACTGGTATATATTTTATTTTAATTTTTCAACTGTTCATATAGGCCACGTACACCTTTCTGAATGTGTAATATTATGACTATGTAATACTATATAAATAAATATTGAAATGAGCTGCTTTGTCAAAGTTCTGAAGACTTTGGCTGAGGAGAAAGCAGTGTTTGAGAGCTCAAGTCACTGACTTTAAGGAGGACCTGATGGAGGCATCTCGCTTCGCTTCGTGAGAATGCAGTGGGGCTCTAGTGAGCCGATGTGAAAACAGGAGCTTTGCGTGAATATCAGGAAATGCTGTCAGCCTCTCTGAAAGCCCAAGAACTGGGTGGTGACTTTGTGTGTATAAGTTACCTCGATAGCATGTCACCACAGTGAACTGAGCTATAGGGAAAGAAAAGAGATGCTTGCTTGACTTTAACTGGTAACTGAGCTTAGTAGCATATAGCGATGAAAGTTGTCCATATTATTACATATATTTTGAGCAATGTTGATTATATAATTTTAAATCAGAACTGATAGTCTGCAAAGTGCTTCTTAAATCTCATCAGATTTAATCTATATAAAACTCTGAGATGTTATTGCAATTTTCTTGTCTTCTCCATTAAACTGTAATCTTGAGGTAGAAATTATGTCATTTCACTCTATATCTCTATCTTCTTGTTTCTGAATGAATAAATGAATCTCATTTCTATTTTTCGAATAGATAAACTGAAGTTTGGAGATTTTAACTTAAACAATTGAGCCTTCAACTGAAACTTGAACTAAATCTTTTTGATAGCAGATATGGAACATAGTTAGAATAACTTTATGCTGTTATTTTTTAAAAAATTAAACATCTTCCATGAGTTAAAATTAGGAGTAATGATAAGCAAAAGTGACGTTTAAGCAGAAATGCTGGATGAACCTTCACCAGAGAGGGATTAGAGGTGGGATAATCTGGGTCTGACACAGACCGGAAACTATCTGTAAGAAACTTTTTGCTAATCTGTGGTGAAAGGAGTAGAAGATTAAAAGAATGTAGTGAATTTTAAATGAAGATCAATTTATCTCAGTTCAGGTAATATCCTTAATTAAAGATAACATGCCTCTGACTTTTTTAACTTTTTTTTTTTTTTTACATTTCTTTGGGGTAACCTATGGTACAGTATGAGCTGACTTTTAAGGTTCAATTATTTACAACATTTGTCATATAATAACTAGAGCATAACCCATCTCTGTAGTGAAGGTTTCTGGAAGGAGAGATATGGACACACAGAAGACAAGCTAAATCAGGAGAAAAAAGCCACCAACCTATAATCTTAATTTGGAGGTGGTACCTCAGAGGCATATGGCTCAGTGACATGTGCAATTAAGTTTTTAATTAGTGTGTTAGAACTTAAACAGAAGTTTTTTTTTTTTTTTTTTTTAAGTAACATTGAGAAATAACCACCTCTTGTACTTCAGTTAGCATACCTAGGGGATATTTAATCAGTAAAGATATGAACTATGTTATTCAGATTTGGATTTTTTCCTCTTGTTTGAAAAAAATTATAAAAAAGATGTAATGTAGCATTCTACCCTGTTTTTTCTTTCTCTTTCAGATTCAAACATTAGTAGAAACTTCTTTGATTTGAGCTGTTTGTTTTTTATAATAAGTTCTTATCTGTCTGTTTAATTCCCTCAATCAACTTTCCTATTTCCATCTTCTCTGATTAAAATAATTTTATTTTCAATAGTGGTAATGATAATGATAATTTTTATTTTAAAATCCTGCTATGATATTCTTTAGAAATTATTACAAGAGCAGATCAAAATCCTTCTTGAGTAAAGGAGCTACAGCAAATTTTCAGGTAGAACAGACATCTGACTGACTTCATATGCCACATAATTTTATTGCTTTATAGACACTTCTTATATATACATACATACAACAATAGTAACACATTTACCTTAAAGGTAAGAGCTGTTAAGAGGTTATTTATGCAGAAAAGTGAGATAATAAAAATGAAAAATTTCTACTGATTTTTATTAGAACAAAAGTCTCAGGGTGGAAAAAATATTGACAAATACTACATTTTAGGAGGATTTTTCTTTGCTGTTTATAGAGCATTTGAGAAAGACAGTATCTCCCAATCAATAACCTAGTACTTGTAGTTCAGTTGTATTGTCCAGACTTAGAATAAGAGCAGAAGAAATGACAATATATTTTTTTTCTCCAGAATTGCTCCATGAAGAAGACTCTTGGAAATTTGTTAAAGGCTAGTAACAGGAATAAAAAAGTAAGAAAATATTTGTATAAGTTATGAAATAACTCATTTCAGTGAATATAATTTCCATTTTATGTACATATCAGTAGACATGATAATTGTTCTAGTTTTCAGAATTCTTTTCTTGCTCACTTTATTTTTTTTAAATAATATTTTTTTTATTTTTCAATTATAGCTGCCATGCAATATTATATTAGTTTCAGGTGTACAACATAGTGATTAGACATCTATATAACCCCCAACACACCTCCCACATGGAAACCCTCAGAATATTCTCTGTATCTATGAGTTTGTTTCTGTTTTCTGTTTCTTTATTTATTTTGTTCTTTGGAATCCACATATACGTGAAATCATATGGCATTTGTCTTTTTCTATCTGACTTACTCCACTGAGCACAATACACTCTAGGTCCATTATAATTAGTTAACTTTGCATCATTGACAAAGACTGAATATTTAATCATGTAAAGAATATCTTTAATCCTACCCTTTCACTGCTATTTTAAAATCTGTCCTGAAGGGGGCAACATTGAATAATGTTCTACAAACACTTCCAAGTCAGGCTTTTATGGCCACCTTTAATTAAAGTTTTATATCTTAAAATAAATATCTTTCCCCTACCCCCTATTTATTCTAGTGTAGAAGAAAATATAACACTGATGTCTTGCTCTTGTATTCAGTAACCTTGAATGTACGTTTTGAAATAAACCATTTACAACTTTGAAGAATAAAAGTTAACCTAGATAAAAGGCTCTGGGTAGATGTGTTCAAATTTCCAATTGTAAGATCAGTTTTAAAAAACATGTTTCTTGCCAAGCAATTTACATCAGTAGGTGTTTTTAACTGTAAGTATAAATCAATGCTTGTTCTTTTGAAGTAAAAATTTATTTTCTTGCTACAGTATTCAAATTCAACATAAAGTTTTAGTATTTAGTATTTAATAAAAGAATATGGTTATTTTTTAAAAGAATTGCTCTAATAAATGACAAAAAAAAACCCACCTAACAACTAAAAGAAATTCTGCAATCAATAAATACCTTTTAAAAGCTACCAACAATGCAATATATTTGATTTTCACACCTGGGCTTGTGTTGTTGTATTTTCTATTCTCCATTTTTTGGATCATAGCCACTTAGTAAAGAAAGCTACACTAATTCATATTCATCCAAATTTCCAAAACCCTACTGTGCAATAGAAAGGTAGCAAGTGATGTTTCACAGAGGTTAATTGACTTGTATATGATCTGTCAGTGGCAAAGCAAAAAAAAGAACTCTGTATTTCTTATCTCTAGACAATGACAATTGCTCATGGTTATAACTCTATCATTATATTTATAGATAGTTCAACCTCTTTACATAGCTCTGGGAAATAGGCTAATACCTGCTTTCATACTATTTTATATTAGGATTTTATTATATATACAATTTATGTTTTAGCTTATAGCTTTTTGGCTTATAGCTTATAGCTCCATGTACTAGGGAAGCATGCAATAACAGAGTACTAATGCATTACTTGTCAATGCTAATATGTATATTACTTCCTATTCCTTTCCGTAAAACACATTTAGAAAATTGTCTTAAATTTTTTAATGCGACTATTCAGAATCAAATGGGACTTTTAAAAGATAATTTTGAATTAGCAAGTAAAGAAGCTACACGGTCAGGTGAAGACAATGTAGAGGAACCATCAGAGCACTGTGGATTTAAGGTGCGTGAGAGAGGGTGAAGAGCCATAAGGCAGGCAGGAAGAAAGTGGCGTATGGGGAGCTGAGCAGGAACTGGACAATGCCTGTGGCAGCATGAAACAGGTGGAGCTTTCTGGCAGGTGCAGTGAGAATGTCCCCCGGACAGTACAGTCACAGGCTTTAAGACTGCACACTGATACTTGATTAACAAGGAGGACCTATTCTGACATCATAATTTGACAAAGCGAGGTTGCCAGATGAAGAAATCAAATAGGTGGCATGTTCTGGGGTATAAATTTCCCTGTCACTGCATCTTGGAGGGGAAATTTCTTCTTTTCTTGGCCTCGGACTAGGCTTACCGATGCTTGCTGGCATTCTTGCTGCACGCAAGAAACTCTTCTACCTCTCTTGGGAGAAGCAGAAACTACCTGTGACACAGGGTCATTGATAACCCTAATCAGGAAATCCGCAGACCACGATGGGGGACTGGTTGCGGACTCGTGCACCACATACTAATTGCCATTTAATTCCCTCAGCAGTCGTTTCATATTGTTTCAATATTAAGATAAAATGTGCTTTAAAAATGTATGTTTCTTAAAATGTCGCCTCTAAGGAAATTTCTCTTTCTGGTAGTTTCTTATTGGTGTATAAAAATGCAATCAATTTCTGAATATTAATTTTGTATCTCGCTACTTTACTGACTTCATTTATCGGTACTCATAATTTTTTGGTGGAATCTTTAGGGTTCTCTATATAGTATTATGTCATCTACAAATAATGACAACACTTCTTCCTTTCCAATTTGGATGCCTTTTATTTCTTTTTCTTGACCGATTATTGTGTCTAGGACTTCCAATACAATGTTGAATAAAAGTGGCAAAAATAGACATCCTGGTTTGTTCCCGAT
This sequence comes from Pteropus medius, assembly GCF_902729225.1. Taxonomy (NCBI): domain Eukaryota; kingdom Metazoa; phylum Chordata; class Mammalia; order Chiroptera; family Pteropodidae; genus Pteropus; species Pteropus medius. The sequence continues at coordinate 5,974,989 of NW_024344253.1, forward strand.
CTTAAGGAAACCACTTTTAGCTTTCACCATTGAGTATAATGTTAGTTGTGGGTTTTTCATATACGGACTTTATTATGTTGAAGTATGTTCCCTTTGTTTCCACTTTGCTGAGAATTTTTATTATAAATGTTAGATTTTGTCAAATGCCTTTTCTGTATCAATGATATGATCGTATGATTTTTATCCTTCATTTTGTTTATCTGATGTATCACATTAATTGATTTTCAGGTATTGGACCAGCCTTTCATCTCAGGAATAAATCCCACTTAATTGTGGTGTATGATCTTTTTAATGTATTGCTAAATTCAGTTTGCTAATATTTTGTTGAGGATATTTGCATCAGTGTTCATCAGGTATATGGTTTCTGTCTTCTTAAATTTACTGAGACTTTTTTTGTGGCCTAACTTGTGGTCTATTTTGGAAAATATTCCATGTACTCTTGAGAAGAATGTATATTCTGCTGCTATCAGGTAAAATACTCTAAAAATATCAATTAAGTCCATCTGTTCTAATGTGTCATTTATGGCTGCTGTTTGCTTGTTGATTTTCTGTCTGGAAGATCTATCTTTTGATATCAAAGGAGTGTTAAAGCCCCCTACTATGACTGTATTACTGTCAGTCTCTTCCTTTATGTTGGTTAATATTTACTTTATTTATTTAGGTGCTCCTATGTTGGGTGCATACTAGGGTTATATCCTCCTGTTGGATTGATCCCTTTATCATTATGAAATTTCCCTCTTTGTCTCTTATTATGCCTTTGTTTTGAAATCTATTTTGTCTGATATAAGTATCGCTATCTTAGCTATTTGTTTGTTTCTTTCCATGTGCATGAAATGTCTTTTTCCATCCCTTTGCTTTCTCTCTCAACTTAAACTAGTTTGAATCAGGTCTCTGTAATTTGCAATGAAACCTTATTATACAAAAATTATTTCAAGAAACATAGAAAGCTATATACAAATGTTACTTAATATTCAATAATTACTCCTCTTCGACTCTAAGAAAAGCCCCCAGATAAAATTTCCAAAGTATTAAGAATGCTAATGTTTTAAATTTTTTCATCCATTACTTTCTTGAAAAAAGTGCTAGTTCAAGATATTTGAAACATCAGTGCTTCCACCTCATGTAGCACTCCGAGCGACATGCATTCTAGGTTAAAAAAAAAAAAAAAACTTTCTATGAAAACACAACTTCAGAACAAATATCTATATCAGATTACTCCGCCAAAACCTCCTTTAATAAAAAGATTCTAGACTCATCATGGTGAATTGAATTCGCATGCCAGCTTCTCCATGAAGATGTATTAATTCAATTAATTAATTAATTAGTTAATTAAGTCAATGAGCTTTTTTCAGCATTGATTCATGCCGGATAACAAATCTAGCTTTAGAAAGAGCTAAATTCAGAGATTCAAATGAAGATATTTCTTTTTCCATTATTTTGTCCAGCTTCACACTGTATTGGCTTAATTCTCAGACTCACTCTATATGCAGGTAAAGATTAATTAATTAATTAATTAATTACTAGTAGTTCTATACCAATATCTTATTGCTCTTTATCCATGTAATAAATCTCAGTGAACAATCTGATTCTCCTTGGCTCAGTTTGTGTCCTATAACAATCCTTAACCAGGAACCAATCCCTGAGTCAAAATTACTATTTACAAGTAGATAAAATCTCATTAACTTGGCCTGGGTCATGTGCTTTCTCCTATGACTAGCAGTGGAGGGGCAGTGCTAGCCATGCCTAAAGCATTCAGGATAGATTCTGTGCAGGTTTTTGTTTTTGTTTTTTGTTTTATGAGAAGGCAAGAGGGATAATTGTGCTGAAATAATATAAAAATCGTGCACTTGGAATTTTAGATCTGTTATCTCACATACCATTTCTTCATTTATAATATATGTGTTTCCTATCTACTTAAGTTCCATTATTGGGATAGAAGTTGAAGTGACAAAGATCCTTTATTCTCCATACTTGTCTTTGTACTGTATTCCTCTCATTCTTCTCTCTTCCCTTCCTTAGTGGTCTCTTTGGCCTTTCTGGACTAAAGTCTAGAGCTTAACTTTCAACAACTTCTGACATTTCCTTCAGTTTATAGATCCTGGTGAAGAGACGCATTAGCTCAACGTGGTCTTGTGCCTATCCCTGAACCAATCATGTGGCTTGTGGTGCAGGATAACATTGTACACAATTGTTAGTCCATCATTAACTATGATTACTGGAAAATCAAGAGATGAGGCAAACAGTTGCTCAAGCTCTTACGTTTCATGACAAACATGGCATTTGAAGCAAGGGCTTTTCCTCCAAGAACCTATCCTTTCCTCTAAATTAGAGATCGTAAACTAGCAGCTCACTAATGGTTCTGGACCACACAATATTTTGTTTGTTCTGCAGTGTTAATCTGGAGTTAATTTTTTAAAAAAATTTAATCTCCAACTTTTAAAAACCAGAATATCAGTGTCGTGCAAGTGCAGATGGGGCCAGGACAAAGGCCTCCTTCCCTGCAAGGCTTGGCAACCATTAAGAGTCTGTCTACCTTGTCAGGGCTCAATAGCAACAATAGCAACGTATTAAGCATTTATCCAACACTCAGTTCAGAGTGGGGCTTGCAGAGCATCCATGAGCTCAAGTTAACGCTGAGTAACTATTTGCAAGATAAAGACAAAGACTTTAGAAAAATTTGCAGGGGGAAAGTTCAGTTACCCTTTGTTCTTATCAGCAATGAAATGCAAAGTAGGCTCCCTTTGGGTCCTAAAGGGACCCTGAGCTCACAATATAAACCAGCTAAGGGAAGATTCACCTTTAAAGTTCACAGCAATGTAAATGCTGAACCCTCTTTGCAGGCTGCCAAGGGCTGCAAAATTTATAACCCAAGTTGCTTTCTATTAAGTTATGTAACTCCCTAACTTCCTAAATTAAATATCTTCACCACTTGTTGGAACTGATTTTCAAACTATTGAGTCAATCATCGATTTCATATGTTTAGACTATCTACTATAAATATCAATCCTACTTTAATGTTTATCCTATTATTTTGCTCCTGTAACAATTGAGAACTGCAAAAATGACTGACTAGCTTCATAAATCTTATACTAAAAAGATTTTTTTATGAAGGAGACTAAGGAAAACCCCAGGTTGTGACAGTGAAAAAAGTAGGTTTAATATTAAGAACCTTCACCACTCAATTAATATTTCCATGGTTGACGTGAACATTTGACCAAGGAATACCTAGAAAACAAAAGACTTCTAAAAGGTCATAGTAAATCTACCTGCAAATTAGGCTACTTACATTTCCCAGATTTTCTCATTATAATACCTGATAGAACTAAGTGGGTTAATACATGTGAACCCTTCAGATTGTAATTTCTTACAAGTTTCATGTTCCAAACCACCTGGAACTTAAGATGAATCGACATATCTGACTAAGCCTATCCTTCCCCGATATTATCTACAAAGATTATATGTTTTATGCCAGGAAAGTCTATTTTTTTTTACCAATATTTTAATGATCCAGTATTTTTTCCTTCCTCTGAAACCTCCTCCTAATCAATGTAGTCATTAGATCTGGCATCATTGGATAATTGACACCCTCGGAGTACAATTGCAAATGTAAACAAGATTCATATAATTGTGTAATCGGCTATCCCATGATCTAATTTGAGGAAAGATCTCAACTAGAGTTTAAAGATAATGATGTTTATTCATGGCAAAGGATAGGAGACTTTTCAGAGATGATGACATAAAGACATCATATTCTCAAATAAACAGATTTTCCAGAAATTATTCACAGGGATATACAACTATTGTTAATATTAACTTTAAGAAGTGAGGATTTATTTTTCTAGAGTGAGAAAGTCCTCTTTACTATGCTAAAAATAATTTTATTAGATTTTATTTTTTTAGAGCAGTTTTAGGTTCATAGCAAAACCAAACAAATGAGATTTCTCAAATAACTTTTGACCATTGTCCCCATGCATGCATCTTTACTATGTTTTAAAAATCACCTACCTACTCTCATTCCAACTCTGAACTTTTCTGTGGCTCTCCTTACAGACTGGTTGCAAGTAATTATTACAAAAAGAGTCCAGGACATTCCTGATATTTTACTGCATTTATATAATGCACGAGTTGGGCAATATTCTTCTGCCATAGCACTTAGCAAAGCCACATTTAAGACATATATGAGATGCAGATCTGCAGATAGTTTTTTAAGATGGAATTGCTGGGTCAAAATTTTGATATATTTGACTTAAAATTTTGATAGATAACTGGAAAAATGTTTTATCAAAGGATTTAACAAATTATACTTTGAGTCTAAGAGAGTACCCATTTATTTGTGTCCTTAAATATTTTTCATGTCATTAATAATTTTAATTTTTTTCTAAGTTAGTTGACAAATATTGTATACTTTTGCTATGCTAATTTGTATTTCTTCGAATAGATTAAGACTGAGCCATTTTCCATGTTTATTGGCCATTTGTTTTTGTGTTTGTGTGTGTGTGTGAATTGCCTGCTTATATGTTTTCTAATTTTCAAATGACGTTGTTAGACTTTTTTCTCTTTGAGTTAAGGGAGACTAGATCTGTCAAATTTGAGAATGCCTTCATTCTGTATCAGCGGTCCCCAATCTTTTTGGCACCAGGGACAGGTGCTCCTGTGAGACTCTAATGCCTAATGATCTGAGGTGGAGAGGAGACAGTGATGCTAGCGCTGGGGAGTGGCTGCAAACACTTGCTCCCAGCCGCTTACCTCCTGCTGTGAGGCCCGGTTCCTAACAGGCCACAGACTAGTACCAGTCTGTGGCCCCTCATTTGGGGACTTCTGCCTATATGATACTTACTTTGATTCTTTTGATGACAATGAAATGGAAACAAAAGATTAATGAGACATAGGCTGTTCAGATTGTCTTAATTTATTCTGTTAATTACAATGCTAAACGCTAGCCAAATATCGCTTTCATTTTTTCACTCATTTCCTGAAGATGAAATTCTTCAGGAATTTTCTTAAGTTATCCCAAATTAAAATTATTGTCATTTTGGTGACTGATTAGTGAATGCTGTGATGGGAGCGGGGCAAGTGGGATGTACTGACCCTCTATTGTATTTATTGAAGGTGAAATTAATGGTGTGTGGTGGTCTTTTATTTTTACTTAATTTGTTCGCTGAATGCATTATCCCTACTATACTATAGACACATAAAAAGGAAGAGGACATTAGCCATGGATTTACAGGCATTTAAAGTTTTCTGCCCATGGGATATATAGTCTGCCTTTCTCTGGGAAGGGGCACCTGTTGACCTTGGCATAACTTGTTTTCTTATGAACAAATAGTCACATTCTATTAATCATTTCAACTTCCCAGGAAGAGTCATTAAATGGGTTTTCTGGTTCTCAGTCCTCGTGGAGATTTTCCTCAAGTCTCTTAACCTAGTGGCTTATTTTTTAAATTTTAATTATTATTACTTATGCCTACAGCACCTGGTCTTCCTAGGTGGCTTTTTTTTTTTTGTCTTGGCATACCAGATCAGTAGTTTTTTTATCACATGATTCACAGATGTTTTTTTCCCATATCTTTCTGCTCCTAGCTCTGTTTAACTACAAAACTTTTATGCATCGGTACACAGAGTATTAAGTGACTTACTTTTTTGCCACATTAATAACAGATCAGATTAAGCTGTCATGGTCTAAGCCCTTTGATTAGGATTTGCCAATTTGGGGACACTGTTACATCAAACTGTAGTTCTGTTTAAATGAAATTCATAGAAAGTCATTTTGAATATGCAGCTAAGTTAGGAAGGAGGACATATGGTGAAGTTAATTTTGTTCCAAATTATTGAAATAAAGTTATTCAAAATATTCAAAAAAAACTATTCAAATATAAAGGGACTTCTTAATTTGAACTAAATTATGTATTTGTTTTTAAAACATCGTTTTGTCTTGAATAGGTAATATAATGCAACCTAATTGTTCTTAATTTATTAGTGGAAGTACCTGCTCCCGGGTACTCCTTCTGACACTGAGTTTCAAATTTTTTAAAGAGTAATTTTTTAGAGAGAGTAATTTTTGAACTAAAAACCATTTATGGAACATTTACTATGTGGCAGTTGCTCTGCTAAATGCTTTCATACATGATATTACCGAATTCTTGCAGAAATCCTGTGGGTACTTATAATTATTTCTACAGATTAAGAAACTGAGGTTCTGGGAAGCAAAAATTCTTTTTCAGGGGATCACAGGTAGTATGTGATGGGTATATTTAATTTCAAATCTGGCACTCTGAACTGCTATACTTTTTCTCTGGCTTAGCAGAACCATAGTGGAGATATCTCTATTATAAAAGAGAACCTCCAAAATTCAGGTGGTTTATGTTTTCTTCATCTTTCAAATTCATCTTTTCAAATTTCAAATTATTTTTTTAGTCTATATTAAATCAGTCTCTTTTTCTATGGAATCAAAAAATACTTGTTCTATGATGTTCTCCATTACCTATGCATTTTTTTTGTTAACCATTCTTATCCATATATAAATGTGAAAATAAACTACTTTAAAAATCAGATTTTTTAGTTATTATGAAAAAATAAAGCATAATTTTTATATTATTTATAATACAATATGTAATACACATCACGTGTAAGTATATATAAAAAGTAAATTGTAAATATTCTTTACATATGTCAAATATACCTGCTAATTATATTTTAACAAAAAGTATATAAATCTTTACTATGTATGTTGTATTTTAATAGTACTAAGGTGAAATTTTTTGAAAACAAACTTCTTGCTAAATTATATATACTTTTACATTGGAGAAAACCTATCATTTTCTATCATGTTTCCTGTGAAGATTTTTTTTTTATATTTTAAATGATTCATGACCGAACATAGGTACTCTCTTCCAGAGTGGAACAAAGAATTATTTCTTTGACAATTGAATGGCTTAGAAAGTAGCAGGGATTTAGAACCAAAAAATAGATCACCTACCTCCACAGCAAGAAGACAATAGTGGCTTCTTGCTAATGCTGAGGCTGTTCATAGGGCAGCCTTTTTCAAATATCAGTAATAAATGATACATGGTAAAGGAAAGAACATAGAGATAAAGGCAGGAAAAAATGCTTTCTGCAAAAATGAAATAATGAACAAATTTGTCACTGAGATATGATTTAGATATTGGGAAGATTTGCAAGGCCTATAATGTAGCATTCTATTGTTTCAGAGATTTATATTCCATATAGTTAACTTATACACACTGTAAAAATATATAGACTATACAATTGCAATATAAACTGTTGTAGTAGTGTATGATAGAGCTTGATTTTTTAATTTATTTACATTTTGTTGCTTTTGACCCTTTTGGGGAAGTAGGTTCTATACTTTAAAAAATCTGTTTCTGAGGAACGTGTGGCCATTTGCACAACACTTTCTACCCTTTATATTCTCAGCCAATTCTCCTCTGTTAATAAAAAATGAATCACAAAATTTATTCATTGAATTATATCATCCCACTCTCTGTGATTAAAAAAAACTTTTATTAAAGTAAGGCAGAGCATTTTTGTGGTCTTTGGCTTACTATATCAATGTTTCATCCTAAAATCTTTGTGGTTAGTTAGGCAAACAAGGGAATTTTAAGTTCTTTTACCAACTGAATATTTATAATAATTCTATTCTGTCTATTTCAAAATATTAAGTTATTTTGGGGGTTTCTAAGCATCTTCATCTGTATTCTTAATGCTATGTTTCCTCATCCTTTTAGGTTTTACAGTGTACATTTCTTAATTTAATGTTATTGTGATCTAATTTACACACAGTAGGTCACATACACTAAAATGAATCATTTAATGACTTTCAACAGTTGTAGACACCTGAGAAACCACCTCCTCAGTCAAGATACAGAACACACATTACCCTCAAAATGTTTCTCAAGCCCAATTGCATCTGCCTTCCCCTCTGCTCCTGGTTCTAAACACCCACTGATTTGCTTTCTGTTACTGAAGATTGTGTTATACTTTCTAGAATTTTCTAAAAATGGAATAATATAATATGGACTCTCTGTGCCTGGATTCCTTCAATCAGTCTTATTAAGATACATCCATGCTGTATGAATCAGTGCAGATATAAATAATCTGTTATTTTTGTTACTGAGTAATATTTCATTCTATGTTATAAACATTCCTTTCATTCCAAGTGGACATACATTTTCATTTCTCTTGGATAAATACTTAGAGGGAATGACTGGGTGTAAGAACGGTGTACATCTAGATTTTTAAAAAACTGCCAAATAGTTCACCAAACAGTTGTATTATTTTTAATTCCCACCAGGAGTGGGATATATTGAAGTGAGATATGAAACAGCAGTTTTATTTACTCTATATTCTCACCAACACTTGTTACATTGGTCTTTTAAAAATTTTTTTTCAGTGATTTTAGTAAGTGTATAATGAGTAGGCTGCACATACATGGTCTGTAAACACTGTGTTTAGGGATATGTGTGTGTGTGCATTTGAAAGAGGTGAGTAGATAAAACTACCACATTCACAGTTTCTTGTCCTTTAATGAGTCTTTATTTTCTTATTGGATAATTGTTTATATTATTTTCTGTGTGTGTGTGAACTGTCTTTATAAATCAAATCTTAATCCCATTTTTCACTGGTTGTTTTCTTTTGTTATTAACTATAAGAATTCTTTATATATTCTAGGTAAGAGTTATTTGCTAGATAAAAGTTTGGGGAATATTTTCTCCATCTTGTTGCTTGCATTTTAATTTTCTTAATAGTGTCTTTAAAAGACATTTTTAATATTAATGAAATCAAATTTATTAATATTTTATGGTTTATATATTGTGTCTTACTAAGAACAATGCTTACTTCGAGTTGCAAAGATTTTTTTTCTATGTTTTATTTTAGAAATAATTATACTTTTAGCTTTTACATTTTGATTTATGACACTTTCGATTTATTTTTATCTGTTGGTCAGATAGGGATTAATGTACATTTTTCAATATGGACATCCAGTGTCCCAACACCATTTATTGAAAACTTTTCTTTCAACAATGAATTGATTTGTAAACTTGTCAAAAATCAGACAATCTGTCATAAAAATCAACACACCCATACACACAATCACATCCTTATATTTCTTGAAAATCTATTCCATTAATCTATATGTCTGCTTTTATACTTAAATGACAGTGTCTTGATTATTGTAGCTTTATAGTTAGTCTGGAAATCCAGTATTGTGATTTCTTCAATCTTATTCTCTTTTAAATTGGCTTTGGTCATTCCAGGTCACTTGCATTTCCATATAAATTTTTAAATGATTTGTCAATTTCTATAGAAAATCACTTGAAATTTTAGTTGAGGGTGTGTTGCTTCTATAAATCAAGTTAGTGAAAATTGACATTTTAACAATATTGAATATTTTAATCTCATTATTGTCTTGGAATTTTCAGTGAAGTGGTCTTGGATATCTTTATTTTTTAAATATATTTATTCCAAAAATTATATGTTCGTTGTCTTTATTATAAAAGTTAATATAAATTTGATATATTTAAGTTTGATTTTTCCAATATTTGCTAATATGTAGAAATACATTGATATTTGTATGTAAGACATATCTTTCAACTTACTAAATTTGCTTATTAATTCTCATAATAATTTTGTTGATTTCTTAGACTTTCATATTTAGTAATTATGTTATTTAAAATATAGACAGTTTTAATTCTTCCTTGGTAATCTATATAACTTTTTTTTGCTTGTGTTATTGCTCTAGTTTGGCTCTTCGGTGCAATATTGAGTAGAAGTGGTGAGTTCAGGCATCTTGCTTTTTTTTCTTTTTTTTAAGGTTAAAAGTGGCCAATATTTTACCATTAAATTCGTCCACTCCAGGTTCTTCATACACACCCTTATTAAGTTAAAGACTTTTCTTCTAATTTGGGTTTGCTGAGAGTTCTTATTATGAATGGCAATGGAATTTCGTTAAATGCTTTTCTCTTCACTTATAAAAATGATCATAATGTCTTTGTCTTTCTTGTTGATATAGAAAATTACTTTGCATTGTAGAGGATGCCCTACTTGGTTATGACACATTATCCTTTTAATATCTTAGGTCTGATTTATTATTTTGCTAAGAATTTTTGCTTCTATGTTCAGGGAAAATAATTGTTAATTTTTTGTGATACTTTTACCTGATTTTGGTACCATATAATGCTGACTTAAAAAACAGATGGAAAGTATTCCCTCATCCCCTATTTTCTGAAATAGTTTATATGTTTTGCATATTTCTTCTCTGAATGTATGGTAGAATTTACCAGTAAAACAATCTAGACCTAGAGTTTTCTTGAAGGGAAGTTTCTTGCAAAAGAATATACTTTTTTTAATAGACATGGGACTGTATGATTGTCTACTTTATTTTGTGTCAATTTTGTGTACTTGCATTTTTCAAAGAATTTTTCTATTTTATTTAATGTTCAAATCATTGGTATAAAGTTATTTATAATAACCGCCTAGTATCTGTTCCCAACTTTTTATGGTGGTATAATATACATAATATAAATTTTACTATCTTAGTCATTTTTAAATACATAGTTCAGAGTCATTAAGTAAAATGATATTATTGTGCAGCCATCATCATCATCATCCATCCTCAGAACTCTTCATTTTGCAAAACTGAAATTTTTATACCCATTACACAATAACTCGCCATTCTCTCTTCCTCTAGTCTCTGACAACCATCATTCTGCTTTCTGCCTCTATAGTTTTGACTATTCTAAGTGCCACAGATAAGTAGAACCAGGCAGTATTTGTCTTTTTGTAACCGCCTGATTTCATTTAGCATAATGTCCTCAAGTTTCACCCATGAGGTCACATGTCAGAATTTCCTTCCTTTTTAAGGCTTATATTCCATTGTATGCATATATCATATTTGCTTATCCATTCATTCATCAATGACCCCTTGAGATCTTGCTGTCAGTTCTTTTGAGTGTATACCCAGAAGTAAAATTGCTGAATAATAAGGTAATTCTACTTTGTGTGTGTGTGTGTGTGTGTGTGTGTGTGTGTGTGGAACCACTACACTGTTTTCACACTGCCTATACTGTTTTAAATTTCCACCAACGGCACACTAGAGTTCCAAACTCTGTATTTTCTCTAACACTTGTTAGTTTCTGTTTTGTTTGTTTATTTATTTTGATATCAGCCATTCTAGAGTATGAAGAAGTAGTATCTCATTGTAGTTTTGATTTGCATTTCTCAAATGATTAGTGATATTAACTATCTTTTCATGTCGTTATTGACTATTTGAATATCTTCTTTGATAATTTCCTCTTCATATAAGGTTTCCAGTCAGATTGGATTAGGGACCACCCATATGATCTCATTTTACCTTAATTAAAGACCCTATCTCCAAATACAACCACATTCTGAAGTATTGTGGGTTCAACATATGAGTTTTTGGGGGAATACAGTTTAGCCCAAAACAAGTTTCCAGAAAACTTCATCCAGACCAATGAGGAGCCAAAGTACTTGAGCAGTTCTCTGTTGGACAGAAATGGGCTGGCACTAATCTCCCTATCCTGCTTGATCTTTGCCTGGGAGCAGTCCCTGGGAAGCGTGGCATTGGCGCACAGTATTGAACCCATAAGGGCTGCAGCTGAGGTCATCACCAGTCAGTTATGTTTCCCACAGCAGGAGATCTGAGCATTGTGTTTTCATTGCTACCACAAAAACAAATCTAATATTTGCTTTTAAACATCAGGGAATGACAGTGTTTTAAGGCAATGCATATTTATTTTACAAAAATAAAGGCATTAAATATCCAAAAATATTTTACCTTATTCAAATAGGTAATAACAACAACATTAATATTAAAGTTGAAAACATACTACCTCTTTTCAAATATTATAAAGTCTGAAATGTAATTTACAGAGTGGTATTGGAAAATTTATAGACTCTATATACGCCTTTGGAAAAAGCAATGATCTGTATATTACATATGAACCTCGTTCATCAGAAGAATGAACCAAGGAATGGAGGCAGCTCCTAGAAACTGGAAGAGGCAAAAAACAGAGTTTCCCCTACAGCCCCCAGGGGCATGAGGCCCCTGCTGACACTTTGATTAGGCCCAGTGGTCCTGATTCCAGACTTCTGGACTCCAGAACTATGAGAGAATAAATTTCTTCTGTTTTAAGTCCCCAAGTTTGTGGTCATTTGTTCCAGCAGTCACAAGAAACTAATACAAAAGGTATAAAACAAATTTATTTTGAACAGTTTTAGTGCTCACCCTAAGTGTAAGTTTTAACAAAGGTATGGTAAACTGCTTTTCAAAATGACAATTTCCATCAAAATTGTGTGTCATTGGCAAAATAAATTTCCTCTTCAGAAACTTTCATTTAAGAGTTAGAACATAACTAGGAAACAGAGCACTTTAAGATATTTGATAAAATCATTTTGTTTACTGAGTATTTCTTAGTTAACTGAAAAAATCTTCACCTGTAGTGTTTTGTTGATCTGCCAGTGAGTTTTTTTTTGTTTTAATCTGTCAAGCACAGTGAGACTCACTGAACTATCTGATAAAAGAATAAACCTTTTAAAAAGTCTCTTTTCTTTTTCTGTAATATCTACTGATCTTGCTTTATTCTGAACTCTTTTAAAAATAATATCTGACAGGGAAATAAATGTATAACATAAATCTAAATTCTAGCAAAACACAGCCAGTTATTGTCTAACAGCATTTATCTTTAATTACAGTCTTTAAAACTTGGCTTTCTACCTGAAGAAGTGATAACATTTAAAGGAAGTTGTGTGGAAGTTTAGAGATGCAAGATGCTTGTAGCAACCATTGAAGAGACAGAATAGTTAACTTACCTGATTTTCAAGAATCAGTGTGGTGTTCTTAATCTTGGCAATAAATATGCCCATAAAGTTATACAGTTTCAAGAGGCTGACTTTACTCTCATGGATCCAATGATATAGTACAGCATCTCATTCATTTTTCTGGGCCTTGGGAATATAGCACTAAACAAACACACAAAAAGTCAGGGAAGACAGACCAAAATAAAGATGTAATTATCAGTAGTGATGACTACTGTACAAAAAAAATAGGCAGGGTAAAGTAGATATTATATGCCTTATGATATGTGCTATTTGATAAGCTGGGTCCAATAAACTCTCATTATTATAGTTAATCTGAGTATATAAGCAAAACAGAAGTCTGGGAGAAAAATATTCCAGGTGGGGGGAGTATCATGAATTCAGAGAGAATTAATTTCTGATATTTGTTTCTCTGAATTAAAATTCATGAAAGTCTTCAATTAAAATAAAAAGTTTTAAAAAACAATGCTTAGGAGAGTGTTTTGAATCTAAAATAATAATTTAGTCTATCCAAGTAGCATGCTGAGGTATGCTACTTTATCAAGCCAATTAAAATCATAGATGAGGTCTTTACTAGAAATAAATGTTAAGAAAGATTTCATCTAAAATATGTCTGAACCTTTTCCTCTTTGACAGCGAGTGTGACTTGTTGTGACTTGGACCACTCAAGTACTTTACAATTAGATATCAGTACTTGATGCTCATACCTTTCAGTTATTTTCAACACTGAAATCAAGATGCTCTGTTTTCTGTGACTAAAACAGCTTTGGATTGACATTCAGGTACAATTCATTTTAGTTTGAGCAGAAATGTCCTTTCATGTTGCTTGCACAGATGGTCTATTTCAACCCTCAGGAATAATTATTAACTGAATGAAATAAAACAAAAACTTTCTTTTTTAACATGGGTATTCAGGAATTAGGCATATTAATGATAAACTAGAGTCCTACAGTTTGAAAAGCAATAATATTGGCTTCGGGGTCAGACAGACCTGAGTATAAGTTCTAATTCTGTATATCCATGGGTTTATTAACTGATTCATTATGCTTCAGTTTTCTTATCTGCAAATTGAGTATAATAATAGTTCTTAACTTGTAAGATTATTGCGAAGTTTAATTATAGAAGCTGATTTATTCAACATTTGAGAGAATAGATTCACTCAACAAATATTTGTGGCAAAAAATATTTAAGGCATGTAAGATATTTAGCATACTGTTTTACACATCAAAGAGTTCATGAATACTATTAGTTTTTAGCCAAGCTCATGAGACAGATGAATAAAACCAGTCAAATTTGTCATATTTCAGAGGAACTATAGATATCATATGCATCATAAAACTCACATTGACAAGGCCAATACCTTCTTTCTTGGTGTTAAACTTGGAACTCCTAATAATAATCAGAAAGTTGATTGATAAACAAATAAGAGCAAGAAGAGTTAATTGGAGAAAGCAAATACTTCTTATCACATGCCAGTAGCCTGAGGCATCATCTATGCATTAGAATGGTCTTGTAAATGAAACTTTAATCTCTTTGTCTAAGGCTTGCTCTCTCCTAAATAGAATTTAAATGTGCACTGCAAGAGTTACTTCATTTTTTTTTATGCTTCCATAGCTCCCAGCATCAATTTATGATGATCACAGTTGATTGATTTTCTTATTGTTTTTTAATAGATATATTATTGAATTCTACTCACACTTAAATCTAGCACTTCTAGGAGTACATAACCTGGGTTCTAGTCTCACCTAAACCACTTCTTAAGCTCCGTTTTATGGGAATCTTCTCTGTTCCTCAGTTTCCTTTTTTATAAATTGGATGTAGTAATTGGGCATATATATGTTTGTAAAAATGTTTCGTTACATAATGGAATACATATAAAGTGGTTAACATAGTGCCTATCTGATAAAGATGACTGCTATCGAGGAGATATAAAGTTTATTAGACTCCACTTAATTCTGAGTCATTCTGATTCTTTCTGTTAACCTCTGATCATTACTATAAATATCATTTATATGTTGAATTTATAGCTCAGCAGTCGGGGGCAATTATATTTCCAACTTGAAGAGATATCATATTTTAATCTCTATGAACTAAGACAATTTTCATAGACTGTCACTTAATCCCAGCCAGTGGTTAAAAAGATGAGTAGCAAATCATTTTATTATTATTATTATTTTTGGTCTACTCACATTAGAACGTTAGCTCCACGTTAGAACGTTAGATCCCAGGGCAGGGATCTTTGTATGTTTTGTTTGATGATACTTCCAAGTGCATAGTAAGCACTTAACAGAAATTTATTGAGTAAATGAATAAATGTATAAGGAAAGTGGCACGAAATCAGTTCCAAAGAGAGTGTACATTAAAATTTTATCAGCTCTGTACCTAAATAGTGAATTGTATTATCTAAGAAATACTAAATGATAGATTTCTTCTCTGGATAGTATTGATTTGATGTAGTAATGATAAGGCTTCTCTTATTTTCTACCACATCTAGTATTTTACATATTGAAAAACTAGAAACATACAACCCTTCACTTGCTTTGTTGCACTTTTGTTTGTAGAAAAAGAATATTCATTCCTAGATCTTTTTGTAAAATAATCATCCTACAGTAAAAAAAAAAAAAATTTTATTTAAATTTAGATCAATCTTTTAATCTGTAAAAATGTTGGGTGTTTTGATTAATAGGTGAAAAACCCTCCTTGTCTAAGTTTTAAAATAATCATGTTGAAGGTACATTTGAGAAAAGATCAAAGTCGTAGAAGGAAGTGGTCATTTCTGATTTAATAATTCAAAAGGATAGAGTGAAGAGAGACATAGGTACTGTAATCTAAGAAAGAGAAATTATAAATGATCGCTAAATAAGATTTATTTTAAGAGAAAAGGTCCATTTTCAATTTTTTTTGGTTTATATATATTGAAATATAATGACAACAGGAGGAAAAAAGCAGTGTTCCCAAATGTATAATTACAATTATTACAATTTTATTCCTAGTATAAGATTGGAAATACAGTAGGAGATTTATAAAAGTTAGTTAGAAAACATGGGGTAAAATTTCTGGGAAAAATAATGAAAATGGTTAAGTATGGTGGTGGTGTTACAGAAAAAGCAGACCGTTGAGAAACCAAGTACCACTCGGAGAGTTGGAGAAATCAGGTTTACTATACTGGCAGTCCCAGAAGTTCTGGGCCCCGAGCTCAGGGGTAACCTTACTTTTATAGAGTTTATCTGTGAACAAGGAAAGGGGATACATCTGTTATCTAGACAGAATGAGCAAAGGCAATATACCTATTATCTAGATAGAACAAGCAAAGGGGAGATTGAGTCTTCAGTTGATCTCAAGGTCACCCTGCCCTTCGGCTTATGTGACAAACATGTCTACAGAACAAAGAGCTGATTACAAGGTTAGCCATTTGAGTGGAAAATTCTTCTTCAGTGGATTTAGATGGTATACTATGTCCTTCAGAATTTCTTTTTTTCCAAAAAATTCCTTCAGAATTTTTTTAACATTCTCTCTCATGACATTTTTCAAAGACTTGCTGATATAGTTACCCTGAACTATTTGCTATTTCTCAAGAATGCTTTGTCTTTCAGAGACTTTATTCCTCTGAAATGCTATCTCTTTTGTCTGAAATATTTACAATATCGATACTGTAAATATATGTTCATTCACAGAGATGTTTATGATAACCTGGACAGAAAATAACACTCATTTAATTTCTGTACACTTACAGGCTACATGACTTGGTTGCCAGGCTCTGTTCCTATGGGCTATAGGTTAGCAGTGCAAAGTACTGGGCTTTTGCATGTTAGTGGGAGGCAGGAAGGAAACACAATACTGGCCTTGGGGTAGGGTTTTTTTCATTCAGCCTCAGTTTCCAGTGCACTAGTCTTTCGTCACCTGGCGACATCTTCACTTGCCTTAATTTGAAATGTGTGTTTCACCAATCCAAAGCTCATTATTCGCAAACAGTTCTTAAGTATAAAGCCTGCATGCTAGTAGGTACCAGTGAAACAGAAACAAACTCCTGAGTAGAAGCGAAAAGAAAAAAAAAAAAAAAAAAAAGAATTATTATAGAGAATTGGGCACTTATAAAGTCATTGGAAAGGATGGAGGAATGGGTGGCAGTGGTCATGACCCAGAGATCAAGAATTTGAGATCAGGAAGCCACTGTAACCCTGTTGTAACAGCATTTCAATCCCATGGAGCTAGTGCTACAGAAGAATTTAAAGTCTGGCTTCTGCCTCTGCCAGAACTATATTTCAACACTTGCAAAGATAAAGACTGGACATGGGAACACTGCTGCATAAAAACTCCTTGCTTGCTAAGAGTAAATAATGAAAGAAGCATAAAGATGGCTTCTACTTCATCTGCCTTGGACTTTCATAAAAGCGCAGCTTAGTGACAGAATCTAATTTGAAGCCAGAAACATACCTAAAAGAGAATCTGAAAGGAAGAAAGACACACTGGAGGGAGTGGAAAAGGACTATATTCTCAGCAAGGATTTTACACTTTTGTCTGTAACATAACCAAAAATATTATAGAAGGTGATAAAATAGAGATTGGCACACTGTGTTATAAAAAGGCAAAAAAAGGGCTCTTAGTTTGGCAGGTTTTTTCAGAAGAAATAAACACTGGCTGAATCATGAAGGAAAAGTAAAATTAAGGTGAGTTAGTATCCCAGAAAGAAGTACCAGGAAAAGTACAGAACAGCATGATAATTGTAATCTATTGCCAGAAAATTAGTAATAGATGATGGAGGTGAGGCCGAAGCTAGGAAAATTTCCTGCATCACATCCTGCTGAGGAACTCAAGCTATGGAGAGACACCAAAGGTCTTTACATCTAGAGTAACAAAATCAGATCTGTATCATACGGGCCATTCTGGCAGTAATATGGAAAAGACATTAAACATTTGGTGGGTGGGAGGAGACTAGGGGCAGGAAGAACAATTATTATACTCTAGCAGTTTTCCATATGAATAACAATGAGATTTAAACTAGTGCATTTTATATATACTTTGACACCTAACACATTGGATTTCAATTATATGTATATTTTTCCTCTCCAGTAGATTGTAAAATTCTCATTGAATGAAACAGGTTTTCTGTCTTTTGGGTTTAGAAGAATGATTGGTGCATGATAATCTCATCAGTGAATCAGACTGACTTGAATTTAAGATTATTCAAAGAAAATATTCGCCAAAGCCATACTAAATATGGAATTAAAATGGCAANAACAGTTCTAGAATTAAAAGCACATGTGTCTACCTGGCCTCTAGGTAACATGCAAAAAAAAAAAAAAAAAAAAAAAAGAATTATTATAGAGAATTGGGCACTTATAAAGTCATTGGAAAGGATGGAGGAATGGGTGGCAGTGGTCATGACCCAGAGATCAAGAATTTGAGATCAGGAAGCCACTGTAACCCTGTTGTAACAGCATTTCAATCCCATGGAGCTAGTGCTACAGAAGAATTTAAAGTCTGGCTTCTGCCTCTGCCAGAACTATATTTCAACACTTGCAAAGATAAAGACTGGACATGGGAACACTGCTGCATAAAAACTCCTTGCTTGCTAAGAGTAAATAATGAAAGAAGCATAAAGATGGCTTCTACTTCATCTGCCTTGGACTTTCATAAAAGCGCAGCTTAGTGACAGAATCTAATTTGAAGCCAGAAACATACCTAAAAGAGAATCTGAAAGGAAGAAAGACACACTGGAGGGAGTGGAAAAGGACTATATTCTCAGCAAGGATTTTACACTTTTGTCTGTAACATAACCAAAAATATTATAGAAGGTGATAAAATAGAGATTGGCACACTGTGTTATAAAAAGGCAAAAAAAGGGCTCTTAGTTTGGCAGGTTTTTTCAGAAGAAATAAACACTGGCTGAATCATGAAGGAAAAGTAAAATTAAGGTGAGTTAGTATCCCAGAAAGAAGTACCAGGAAAAGTACAGAACAGCATGATAATTGTAATCTATTGCCAGAAAATTAGTAATAGATGATGGAGGTGAGGCCGAAGCTAGGAAAATTTCCTGCATCACATCCTGCTGAGGAACTCAAGCTATGGAGAGACACCAAAGGTCTTTACATCTAGAGTAACAAAATCAGATCTGTATCATACGGGCCATTCTGGCAGTAATATGGAAAAGACATTAAACATTTGGTGGGTGGGAGGAGACTAGGGGCAGGAAGAACAATTATTATACTCTAGCAGTTTTCCATATGAATAACAATGAGATTTAAACTAGTGCATTTTATATATACTTTGACACCTAACACATTGGATTTCAATTATATGTATATTTTTCCTCTCCAGTAGATTGTAAAATTCTCATTGAATGAAACAGGTTTTCTGTCTTTTGGGTTTAGAAGAATGATTGGTGCATGATAATCTCATCAGTGAATCAGACTGACTTGAATTTAAGATTATTCAAAGAAAATATTCGCCAAAGCCATACTAAATATGGAATTAAAATGGCAACGTTTTTGAGTCTAACAATGTGATTTTTCTTTTCTTCAACAAAATCTTAGGTGGAGAATGAAAAAGAAAATTAGTAAATTGCACAGAATTATTACAATTCTGCTTTAAAACAGAATGTTAGCTAAAGTAATTATTGTAAATTAGCATAATTTAATAGTGTAATATATTACCTCAACTTATTCATACTTTTCTCCTAAGGGTTCAAACTATTTTGTAGGCTTACTATATTTGAGATTACCTGACTGGCTCTGTCCTAATTTATGCTCTGACTAGGGGCAAGTAATTTAATCTTCATTCTTTATTACCAAACCTGACTATTTAAGATAATAATTTTCCTTCTTTTTCATCATAAGAAAACACCGCAAGTTAATGAACTACTCATATAATGCTTTAATTTTCTCAACTGAAATGAAAACCTATACACCTACAAAATATTCTTATTATACTGTAGCATCAATAAATGTATTTAGCTAGTATGTTGAAAGTGATTGTTGTAATTGTTCTTTTTCAAAAGAATTATCTGGTCATATCTAAAAGGATGCTATCACCTGTCTTCATAGCTAAAAGAATAAAATGAACAGGACATGTGTTTCAAGGATTTTAAGAAGCAACGGTGAATATTGACAGGATGTGAGTGAAGATAGATGGTTGGTAGTAACCCACGTTAAAAAAAAGTAAAGTGGAAGAACAGTCATATTCCTTAGAATATTCTCCTTATCTTTTCTTATAACAATTGAGAAACTCAGTTCAAAATATTTTTTTCCGTAAAATTTTTTTTACATGTTAACTCAAAATAATTTTATTCACTTTATAAGACTATCTTCAATTATGATTATTTTTTAGTTATGGAGTTATTCTATTAATACATTATTTGAGCTTTGTTATTTCTTAACCTAGTCATAAGTTAGAGAAAAAGTTGATTATTTTTTTATTTTTTTATTTTTCTACGTCCACACTTAGCATGGTACCCCACAACTGATGGTTCATTAGGTAGCATCAAATTTTAGATAATGTCACAAAGGGCGTATCTAGAAAACAGATGAATTTTGTTTTAGGGTTATTCTTTCCTTCTTCTTCGTCTCAGATACTTGGCCTTGGGCATCTACTAATGATATTTCATCTCTTGCCTGAGACCTTTGCAAACTAGAAGCAGCATGGTGTATTGTAAAGCGTGCTGTAAAAAGAATCAGATACCTTGTTTGAATCTTATGTCCTTTGATTGATATCAGCTTTACATTACAGGCAAGTTATTTACATTTATTGAGATTTGATATCCTTACCTGTAAGGGATAATACTTGCTTTATGAATTTTGAATGGATCGATGATAATAATTACATTATTACTTATAGTTGCCATTGACTGAACTCTTATGTGCTATCTCTGTGGTAATAAATACTTTACGCATATCTTATTTAAAGCTCAAAACAATTATATGCGATTGGCATCTTTTTACATAATACTGACACTCGTAGGTTAATTACATTGTCTCAAGTCACAGATGTAGTAAGCATTAGACATGTAACTCTAATCTAGATTAGTTTACTTGCAACCACTATCCTGTACACAATGAAAACTCACTAAAGAAATATAGAAATGTGAGCTTTTTATGAACATTGACCCGCTGCCCTGAGAAGTCCTTTAGCTTGCTGTACACAAGCACATGCACTGAATTTTCTCTTATATTCCTTCTTTACCTTCAATTAAAAATTGTTTGCTCTATATCTTGTTCCACATTTAGAGATAGTTCTCTATATCTTCTAAGGTTACAACTGGCTAATCTGATAAACTAATTTCCGGTTCGAAAAAAAAAGGAAGAAATTAAATAGATCTTTTGGCATCATGGAGCACATTCTTAAGCATGTCTTAAAAAGCAAATAACCTCATTTCAGTTATTGGGATCATCGTTAGAAATCCTAGGTAACATGAAAAAGAAAATATTATCATTTCAGTCTGATGAAGTAGGTATTTTGAGACAAGTGGAGACCAGTGATGCTATTTAAATTATATCTTTTAGATAAGGACTGGGGAATTTAGATATCGACAGCTACTGAAACATATATGTGGTAAATGAAGTTTGCAATAAATAGCCTTAGTTTTGAGGAGCTCATACTCAATGGAAGAGAGAAAGAAAGGAGAAGAGAGACGTTTATAAAAATTCAAAGGGTGAACAGGGTCAGGTTGTCGTGAGAGCACAACGAAGAGAGAAATTATCAGGAAAAGCTTTTGCTGAAGGGTGACATTTGAGTTAAACTTTGTTCAATAAATAGGGTTTTGCCAAGGGCATTATGGGAGTTCTGTACACTTGGCATGTGCAAAGCTTTTACAAGATAGTGCTTAAGAAAACGTACAGTTTTTAGTATGACTTCCCAGGAGGGTTGCCAGTATCATTTAGTTCCATATAGTTTAGAATCCTTTGAAAATAAATGAGCACAAGCAGAAATTGTAGAATATGAGGTTCACATAAGACCATATAGATTTTATGTACTGTTCTAAAGAGAAAATAAAACTTACTTTTAATTAGTAAAAGTGATATTCTCAAATTTGCACTTTGGAAAGATTGTTCTACCACAAATTTGGATTTTAAAAAAGCTATAAACATTGTAAATTATTTGTGTACTAATTTATTAAGTACTTATCCTGTGTCAGATACTTTAACAGTAATTTATAATGGACACTTCATTAGATCATCACAACAAATTATAAAGTGGTAATTTTCTCCTTTTTACATATAAGAAAACTGAGACTCATTAATAGACCTATGGTCAAGTAATGGTGGGTTCAGGAATAACATTCAACTCTCTTATACCAAAGACACACTCTTCTATTCGACTTTTTGTAAGAGCGATAATCAAGAACTTAATAAAAGAAAGACGTAAACCTAACACCTTATGGATAGCAAAAAGGACAATGGATTAAAAAGATATGGATAAAATGTGAAATAATTTGGCTTTTTTTCACAAATAGGATCATGTAACCTCTATAGAACCATTGCTTCAACTAAAAATAGTAACTTTATCTTCAAAAATCCATTAGAGAACAAAATGGAGTTATTTGAAAGTACTTTGATCTCAAAGATAACTTTTGAAAAGCTCTGGGTTTAAAAACAAATGGAAAGCTTAAAACAATGAATTGTAACAACATAGAAGTTAATCTTGAACATAAATTGAATTGTCAGGTCAGGAATGTGATTTAATTAATCTAAAGTGCACTCTGGAAAAAAATGTTAATAATTGCTAATAAATATGGTTACCAAGTACTTTTAAATATAAAGTCCCATACATGGTTAATAATGATGATCACCATTACAATAATATTTTTCAATTGCATTGCACTTCTCATCTAAGTAGTTCAGAGACTTATGGAGACATTAACACATTAATGCTGGCAACATCCTGAACAGACATCAAATGTTCAATATTTATAATGAATAATGGAATGATCCAAATTCATAAGACATAATGAAATCAGAACAATAGCATTCAAATTTTAATTTATTTCCTTATATTTATAAACTTATACTATGTCTGAACAGGAAAAAAAAACATAAAATAATGACATGAAAATTATCTAGGTTATTTTTTCCTTAACTTTGTCCTTTTTTTCCCTCTCAACTTTATTATGCAAAGATTCAAAGATACAGGAAAATGAATGAGTGACTAATACACCTCTGTATATCACTTCCATTTGGCAACTATTAATCTATTGCCTTCTCTCTCTTTCATCTATCTTTGCTGATTCATTTGAAAGTAGTTGCAGACATCAAAACTTTGTATTCCTCTACATTTCAGAAAATGTTGCTCCAAAATAAAAGCATATTTAACATAACCACACAT
The DNA here is from genome assembly GCF_902729225.1 of Pteropus medius. Taxonomy (NCBI): domain Eukaryota; kingdom Metazoa; phylum Chordata; class Mammalia; order Chiroptera; family Pteropodidae; genus Pteropus; species Pteropus medius. The sequence goes on from NW_024344253.1 coordinate 5,998,164, forward strand.
TCATTATCATACATACAAAACTTAAGTTTCTTAATATTATACATATTAACTTTCTTCAATTGTCTCAATAATGTCATATATATAGTTTTGTTTTGAACTAGGACCCAATCAGCTTTCATTCATTGCATTCATTTGTATTTCTCTAAACTTTTCTTTTATAATGACATTAATTGTTTTGACAAAATAAGACTAATAAGGCTAAAATATCCCATATTCTAAGTGTGTCTTATTGTTTTCTTGTGGTACTATTTAACTTGTTTCTCTATCTACTATATTTCCTCTAAAAGAAATTACATCTAAAGCTGTGATTAGATTAGGGTTAAATATTTTTGGCAAGAATGGCTCTAGTTGATGCTATGTATTTCAAAGTAGGCACATATTGGAGACTGCCTCACTGTAATCGATGTAAATTTTGATCATTCAAACACTGTCTGAATATCCCATTGCCTATATTTTACATAATATATCTATTAGTGTTTTTCGACTCAAGAGGCAACTAAATATTTAATTTTCCTATACCAAATTTCAGAAAGGAATTGTTATGATAGTCACTTAACAATGGTGGAAGTTGACTTTTACTTTTTCTTTTTTTAAATGTCAATGTGGACACAAATATTCTTGTTTATGTAATAATTAATAATTATGTAATATTTTATATTGATTGTTCCTACTATTTCTGTTTTGTTTTGCTACTCAAATCATTTCAAATATAGCTGTTAAAAATTCCTTCCAACTAGGTTATATTTCTTTTGACTCTTCCCATTAAGCCCTAAGTGCTTCCTTGTTTTGGTACAATAGGCTTACCTTTATTTTCCCGGATCTAGTCTTGAAATCTAGATCAGGGAAATAAGATATATAATATATAGTATACATCTTTTTTGAAAAGAAAAGAAGATACATAGGAATCTTATACATAAGTATCTTCTTAGGTATGCAAAAATAAGAACTGTGAAGAGAATAAAAAAATGAAACTAAAAATAGCTGTTTTTACTGTTTTACTACAGAAAGATGGAGAATATATGGTATAAGATATAGTCATGGGAGTAAACTTTTCTCAGTAAACATCTTGATAAAGTTTTGACTTTTGTACTATTATATTGATAGTCTTAATCGATTTTAATTGACTATATCTCGAGTAATTTGGTTTTAAAAATCTCAAATGATACAGAGAAGCATATTGCTAAATATGATTTTTATGATATAGATTCCAGAGGAGTGGGGTTGAATGTTCTCATATGCCAAAGAGAAGTCCCAAATATTCTACTCAATCAGAGTGATGTTAAACTGCTTCTGAGACTTATAACCCTGTACCTACCTCCAGCTTATATAAAGAGACAGAGAATAATCAAAGAAATATTGAGAGAATTTCTTTGGAGAATTGGGTTGGAATGTATGAGTTTAGTGATGTGGATCTATTTCCCACTCGGCCTTCATCTCAAAGCAAATGGGGCAAGAGGTCGAAGAGAAGTTTTTGGAGTGTATAAAACTTGTTCTCTGAAATTCAGAGGAAACAGAAGCATAGAACGGACTGGACTCTCAGAAGAAAAGTCTAAAGGCTAGTGAAGGGTTAACTAAGAACATACCCCTCCTCCACATCCTCAGAAGACTGATAGCTGCCCCAAGCAGCAGAGGAAGGTAGTATGCAGAGCTTTCAGCAGTGCCTACTCCCAAGGACGATTCCTGCTGCTCTCATGGACCTTATCTCCTCCTGTAACCAACCAGCACATGTTCTCATCTGTCTGAGAAGGTGAAGGTGGTTGCTCTTCCAGTGAGATAACCCCTCCCTCTGCTTGTGTGCATAAAACATTCTGCTTGCTCTTGGTCAGCAGTTTTATTCCTACAGCTCCAACCGGCCTCTGCTGAAGCTTCCCTGCCTTGTGAGTAATAAATGGCATTTCTCGGCCCTCTGGTTCTCCTGGTGGTTCTCCCAGGAATATTCAAACCTAGGTGCAAGTTCCAGGCCTGGGGCTCCTGCGCTACAGCTAGAAATGGTTGGAACTGTCCCAATAGAAGAACAGGAGGGCAAGACTGAGCTTTAAGGTTTCAACAGAAAAAAAAAAAAATGCCATGTTTTCTCATGGGCTAGACTGAATATTGTGGAAGTATTGGGGTGTTCGGGCCTGGATCATCTTGAATGGACCCTACCCATAATTTTAGGCCTGGCAGAGCGAGGGTTAGTGTTATAAGGAAGAACAGTGAGAGAAGTCACAGGGAATCAGTTGGTTAATTGTGTCAGAGAGTGGAACGGAAAATTCTTGATAGGTACCTCTGAAGAATCCAAAAAGTGCTGCTTCCAAGTAAGAGCTTTAGCAATTAAGAATTAATACAAAGCCAGTAAACATCAGAAAAGGGGAGGTTGGTTGAGTGGGCTTGCCTTACTAGTTGTTAAAAGTTATTATAGATCTGAAGTAATCAAGGTAATATCAAATAGAATATCAAATAGAGCTCAGAAAAGCACTAACCACAAGGCAATAAATAATGAGTTTGACTATATTAAAAAAAAATTCTGTTCATAAAAAGATGCCATAAAAAAATTAAAAGATGAGTCAAAACAAAACATTGATTGATAATATATTCATAACATATATCACTGACAAAAATCCCACATTATATTTAATGGATTCCTATAAATTAATGAAAAAAATACATTGGAAAAATGATAGTATATTTCTATAAACACTTTACTAAAACCGAATGCCAATGGTCTATAAACATATCAAATGATACTCATTTTCATTGATTATCAGGAAAACACACATTGATAATCAGGAAAGTCCACATTGAAACCACATAAGATATAATTACACACTCTTTAGATCTACAAAAACTAAAAAAAAAAAAAAAGAAAACATTTACAATCAGTAATATTTTAAAGAACTAATTTTATTTAAAAGTTTGGGACTTTCCCTTTTCCCACTCTCAGCTTTTCAGCTTATAAACAAGAGAAGCATGACTTTAAGTCACGCTAAAGAAAAGATTTTCTTTTTATGAGACTTGTAGCCTTAGAGAATCTGGGTTTATTGCCATCCTCTCCCTTGGTTTATTGCTAACCTCTCTCTTTAATTTCAGTTGACCCATTTCATTAAGGTTAAATTCTTCTCTAAACATGTCTAAAACACAGATGTCAATTATTTTACACTTTCATGGAGTTCTCTCAAGACCCATTCAGTGTATTTTGGACCACCTGAAAATGATGGAATTTTTAAATTAAGAAAAAAATTGGACACTTGGACCAAACATGTAGACACTCTATGAGTCCAGATCAAAGTTATGCCCATTCATTTTTAAAGCAGAAATTCACACACACACACAAAAATAATAATTTTTTTCCTTTGGGTATTTTGGTTTATTCATGACAGTTTTATATCTCTATTACCTACTTTTAATTTTCCACTTAAAAGATGTCTATTCTGAATAAAAATTTATTTTAAAGACACTGTCTTCTGACTACTATGTTGAAAAAAATCCAATTAACTTACACAGATTACAGGGCTCCAAGGGCATTTTTCTTCTTCAGAGAAGACTATAAAAACAAAAATAAAAACTCACAAATGAAAACCTGGTTGCACAGAATTAATTTTCTTCTGTAGATTTACCTCCCCCTACCAGACTTATGTCCCACAGTGCATTCTTATTCTCCTATTTCTAAAATTAGTCACTAAGATTAAAGCATTTCTTAGTTCTCTTTTTATCCCCCTCTGACCCAAAGTTTGACAGTTATGAGAGAATATATCTAGAAGAAAAAAAATCAAAGCTGCAGTATACCAAGAATTTCCCCTTCCAAATTTTACTGTCTTGAATGTCAATATTGACCATTTTGTTTGTATTTCTATTAGTTAAATTTCTAAACCAGGGGTTTCCTACTTCAATTCCTTCTCAAAAGCTTGTGATGCTTTTAATAGCTTAAGCTTTAAAATTAGGACAAAATTTAATTTTGACTATGACAATTATACGAAAATAAAACTTTTGTGTATTTATGTTATTCATTGTTTTTTTTTAAGCCAGTCTATCAGGAAAAAATTAATATTTGAAAAAAAAAGATTTAAAGCCCTTGTAATTTGTTGTACTCTTAATTTTTAAGGATGAAATGCACGTTTAGAGTATTTCAGTTAGAAGAGACTTATAAGAACACATGGAAAAATGACACTTTTCAGTGACTGGAATATCTTCCATGAAATAAAAAGAGATTAAGAATACACCAACATAGCAAAAGGTAAATACATGGACAAAATATAATATTCTTTATTATGCTAATTTTGTGCATATATTGCTTTCAATTTTTATGTAGCATTTAAATGACAAAAACATACAAATAACTATATATGTATTTTGATAGGTATACAGTATATAAAGATATAAGTTGTAACATCAATGATATAAAATAGGGGATTGTAGAGCTATAAGAAAATAGAATTTTTGTATGTGCTTGAAGTTGTTATTAGTTTAAAATAGAATGTTATACTTTTAGGATATTTTATGTAATTATAAAAAAAAAAACACAAAGAAAACATCTACTGAGTATCCAAAAAATAAAATGAGAAGGAACTCAAAGCTTCTCACTACAAAGTAGTCAGAAAAACACAAAGTCAGTAAGAAAGAAAATGAGAAACAAAAAAACTATAAGATTTACAAAAAACAATTAGCAAAATGGTAATAGCAAGTAAATTTTTCTATCAGTAAGTTCTTCAAATGTAAATGCATAAGCTTAACAATCAAAAGCCATCTATTGCTGAATAGATTAAAAACCAACTCTATGTTATCTACAAGTAGCTCACCTTAGATCTAAGGACACATATAGGCTGAATGTAAAAGAATGGAAAAAGGAAAAAGAAGAACAAGAGTAGCTACAGTAATGTCAGACAAGACAGACTGAGTCAAAAACTATTACGAGAGACAAAGAAGAACACTGTATAATAATAAGAGTCAATTTATCAAGAAGATATAGCAATTAAAATATGTATGCACAACACATCGGAGTTTCTAAATTCATAAAACAGATTTTGACAGGATTGAAGGACATTGGTACAAACATAGATATAGATATCCACACCATCATAGTAAGAGACTTCATTACTTTCAATAATGGACAGAACAGCCATACATAATATAAATTTTAAAATTGGGAACTTGACTAATACTATATACCAACTGGACCTAAAAGATTTATATAGAACACTCTGGAGATGTTTCACGGCCATGTTAATATGCTTAACATTACTGAACTGTACACTCAAAAATGGTTAAAATGGTAAATTTCATTTTGTGTGTTTTTTTATCACAATAAAAAAGAGCCATTTGATTTATTTATTAATTCTAGTTTAGAGAGAGTTTTTCATACCATTAATTTATACTTTAAGCTATACTATTTATTTCAAAAGCTACACCATGCTTTAAATATTAACTCGTGTTAATTTAATGTTCTTAAGCTTCTTGAAAGCTTGATTTATGCACTTTGAGTACTTTTTTTTTAATAGATTCATTTAAAGCTATGCATTTTTCTGAGCTTCAGTTTATCTCAACTTACATGGCCTGATATATAGTGCTTTAATTGTAATTTATTTGTAACTTATAGGTTTTACTCTTCTGTTTACTGAAATATTGCTTTGATATATACTAAAATTTGTGTTAATATATTTCATTTCAAATATATTCGAGGGAGTGAAGATGGGTTTTATATGCTTGTTTTTAGTAATATCTTGAATCTTTTCCATGCAAATTTATCATGATTGTGCTGCTTTTCTTTCGTTTGGCATAAAAATCTATATAGTTCAATTATGACAATCTTGTTTCATTTAAATCTTATATATAAGTACCCATTACATATGTATTTAACCTATTAATTTATGAGTTATGTTAAAATCTCCAATTATGTTTATAGCTTTATCAATTTGTTTTTTATTTCTAAATGTTTTTGGTTTATTTCAAAATCGTTATTAGTTACTTGAAGATTAGTGACTATTCTACCTTGGGGGTTGCTTCTTTAGCCCTTCCTTTCTGTTTATGCTTTTCACCTTCAACTCTTTTTGTCTGGCATTAATATTGCTTTAGCTACTTTCATTTATGTGATTTGTATGAATTAGTGCTGGGCAAGGAGAAAATTGTATCTATTCTTTCTGTCATCTTTATTCAAAAGCCATAATAAATTTATTTTTAATTCTCTCAGACTTCAAATCTGGTAGTTCCAGAGAGATCTTTTGTTTGGTGGTTTTATTCTGGGAAGAAAGATGCAAACTGAAGATGCAAGCTGAAAGAAAGAGAAACAGGAGAGGAGGATGGGATCATTACACAGTGGGAAATCATGGGTAAAGAAAAATTTTGATAATATTTTTTAATTACAAAAAATAATATATATTTTTTATGGATGGTATAGTCAGGGGGAGAGAGCCATAGAGAGAATTATTAATTATCTTTAAAAATATTTTAGACTATTTGGATATCCGGTGTTTGATATAATTTTCTCTTTCATCTCACAAAACCTTCACTAATATTGGTACTCGGTGCTTTAAAATGCCATCGGTACACGTGAACATGTGTATCTTATTATTGTGATGAGCTGAGCATTGCCTCCAGGTGAAATCAGAGATTGACCATGGAGACCTAATCTTATCTGAGTTACAAAAAATATTGGGGGCACATCACAGTGTTTGAATTTTTATATCCATCTTGATTTTTAAAAATCCATGTCTATTGGAAAAAAATAGATTTTGAATCTCAGATCAAAATCAAAGCAAATGTGATTTTCATTCTCTGTCATCTAATTTAACCAAATCCTCCATTGAAATTTTTACTTTAGCATCTACTTTAAATATATTCTTCCGGGATCTAAGATAACACCAATCATACTAATAGATAAATGTTGTATTGATTCTTTTATATATAACACTACTAGCTTGAATTTTAAAGTTAGGGCTAAATGATATAATATGTATAGAGTGCATTTACAGAGTGCATTCTAGATCTACATTTTCCTTTTGAAATTTAAAATCATCCATGCTGAGACAGAGGAAAAATGATTAGACACATTTTAAGATGAGGTTATTGAGTGCAGAGTTATTAGGCATTTTACCTAAAGTTGCCTAGTTGCTATACAGTGAAGCCATATCTGAAATTAGATTTTCCTAACACTCAGAATTCTTTCTTCAATAACAATTATTTCTTTGGTTGATTTAATACATTAAGTACAAGTCATAAGTTTCTAACATTCAGAAAAACACAGAGCTCAAGTAGTAAGACTATGTGAGAAACCAGAAAATTATACATTAATGCAAATAATGTGTTTTTGAAGATTAAGGCTGCTTTTTATTATTTTTGCTCTAACATGTGTGACTTTACTCAGATTCATAACTGCTTAAAAAATAAAGTGATTTTCATGGTCATAAAATGACCTTTGCTTTCATCTTCCTATGGCTCTGTTTGTGTTACTTGCAAGAGGGGCTCACGAAACAAAGTATATTAAATCACTCAGACATAACACCCTACAAACAGCCTATGAAAATGATAATGACTATTCCTAATTAGCTGATCATTGTACTATAATTACTCCAGGATAAATTAGGCTATGAGTATTAAAGAAAAGTAAGAAAAATAATAAAGTTCTTATGTTACAGTTTTTTTCTTAATGCAGTACATTTAGCAAAGAAGGGCAGAATATGTTTCATTTGCCCCCATCCTCTGCATAAGGAAAGCAAATCAGAATTTCCAGAACCTAACCTGAGAAGTTTAGCTGAAGGTTTTATATCATGACAGCTTTCTTAATGGTGAAGTATCATTTCTCACTTTCAACTTTGACGCCACTCATTTTCATCATATTTCACATAGAAGATTTTCATAATTAATTCTGAAAAAGTGCTTATTTATTGTTTAAAAAAAGGCAAATGGAGCTCTAAATGAAATCTAAAATTGTAGTTTTAGATGAGATCAACCAAAATGTACTATCACATTATGTTTAAATGATTGACAGCTTGTTATTTGGAATTTATGCCACAAATGGTATTGTATGCAATTATATTAATTAGTCTAATAAAAAACTGGCATTAAGTACTCATATTATTAAAAATATTCTTGCTGGATTCTCTGCATTTGCATACATAATTAGATGGAAGATTCAGATGACACTCTATTGTGACATCTGCCAGCTAATAGAAAAGCTAAAATAAAATGAGGAAGTTTAAACACATGAAAATGGGTATGCCTTTCAATGCTTTAACAATTAATTCAGAAGAAGCCAAGTTAAACTATATAGTAAGCAACATGAATCATATAATTTTGTAATTTTGGACTACTTAAAGACAAGGCCTTATTTATATAGATTTTCCTTGATTATACTCTCTCTCTACATATGATCCTTGGCAATTTTAATTTGGAATTCTATCTTACTAAAGATTTATCTCTCAAGTGATTATGCTTTATAACACATTTGGGTCCTTAAGTTTGAATGCATTTAGCGTGGTGGATTAGTGCATGCTAGATTCATCCCACCAATGTATTGGAATCCTTCCATTCTGGCACTAAATGAAAAAAAAAATGTTAAATGATGATGAACATAGAATTTTAAGAGACTATAATTAATCTTCTGTAGCTTTTTCCTAAATGTGAATCTAATATATCTGCTTTCTATCCTAATTATAATATTGGTTACAACAGTGTAATTTGTCATGCAAAATAGCTTTTATGTTACACTAAAGTCCAAGTAGTACAGTTGGTAGAAGTTTGCTGGTTTTGAATACTGACACAATAATAAATAAATGTTCCGTTGAAGCCTTCTATTCTTAGAAATCTAAAGATATCCCTTTGAATTCAGCAAAGACTCGTATAGTCGTATTCTTTTACGATCTCAAATATTCCTGTTTCCAAGAATAAAAAGAGGGCAGAGTACAAGGCTAAATGAGAATGGCACCATTCTCTCGGGCTTGGTTTTTCACTTCATTTGAAGGACATGATCTGCTTTGTCTGCTAAATCAAATAAAAAAGTTGGCCTTTCAGAGGGATATGCCGGTCACATTTTCACACTCTGGATCAACCTTTGTCTCTCACAAAGAGACAGAGGGCTCATCTAATATTAGAATTCTACGATATTTTTCAACTTAACCCATTGAAGTCAGCATCTATATCTTGACACACCTGTGTCAAGGCTCTTAAATAATATATTAAATCAATCAAGGAAATAATTGTTATTGAAAAAAGAATTCTGAGTGTTAAAAACTTTTAATTTGAGATATGGCTTCACTGTATAGCAAGTTAATTCTGGCTCTTGAAATTCTGGTTAAGGCCACCTAAATGGTCAGTATAGCACTAAAAAGCTGCAATTATTTGTTCAATAATATGTATTTTCTGTTTATAATGTGCATGGCTCTTGCTAAGAGCTGAATTTACTACAATGAACATGTATATATTAAGCTGACCATATGGAGCTTACATTTATTGACGATAAATATAAAAAGGCCTACCAAAATTAGGATGAGTATTATTAACAAAAAACAGAAGAGGCTTTAGGAGAGGCTAAAGAGGACTAGGAAGGTTTTCTGTAAAAGACATATTTCATCTTACAATTGAATGGTGAGTAAAAGTTAGCCAGGAACGTGGAATAAAGACTCTTCCAGGGAACGGGCTTGACATGAACTTCTTTTCACACTTGATATTTCTACACACGTTGGGATGCCTGCTCCACCATGGGGCTTATACTTTGTTTTAAATGTGCTGCAGTGTCATGCTCCCAATATTTGATCAAGTTAAACAAACGCCTGCTTCAGTGTTTCTATTTGCATAAGATTCTGTGTCAAGCAGATTGTATGTAGCTTAGTAGTTTGCAAAACAAGCTTCCCTCACTATCTGAAAGGAGAGCGTTTCTATGACACCTTTTGTAAACTGAAATGGCGTAAAGCGAAGACACAATCATTATTAATTTATATGGGAAAAATTTTTGAGTGTCCCCAGACCCGGAAAATAACCAACCAAATCATACCAAATAACACTTAAAACCAAAGATACCACAAACACAGTAAAAGCAGAAATGATATGATAAATACACAGCCTATATAAAGTAGAAATAATGTATGTGTGGTGTAATTTCACTTAGCAGTGCACACTTGCCTCCGTAATGGCTTGCTGAAAAACAAAGGCTGAAGGCTATTTTCATTTTTTTTTTTTGTAAACCTAAAATCCTCTTCATATTTCCTTCAGTTAGCAAATAGAGATACAAAAGTAGGTCTTCTGTGAAAACGAAGTGGTGAAAAGTGAACTTTGGAAACGCAAAAGAATATCTGTATTTGACATTTGAAATTAGACTTCACAAGTCAACAAGTGTGGAAATATTCAATTCCTTATATATTCAGGTCAATGATACATTTTTTTGCACTTGTGTGCTCTGGTATGTTCTAGCATACTGACTCATACTGGAACTACATCCTGAGGTTTGGGATAGACAAAATAAATTGAGAGCATACCTTTATTTGTATTCTTTGAATGAAGAGAAAATGATGACAGTAAAGCACATATGTTTCATCACTGGAATTAAATTGGTCATGGATTGATACTTAAGTTTTTGGATGTGCAAGGTAAATGTATACTAGAAAAGAGTCTAAGAATGAAGCCAGGAGCTTGTGAGGCTGGAGAATCAATATTGAATAAATTTATTCTTTTTCTTGTTGAATCAAATTATAATGCTTTAAAATAATTCATAATGCTGACATAATAGTAAATAAAATATAAATGTTTGTTTAAATGTTGATATTAACTGAACAGAAAAAAACAAAATTTTATTTACTGCCAAAAAACCAAAAATGGTCCTGGAGCCAATTTCTGCTAAGTTAAGCATCCTGTACGCTTAATTTTAGAGGCTGTGTCAATCCCAACTGGGTATATTATTGCTCCATTTGGGTCTCTAAGTTTTTGTTGTGTTACTACAAATCCTGATGGAAGAATCATGACTCTTGATTCTCTGTCATGTCCCTTTTTCAGAAGTGAAATAATTTTATCATCATTCTTCATTAAAAAATTTAAAAATCTCCCTAGTGGATAAAACCACTGCCCACTGGATAGTCCCATCCCCACCTCAGTTGCCTAGCAGTCGGCTTAGCATAACAGTGTTGGCTTAGAGAGTCAGCCTCTGGCTGACACTGTGCTGGTGTGTGAATTCACCTAGGGCTGGAGTAATCGTGCATAAGGGCTCCTTTGACTGTCAAACCACTGCCCTGGCCACCAAGCTATTATTATAATCACTTCTCATCCCCTTGTAAATTTCTTATAATTGTAAAGCAGCAAAGGATTTGGAGTCACTGTATTGGGGGTGACCCACTTTGCATCCAGCAATATAAGCCCAAGAACACCTCTGCATGAGATCATTTATGCCTTATGTCTGTGCCAGAGGTTTCTAGTATTGTTTGTTCTGGCTCCACATTTTATTTTTTAATTAAATTTATGGTGTGACTTGGTTAATAAAACTATATAGGTTTCAAGTGTACAATTGAATAATACATCATATGTATATTGCTTTGCGTGTAACTGTTACAATACACATATATATTAAAATAATTAATTTCTAATTTTTTAAGTATTAGTAAATATTTTTAAAATTTAGGTTACTAATACAAAATCTATTCAAGTTAATTTGGTCCATATTGAAAAATAAAATCAGAAGTGCAGGAGCCACATTTTTTTTTATTTACTAATTTTGACAAGGTCAGGTATACAATGTCATGTGCAAAAGAGTTGCTTTATAAAATACTTCTGTATACTAGTTAGGTCATTTCAAAGCAAACCTTACTATTTCTACATCATAATATTCAAAAGTTAGGGAAAAATCTTTTAGTATTCAGCTAATGTTCTAAGAATCTTGCTATGAATGTCTTTTTAAGTTGATTTCTCTTCTTTATTTTCTTCCAGTTATAATAAAAAGATGTCTTTGATACTTTCTGGTAAATTAGAACTGCTATGTTTCAGATATTTATTCAGTTAAAGCATCATGCATTCATTTAGGTTTATAAATTCTTCTGAATTAAATGCATTTTAACAAAGTACTTCTGATTATTCCAGTTTAATAACCTAAACATTCATTTGATCTTTCATGTAAAACAAGTCACAATTTTAATATTTTAATTAACTATCATAATGAATATTGTTTACATAGCAAGAAATACTTTAAAAATAATGGTTAAATGATCAAATATATTGCATTAAGTAATAATTGCCATGAGCGGCAGCATAAAATAACAACACTAGAGATTAATAGTATAATAAAGAAATAAGGTCTGACGTTGCCTTCATTTTTTAAATTGTTATTTGATATTCCAGAATTTACTTTCAGCAAGAGTACAATGATTCCTTTCTGATATTTTTTCTATGTCATGATAAAATGTTCATGTTTTAAATATGAGGTATTTTAGTTTAGCTAAAATGACATTTGCAATGTCATTTCAAATAAAGTTCAAACATATCAATTTATCTTTAAAACTTTAAAATGTTTATACATACAGAAAATTAATTTTATTTATTAGAAGCACCTTTCCTCATTGGGAAGAGATATCTATGGTGAATTAGTTTCAAGAGTTGCTAGTTTCCGTTAAATGGTTAAAGTGCTCTTAAAAAGATTACATCTGATCTACATCTTCTTATTTCCTCCACATATTTTAGATTTTTTTTTTGAAGAAAAGCAACACAAGTTTTAAGACTTTTCCCTAAATGAAACAAAATGAAATGAAAATTATGTGCACTAACTACATCACCCTCATGAACCTGGTATGCTTATGTAATTAGGGAGATGGTTCCAAAATCTCAACTCCATCTTGTACCTAAAGAGTAGTAAATTGCTTTTCAAAAACCAACAATCTAAAGGAAATTGTTATCACACTGGAATAAACTCCATCATTTCCCATTTATCGCTTGAATTATTGAGACATTCTCTGGGCTAAATATGAAGATCCATCTCACTTGTCATGTCAATTTTTTTTTAATATGTCTCAGACCTTTTTGCATAAGAAAACAATATAGCTGATTATCAAAAGCATTAATCAAAGCTCATAACAACTTGTAGCTTATATATCTTTAGAATTTATTAAGTGACTTTGCATTCGTTTCCTCCATTGATTATCCTAATAGCATGGAAAAGTCAGGCGCAAGCACATTATCCCCATTTTTGCAGAAAGTTAAATTTAACCACAGAGGTTAGTGATTTACCAAAGATTCACATCCAGCAACTAGCTGATTTAATTTTCTGAATAAATGAGTGCTTTTCACATCACAAAAGCTAAATTTCTACTCATTCTTGATAAACATTTTATCATTATCTCCAAATTTATACCCTATTTTTATAACAAAACGTCACATCTATATTTTTATTGGTGATCCCTCAGTTACTTTGCAGTTCTAAATTGTCCAAGCTTACGTGTGGTTGTGCTGGCATGTTTAAGTTTAGGTAATATCATATTAAAACAATATGTTGGAATACGCCATTTTCCCTATCACAGGTAATAGTGATAACAGTGTAGAATCCCAAAACAACATCACCAACAAAAGTAAAAAATAATGGAGAGACAAATAAAGTTACATTTTATTATTTGGTTATACTAGTTTGTGAGCAAGATGAAAATATTAACTAAATTATGATCAATTTTAAATCAATGACTGTAATTTTGAGTCAATGGAAAATACAATTGAATATCGGTAACTGTCTAAAAGCTCCTCCAGAGCCTATTGACAGCCAAGGAAATGAATGCAGGCTGGCGTGAGAGGAAAGCCAGCACCACTTTGGATATCCATAGGAGGTTGCTTTTACATTCTTATCACTGTAGTTCCTACGGGACAATAGATATGTATTGCCTCTATTCTGTTAGCTCCCAGCTTTGAAAATGTCTAGGGGTTACTCTAGACTTCAGTGCTGCAAGGAGCATTAAGTATTATTTTGAGTAGACACTCAAAAGTCTCCTCACCCACACTACATTAAAAGAAGAATATGTGTAGTATTTGGTAGTTTGGGAAAGTAAAATGAGCTCCTCTCCTATTTAGCATTCTCTGACCATTACATGAGTTTCTCATCTACAGTCACATCCCCTCATCCTTTGGCTAATATATATATGTTATGAATTAAAGGCTCTATCATCTAATAGATATGGACAAAATGACCCTAAGGACTTACAGAATCCATGCAGCAAGGAAAAATGGAATGTGTTTAATTATTCTCATCTTCATTTTATGTTGTTGTTTTTAGTCAAAACTTTACCAGCTGAGTGATGGATGCCTGTTATTTTGTTCATGATCTTCTTCTTATTTCTTTCATTTTTTTGTATGTCTAAAACACTCCCACCATCCGCATTCTATTCACTTAATGTAATCATTATATGAAACCATTTGAAACCAATTCTCATTAATCATGCATTTCCAATGTGGCTTCCATGAGTAATTTGCATCAATGTGCTAATAGTCTTAAAAGAAACAGTCTCATTTTCCCTATGTGTCATCCAATATAGAAAACTTGATCATAAATAAATATTAGTTCTAATTCATCATGTTTCATATTATACACATTGAGGGATTTCTTTATTATGATTTAATTTTGAAGAACTCATTATTTATTTTTATATTAGGCAATTCTAAATAGAAATTTAATTTCATATTTGCAGCTATTTTCACACATGTGCTTTTCCATCTAGAAAATTTAACTTCATAAAAAGTCCTTTTTTCGTTTGTCTTAGACTATTGAAATGCAAATGACAATTCCTCAATTTCAGAGTTACTAATTTCAGAGCTACTAAAAATAATTATTTAGAGCACTTAGAAATGCTTTTTTTAAAAAAAAATATACATAGGTGTGTTTAAGAGTTATTTTACTGAGCAGATATAGCAATTTATAATTTTTTTATTATATAAAACTAGAAATAGAAGTTCAAATAAAAAGCCGTGTATTGGTACAATTATAGAACAAAATCTAAAGTTTCTCTCTGTAGGCAATAATGTGGAAGTTGGTTTAAGTAAACTTAGCCGGTCATAATGCCTTTTTTTCTACTTTGAGAGGCAGCTTTTAAATTACACTCAATAATAATCTTTTTCTTGCTGTGGGAGAAGACACTATAAGTAATTAGAGGATTTGCAACAGAGCTATAATTTAAGACTGAATAATTAGCTAGTATAGATACCATTTTCCTTTATTCACTGTTAAACCATTGCCAGCTTTGTATGCAAGAAGTTTTGATTTTTTAGTCAAGGAAAGGAATAGGAAGTGCATCTCTTTCTGTTCTTCATTGTAGTAATGGTTTCGATAATTTCTACAGCAAAAAACAAAACAGAAGTAGCTCTATTAGATAAGACATATTTCAAAATATATTTGCTCTTGGAAACCATATTAGAAATGACAACAACAGTAAAACCACTAGCACTTTGTGGGAAAATCACTCCATGGAATAAGCTCTGAAGAATACTAAGTCTCAATAAATTATTAATGTGTATTAATCTGGACCTAGACCTTTTTCTTATTATAAAAAGTCAAAAGAATGGAAAATATTTTAAAAACCTAAAATACAAAGGATGTATCCAAAAAGATCCGAAAAGAATAGATCCAGTCTAAAAGCAATTCCAGAAAGAGTTGTAGAGGTAATACTCAAAGAAATAACACTAAAATTTTTCCAAAGCTAAAGAATAATATTTACCCTTGAACTGAATTATCTCACTGAGTACCGAGATGATAGATGATACATAGATGAAGATAGATAGATAGATAGATAGATAGATAGATAGATAGATAGATAGCTATAGTAGATAGATGCTAAAACCTTGTGAAATTTACTCTACCCTGGTAATACAACTGTATGGATAAATGTCACTATTAAATTCAGATGTATGGAAAAGTGAGGAAAAGATTTTACTTCATTTAGAGTGTGAAAGGAAGGATTTTATTTTGCAATTAGGATACACAGCATGGAGAGTCACAATATTCTCCAAGAGAGGGAAGAGCTTCCTGCCCTCCAAAATTCTTACTAATGAATTCATGATTTCAAACTATAAAATCTTGGTATGTGAAGGTCACAAAAGAACTATTAGGAGCATAACCGTCTCTTGCCTGATCCAGAGATAGATAGACAATTACATAAGGCTGGAGGAGTCCACCACATATGTTTATTCAGAGATGTGTTGGAGACTACCTGACTTGGGCCCCATGCACTTGGGCTTACACATTGAACGATATTATAGTCCACGATCAACGACCTAATCATCATCCTAAGACTCCACACTGTAATACTAACTAGTGCAAGAACATTCCTGAACTCGACGTTATGCAACCGTAGCGAGTTGACTCTCTAAGTACCTGTCAGAATTGTGCCACAAAACATTTAGATCAGATATTGACTTATCCTGCAAAACAAAGCAACAAGGACAGCAAGAACATAAGGATCCTAGCAAGAATATAATAGCTACTCCACCAAAATAAAACAAAAATGAAAGCAACAAAGTAGTTACGTTAGGTTTAGATTTCTCTTGGGCAACACTAAATGTTAATGGAGTTTTGTTTTGTTTTGTTTTGACATATCAGAGTTTCTACAAGCAACTTATTTGCTGGATGTAAAAAGTTTTTAGAGGAGGTCGTCGACTTCCATTCAGGTTGATTGGTCTGAAATTTTAAATCAGCCACACTTGAAGTTATATACAGGCAATCTGCTGTAATTCTCTCCATCCTCTTTGTTTTGCAATGAATATTGTTTTTGTTATTGTTGTTGTTGTTGTTGTTTTATGTGTTTCTTGGATTTCTCATCATATCAGGATTTAGGCACAGCCAAACTTGAAGCACGTTTGGATAACAAAGCTTTTAAAGTTGATTTTACTCCTCTTTCAGTGCAATCTTCCTTACTTTCCAGTAGGTTCTCCTTTCCCCCTTTCTCCTACCCCATCTCCAGTACACGCAAAACCTCCAGCTAGACCTGCGTTCAGAGTGTTTGGATTCCCTATCATTTTTTATTCTCTTCACAGTTCTTATCTTTGCATATCTAAGAAGATACTTATGTATAAGATTCCTATGTATCTTCTTTTCTTTTGCAAAAAGATGTATACTATATATTATATACCTTGTTTCCCTGATCTAGATTTCAAGACTAGATCAGGGAAAATAAAGGTAAGCCTATTGTGCTGAAACAAAGAAGCACTTAGGGCTTAATGGGGAGAGTCAAAAGAAATATAACCTAGTTGGAGGGAATTTTTAATAGCTATGTTTGAGACGATTCGAGTAGCAAAACAAAACAGAAATAGTAGGAGCAATTAATGCAAAACATTACATAATTATTAAATATTACATAAACAAGAATATTTGTGTCCATATTGACATTTATAAAAAGAAAAAGTAAAAGTCAACTTCCACCATTGTTAAGTGACTACCATAACAATACCTTTCTGAAATTTGGTATAGGAAATTAATTAAATATTTAGTTGCCTTTTGAGTCGAAAAGCACTAATAAATATATTTCTCTGATTTGTTTTCATGTCCCCTTCTTTGAACTAAGATCTTTTCCTGTCTCACACAGAATTACAACGTAACTAAATGTCTTCTGAGAATACATCGCACAGTGTATACTCGGAAGCCAGATATCTGGATCCCATCCCCAGTATTAGTTCGAGAGAGCTGTCATAACAAAGTACCACAAACTGGTAGGTTTAAACAACAGAGATTTTTTGTCTTATAGTTCTTGGAACTAGGGTTAGTTCCTTTGGCAGGCTATGAAGGCAACTGTATTCCATGCCTCTCTCCTGGTTTCCAGTGGTTTGACAGCCATCTTGGGCTATCTTTCAGTTCTGCTACACCATATAGATCTCTGCCTTCGTCTTCACATGGCATTCTAGCAGTGTGTGTGTTTTCCTCCAAATTTCCTTTTTTATAAGGATACCAGTCATATAGGAGTAAGGGCCCAGTATGACCTCATATTTAATTAACTAATTACTTCTGCAACAACCCTATTTCTAAATAACTTCACATTCTAGGGTATTGGGAGTTCAGACATCAACATTAGAATTAGGGGTGGGCAACACAGTTCGACCCGTAACAATCTCCTACATTAACCTCTCTGAGCAAAGTTTTGCATCTGTTAAAATCGGAATAACACTATTATCTATCTCATGGTGTTTTTATGAGAATTGAGAGATTTAATATCTAGATAGCACTTAGAACAAAAGGCTGGCACATAATAAGCACTAGCGATGATGAGTAAATGAATTTCTGATATTAATACATTTTAATTAAGATATTCAAGGAAAACGTTTTTAACTCAAATTCCCAAAACTTATGAGCAATACTTATTTTCAACAAGCAGAGTTTGGGGTTCTTTTATTTTTCACATGCCAAGTGAAATGACATCAGGGAAAGAATCGACGTCAACTAAGTGCTGCTTATAAATCCTGAAATAGCATGGTCATCTGGCATTAAAAAATCACCCAGATTGATCACCAGAAAGGCTTTCGGTAATATATTCCAAAAATTCTCAATTATGCATTTCAGGAGACTCATTCAGTAAATTGATACTGCAGTTTGCTTTATGTGCAAATTTTTCAGATTTTAACATAAAATTTTAAATGTACATTCCCATATGTTAATGTGGGGGAAAAAATGCCAGAGAAAAATCTCTGAAGAAGGTTAAAGTAAAGAGTAAACATATTCAATACTGTTAAGATGTAAATGAACAACATACTGCATTCTGATACAGAGGTATAAATGTTTGTACCTCTATAATGTTGATAATAATAAAGCTTTAAGGTTATTTTTATACCTGTATTTTATAAAAACACATTAACACCTTTTCCACCAGCTTGCATTTTGTGTTTTATGTTGTGATATTGACAAAATGATGAAGTTTTTTCTGTAATTTGGTTTGCACATTATTTTTAAGTGTGCTGCAATCTCATATGAATAGAGATTGTAAGGAACATTTTTCGGCAATTAGAAATTGAACATGAACCCAACATTCCAAAGTGATGGAAGGAATTTAAATGCTGCAATAAAAAGTTTAGGCCTTCAAGAGAATTTTGTTTTGCTATTTTGACAACTACACCTTAACTTTATTTGGTTTATTTTTTTATCGACTTTGTTGGAGTATAATTGCCGTATAATAAATTGCACATACATAAAGTATATGATTTGATAAATTTTGACTTTTGTATGTATTTGTCTATCATCACATTTAAAATAACATATCGTTTACCTCCAGAAGCGTTCTATCACCTTCAGAATCACTCCCCCCGGCCCTCTCCATGCCTTATTCTCCGTCCCCAAGAAATCACTGTGCTTTCTTCCACTATAGGTTAGTTTGCATTTTCTAAAATAATGCATAAATAGAACCATGCAGAATATACATACTTGTCTTTGTTTGACCTCTGTTACTCAGTGTAATTTTGTGAACTTTATCCACATCGATGTGTATATCAATATTTTTATCCTTTTTTTTGCTGATGAATCTTACAATTTTCTATATAATAGTTTGTCCATTTACCTGTTAACCCATTTCTCGTTCAGAAAAAAAAAAAATGCAACTTGCTGCCAGAGTTAATTTAATTTTACATAAACACGCTCTTTGGGGCTGAAACAAATCTCACTTGTTTTCAATGTGAAAATAAAATATAAAAGCTTTTCTTGCAGTTATTTCTAAACAGAACTTGTCCCTAATCCTAATGTAACAGAAATGTATGTGATGATCAATATTTAATAATTTTGTGTGTGTGGTAAATTTCAAAGCACAGAACAACACAAAACGAAACATCACATTTCGCACACAAATGTCGCATTTCTCTCCAGCTGTTCTTGCCACCCTTGACATTGTGCAAGCCCCAAACTTTGCAGTGACCAGTTGAATTCTGTTCCCCTGATATTGGGGAAATGTCTTCCAGACAGGCGGAGTTGTGACATCATCAGAGCACAGACGACCTCGAAGAAGTCGCTACCCTGGCTTGTGATGCTTCTCCCGCATTCTTTCAGTCAACATCAGTCTGAAGTTCACATGGCTGATCATGAGCTCAGGATGGTCCTTCTAGAACAAAATGTAGGAGTTCAGCACTGTAATTTTTAGGAAGAATTTCCTATACCAAAACTTGTGAGCATCTGATCAGCCGGGTTCACTAATCCCATATTCTCGTTATAACCCACAATGACTCATGGCTTTCTATTTTTCTTTCTATTTCTGTTGTCTACCCAATCACAGTATCACTTTGGAATGTTGACAACAATGTTACTTCCTTTTTGTGACACCATTTCAGCATCATAAGTTCACCACAGAATCTGGCTATAGTCGTCCCTTTTGCAATCTTTTTTTTCCCCTCAGATATTTTAGCATCTGTTTTCTATTCAAACAAGCTGTCTCAACTGCATCAGTCCTGTTTTGATGTAATTTTCTGAAAAAACATAGGATATAGTTGGTAAACTTTGGTTAGGGCTTTTATTGCGAGTTATTTTGGGGTAAACGCTGCCGCCGGTGAGTATTCTCAGGGCAAATGGGAAATGGGTTAATGGCCATTTGGGTTCTTTCCAGTTTTTGGCTATTAGCTGCTTGAAATATTAATGTACAAGGTGTGAAGCAAGATCCTAGTGTGGTTTGAATTTGCATTTTACTAATGCTTTTCTTCTTATCTCACTGGTCACACCTTTGTTTCTTTGCTAGTTTCTCATGCTCACGTGCATAGAAAGAAATAATATGCCAAAGTACTCTAAGAAAGGGAGAAATTTTCTCTTATTCAATTTCAGCTTGAGATTTTTCCATATCTTTCATTTATGTCATGGATACTTTTTATTTTGGGGCCCAGGTTTTGAAAAATAGAATCTCTGAAAAGATGCTTTCCCTCTGTTTTGTTTGAGTTTTGATTTTTTTAACTTTGTTGTATTTTATTTATTTATTTTCTAACATTCCTTCCTGAGAGAGTGGGTGCCAAATCCCTGTAATTGAAAATGGTCATACCGATCTGGGTCAAAATGGACATATGTCACTTGAGACAGATAATGAAATTTGAAGTGGTACCTTTGTAAAGAAGTTACTGTTTACTGTAAAATCTTTAAAACTTACAGAATTTTGAAGCATCCTATGAAAGAATATAATACCTCCTTTCAATATAAAATTGGATAAGTCTACTGACATCTTAGAACATGTGGGTCATGTCTGTCATCTGTTATTTATGTTCTGACTGTTAAAAAATAATTCTTATTTTGTAAGCTCCTTTCCTTGTCAAACATGGCCAGTACCTTCAAATTTTATGTTTCTCTAACCACAAAAACAACACCAAATCCCCAAAAAACAGTGATTAGAAAAATTTGGAACACTTTGCACAAGTTGAAAAACTCCAATATTTGATAAACATCTTGTTTTTCTACTTTGGTGATGATGACTCATGACTTGTTCTTTGCTTCTAAGTTTGGTTTTAGCAAGTGGTAGCATCAGAGGTTGCTGCCAGCCCTGGAATAAGTCTTATTTATCTATACAGAAGTCCTCTTTTTCACTATAATCAGGTCCTGTTCAAAAAGTTTTGTTAAAAACTGGAGATAGCATTTCAAGATTTTTTTTTATATAAAAAATTCACTGCATTTCCAGAAGTCAGCTTGGTAAAGCTACTTCGTCCTTGGGTAGGAATTTAACTTTTTTCAGAATAACGACAAAGACCTACTCTCTGAAAAATCTTTAATATACTTCTAAATATAATTCAATAGAAAACTAAGATAGACTTCTTGATTTAGGGCTCTTTGATCACTTTAGAAGCTTCTAGAAAATGATGATGTCTTTTGGCCAATGTGTTCTTTTGGAAGGGGTATCACGAGCAACAAAATATTTGAATACGTTATTGTGAAAGAATCTAGTTAAAAGTGACAAAGTTATTAGTTAAAAGTGATAGTCTTATCAAGTTATCTGTACAAATAAATCTGTACACACTGAGGAAACGATACAAAATTTTTGAATGATACTTTCAGGAGTGACCATCACTTTGCAATGTGTTTTTTTTTTTTTATAAATAGTATCAAAAATGGAGACTTTGCCAAATACAGCTTCCATTTACTTGTAAATAAAGGAAGTGACATAACATAAATTCAGTTTAAAGAGTCTGAATAATTCTAGTGTTTCTTGAACACAAACATTCTCATTTTATATGATAATCTATGGGAGCTCAGATGCTTCTCTCTGTGTTTCTTTAGGAGTTAATGTTTACTGAAGTGTTAAATAAAAATAAGATAACAATGTTGACCTATCGGATTGCAAAATAATACTTGTTAAGTCATGTAAACAACAATTTACAATCTCAGAATTTTATTCATGCCCTATGACATCATCCTTTCTATTTAAAGTTTACTCTCTGTTTTAGTTGTATAATTTATATTTAGTTTATTTATTTTAAGAAGTTGACTTTTTTGCACAAGAATGAAATAACAAAGATTGTTTTCATATTTTATACTCATGAAGGACATCCACATACACTGCAATGACATAAATATCTCATATACAATTTATATTTAAAAGTTATTTTATTAATTAATTTGAGGGTTTGTCGGAGCTATTTTCTCTATTGGACCTCAAAATATAAAGTCAGTATATACTCATCTGAGGAATATTTAATCTATTTTGATAGTAGAAATTATTTCTTTGTCTAGGTGTAAAAGCACCAAATACAGTGCCATTTTTTCTTACTTTCTTCTCTTTTTTTCCTTCTTGTATGAGATAAACTGCATTTAGAAGTATGATTGTCAATCTTTGAAAAATATCAGAAAATGAGATTGGTATCAAAAAAGGAGAAACTGAAAAATAAATCATTTTTCCTTCATAATATATAAAATACTGTTTTTCAGAAAATATATATTTTTAAGTTTCACATAAAATACCAACAAAATTCTAATGAATGAATTATTATAAAAGGAGCTTGGTGAGTACGAAGAAGTCATATGGTCATGCCTATTTAACATGGGTATATTACTTGTTTTTGCCAGATTGTGCTGGGATAACAAACAATCTCAAAGTCTCAGTGGCTTTCAACAAGAAAAAAGTTTTTCCTCATTTATATTACATGACAGTGGTAGATTGGCCACAGCCCATATCTGGACATTTCCTTCTCATGGCAAAAAAAAAAAAAAAAAAAAGAAAGGAAAGAAAAAGAAATTGTTTGATTGCTCTAAAAGCTTCATCTTTGAACTGGCATATATCATTTTTGCTATTTCATTTTCTAAAATGAGTGATCTGGCTAATTTAAGAAATAAAAACTATGGAAGTTACATATAAAACAGACATAAAAGGACTCTGAAAAGTGGAGAGAAAAAGGAAGACTGGTTGGGAGGGATTTCAGGACATGAAAATGACATGATGATTAGTTCCCTGGGTTTTCTTTTTGCTTCATATATCCCAGACAGGATGTCGGAGAAGATGGCAAACTAGAAACACCAATGGGTGCAAACAGAAAAAAGCTCTAGCAAAAGCTCACTTTCTCTAGCCAGAGGACAAAGAAAAGAGAAGCCTGGTAAGACACAAAACTTCTAAAATACAATGGCTCTATCTACCTAAACAGAAAAAACATACACGTCCACACTATCGCCCACATGAGCAAAGGCCAAGTATAGAACCTAGACTTCCACTCTCACCAAGTTTAACAAGAACTGTTAGAGAAGCCAAATAGGGAGCCAGGATTTTCATCCCTGCCAGGAACTAATGGCCATTAAATAAGCAGTAACATAGATGATTTCAACATCTTTGACCAACAGAGTCCAACTGACATTTATAGAACACTTCACCCAAGAAGAGCAGGAGATATATTATTTTCAAGTGCCTATGGAATATATGCCAAGATAACTACATCCTCACACATAAAAGAAACCTTAACAAACTTAAAATAATCGAAATCACAGAATGTCTTCTCTGACAACAATGGAATAAGATCAGAAAATATTAATGGCAACATAACAGTAAAATAACCAGGTACTTGGAAACAAAGTAACACATTTCTAAATGATTTATGGGTCATTTAGGACATCTTAAGAGAAATAACATTATACACTGAACTGAATGAAATGAAAATGCAACATAAAAAAATCTGTGGTACATTGCTAAAGCACTAATGATAGAGAAAATTATAGTACAAATGAATATATTAGAAAAGAAGAAAAATATCAAACATATAATCTAAACTCCCTCCTTAATCATCTAGAAAAAGAACAAAATAAACACAAAGCAAGCAGAAGGAAGGAAATAAGAATTAAAAAATATGTGAAATTTAAAACAAAACAACACAAGAAATTATGAAACAAATATTTGTTTTTTTAAAAACATTAATAAAATTTAAAGAACTCTAGCAAGATCACAAAGAAAAAAATAGAAGATACAAACTTCTAATGTTATAACGAAACAGTGGATCACTACAGACCTGGCAGACAACAAAAAATTATATGAAAATCCTACAAAAAAACTCTACACCCATAAATTGGATGCTTAGATAAATTAATTCTCCAAAAAACTACTGCAACTCACCTAATCTGAAATTGTATTCATTTTTACAACTTATGAAAAAAAAAAACAAACAATCCTCCAACTCAGACAGTTTTACTGGAGAATTTTAACCAACATTTAATGAAGAATTAACATCAATTTAATACAATATCTTCCAGAAAACAGAAGAAGAGGAAACATTTTCAACTCATTTTATGAAGCTAGTATTACCCCCAAATCAGACAAAATCAGTACAAAAAATATAAATAAATATAAATGACAGACCAATATTCTTCATGAATGTGGTGGTGGGCTAAAAAATGGTCCCACAAAAGATACGCAGTCTAATTCCTGAAACTTGTGAATGTTAGCTTATTTAGAAAATATCTTGCAAATGTGATTAAGTTAAGGATTCTGCAATGAGGAGATAATCTTGTATTTCTGGGTAGGTCCTAAATGCCAAGACAAGTATCCGTATAAAAGAAAGGCAGTGATGCAGCCACATGACGAGGAATCCCGGGCAAACACCAGAAACTGCAAGAGTCAAATAATGTTTTCTATCCAGAGCCTCTGGAGACAGTGCTGCTCTGCAACACCTTGCTTCCAGACATCTGACATCCAGAACTGCGAGAGAATAAATTCATTTTGTTTTCAGCCATCAGGTCTGTGGCAATTTGATGTGGCAGCCCTAAGAAACCCTTGCAGAATTTAATACTGAGAAGTGGGGTGCTTCTTGAACAAATACTTAAAAATGTACAAGTGACCTTGCAATTGGAAAACAAATAGGGCCTGGAAGAATTTTGAGACAGATGATAGTAAAAGGCTAGATTGAATTAAAGATTGTTGGTAGAAATATGGACATTGAAGGTGCTTCTGGTAAGAGCTCAGAAGGAAGTGAGGGGCATCGCAGAGAAAGCTCCTATCACCTTAGATAATACATAAATAGTCTTAAACAGAATATTGGTGGAAATATAAATAATAAAAGTGATTGTGTTGAGAGCTCGGAAAGACATGAGGAAGATGTGATTGAAAACTGGAGAGAAGGAGGTCCTTATTATATAGTGGCAGAATACTCTTCTGAACTGTGTCCTAAAGGTGCATAGAAAGCAGAAATTATAAATAATAAACTTGGATATTTGGCTGAGAATGTTTCCAAGCAAAATGCTCAAAATGTAGCGTGGTTTTTTCTTGTTGCTTACAGTAAAGTCCTAGAGAAAAGAGATAAGCAAAAAAAGTAAAGTGAGTAAAAAGAGAAAAAGAACAAGCACTTGGTAACTTAAGAACGTCTCAGACTATCCAGGTTTCTAAAGATGATAAAATTAGGAGATTCACTATTAAAAGCTGCTCTGGAGAGAAGGCTAAGGGTGTGGCTGGACAGCCAGTGCTGAAGATATCAGGCATATAACTCATGGATACACTCAACCATTTTAGCAGAAGCTGGGAATACAGATAGGTTATGTAGGAAAGATCTGTGGGTCTCATGAATCCCCATGACATACACCGGAAACCCACATGCCTTTTGGGAATGCTACACTAACATAACCACAGCCAGTATGGACTGAAAGGGACAGAAACTGCAGAATTAAGGAAAGTTGTTAGACTACCAAAATTCTACAGGCAGAAAAGATAATAATAAAACTATTCAGTGGTAAACATGTGCTACCTTTCAAAAAAAAAAGGAAGAATCTTCTGAGAGTTAAATATTACTTCTAGAGGGCAGGGCTGTGAGTATAATCAGAGATCCAAGCTGTCAGTACAGAGAGTGAAGTTGCAGATTTCAGGGTGGAGCCAGGAGCCTAGAGGGTATGGCTCAAATCAGAGAATTATTCTCAGGCTTTGAAACCTATTGAAATTTGCCCTGCCGGATTCCGAACTTGTGTTGGACCAGTGATCTCTTTATTCCTTCAATTTTCTCTCTTTTGGAATGGGAATATCTATAACTGCTATTCTATGCCTGTAAGACCATTATATTGTGAATGCAGATAACTTGTTTTTTAGTTTTACAGGTGGAGAGGAAGTTTATCCCAAGATGAACTGCATATATCCAGCCTTGCGTAAACTTGATTTAGATGATGAGATTTGGGACCTTTGAGTTTATAATACTTAGAGGAGGTTTTAGAATTGAGTTTTGAGACCTAATGCAGCAGTTGGTGGAGATTTTGGGGGATGTTGGAATAGGGTGAACGCATTTTGTGTGTGAAACGAACACGAATCTTCAGGAGCCAGAGAATAGACTGTGTTAGATGGGAAAAAAAATGATGCTCCAAATACATATTCCCTTTCTAATTCCCAGAACCTCTGAATACTACCTTATTTGACAAAAGATGAATATGCTGGGTCACTCTTATTTCAAGACCCCCAATGGATGCTGAAACTTCAGATAGTACTGAATCCTATAAATACTATATTTTTTCCTATATATTTATACCCATAATAAAGTTTAATTTATAAATTAGGCACAGTAAGAGATAAATGGCTAATAATAAAATACAACATTATAACCATCTACTATAATAAAAGTTGTGTGAATGTGGTCTCTCACTCAAAATATCTTGTACTGTACTCACCTATTCACTTAAAGGAAGCACTTTATACCTTCTCTTTGGCATGTCCGAATTGCCAGAATCACTACTGTTGCACTTTAGGGCCATCATTAAGTAAAATAAGGGCTACTTGAACACAAGCACCATGATACCATGACAACCAATCTGATGGCTGAGATGGCTGCTAAGTGACTAATGTATGAATAGTGTATTCAGTGTGAATATGCTGATCAAAGGGATGATTCCCATCCTGGGTGGCACTGAAAGGGATAGCGTAAGATTTTAATCATGCTACTCAGAAGAGCGTACAATTTGGAACTTATGAATTGTTTATTTCCAGAATGTTCCATGTAATATATTTGGACTGTGGATGACCATATTGAAACTGTGGAAAGCAAAACTACAGATAAGGAGGGATCACTGTATTACCTTACCTGACAAAGGGTTTAATTAAGTTAATGATCTTGAGAGGAGGCGCTTATCTTGGATTATTTTGGTAGGCCCTAAATGCTATCAAAGTATCTTACAAAAAGAAACAAGAGGAATTTTAGACACACGTATCAGAGAAGACAATGTGAAGATGGTGACAGAGATGAGGGTGACGTAGCTGGAATCTGGGAATGGCGAGGGGTGCTGGCAGTCATGAGACGGTATGAAAAACAAGATGTGGATTCTCCTCCAGGGCTTCTGGGGGACCATGGCTCTGTGGATACCTGGAATGGGGGTTCTGAGCTTGCAGTTAGCTGCGAAACAGTGGATTACATGTGGCCAAAAGTGAAATACAGATTTTTCTTTTCCAGTTAGAACCATAAACACATAACAAAAAGAGGATTATAGTTGCTCAGTAAAAAAAAATGGAAAGACTTGTGTGCATTGAAAATGGTGTTTAAATTAATTCAGTGTTAAATAGTGAAAGGATTTTATCATCCTTAAGTTTAATAAAGCCAGTTCTTCAAAACTTTTTTTTTAATCTTAAAGTTAATTTATGCTCAGTGGTTACTGCTATCAGAGAGGTGACATGAAAATAATGTCCAGGCCAACAGCATCTGGTTTAGAAGGCCACGTGTAAGACTTATAGCTGTATTAGGGTTCTCCAGAGAACCAAACCAATAGGGTATTAATTAATTATAAGAACTGGCTCATGCAATATGCAGGCTGAGATGTTCCTTGATTTACCATCTGCAAGCTGAAAAACCAGGATCGCTGGTGGTGTAATTCCGTTCAAACCTGAAAGCCTTAGAATAAAGAGCACTGAGGTCCAGCAGCAGAAGGAGATGGAGATCCCGGCTCAGGGGGAGAGACGAATGTGTCCCTCCTCTGCATTCATGTGCTAGTCTGGCAGTTTGGAGGATGTCCACCTGCGCTAATGAGGGCACATCTTCTTAACTCATTCTGCTGATTCAGATGTTAATGTCTTCCAGCAACATCTTCATAGACACACCCAGAAATAATGTTTTACCAGCTGCCTGTGCATCCATTAACCCTGTCAGTTTGATACGTGAAATTAGCCATCACAATAGGGTACCTGGGAAGCATTCCCATTTTACCTCTCAGCTGTACTGGAACCCTATTTTGGCTGATCAAGGACCAACAAATTCAATGAGTGGTTCTCAACCTCAGCTACGTGTTGGAATCACCTGGAAGAATTTTAAAAATGACTGTTTCACCTCCAGATATTATTTAATAGTCTGGGATGTGACTTTAATATGGGAATGTTTTGAAATAACTCAGGTGATTTTTATACTCAACCAAGGCAGATAATCACTGACTTAGTTGTTTGCAACCCACAGCTTTCCAGGCTTACTATCCGCGGAGCCCCCATACACGTTTCCCCTGCTGGAGCCAGTTGTGACTGGATGACCGTTGTGCCTCTTACTGTGACTGTAAGACTTATCAAGGTTTATTACTCACAAGTCCTGCACACTACAGCATGCTGGGGGCCACACAGTTGAGGGTGGGGGCCTAGGGTTTCATGAGTTCACTCTTTATGGCAAATTTAAAAAATAAGAGAGGGAATAAGGGTGCGCGGTCACTCAAGCTGTCAGTTATCCAGGTTACCCAGGGCTTTCTCAAAGGAGAACTCACAGGTAGGGGCGGCCTCATTCCGTATTTACTTATTTAACTACTAGTAGTGTAATACAGCTCACAATTATTCTATTTGAAATAGATCGATTTGAAATGGATGCCTTGGCAATCAAAAGCTTAATATCTGGCACTTATATTACGACCTAAAAAAAGCTTATTTAAACTGCACCTGGGTTTTAGTTGAGTGAGTAGGAAGTCACTGGGCATAAGGAATTTTCCTACTCATTCTTTAGTTGCTGAATAAATGCTCTGAAATGGAGAGGAAGGGTATATGGGTTTCTCTTGTCGAACCTGCAGGGGCTAAGAATTGCCTGACAAAAAGCTGGCCTATCTGAAGATGTCACTGTTTTGGTGAAGAAGTCACACATGTGAAGACCTGAGCAACTAGAGAAAAGATGCCAGACATGCGTGTCTCAGGGAACTCCAAGAAGTTATCTGCTGACATCTGAGTCCAGCAGGAAAGACACATAATTAAAAGATAAAGATAGTGATGATAGAAGACTAGAAGCTCCCACCTCCCAACACCACCACCACTACCATCACCATCAGAGCTTCATAGATGCTAATTAACCTTCCGGAGCGCAGATCAAATCCAAAAAGACTCCTGAAACTCAATGGAAAAAGTTCTAGAGATGAAAAAAATTAGATTGGCTGACTTTTCCCTGACATAAATTTGTTACATTTCTACCTCTGGGTTAAATAAGGACTAGAGTTAGAATTCATATTCAATTATTAAAATAATAAAGTGCACCAGATTTTTTTGGATCTGTTTTTTTAAAGGTATTTTTATTATTGTACTTTGAGGAATTTTACCATTCATTTGTATGTTTTAACCTAAGATTTAGTAAATATGCTACTTTTTCAAGTTTTATTTGACCACAGTTTAGCTGTTCACTATTTTCAGAGTCCAATATTAAAGGATTTAGTGGATTTAGTTAATTTTCATAATTTTAAATGTTATAATCAAAACATTTTGTCAGCTGTTTCTTTAGATGTGAATATAAATTGCTCTTTTACATTCATTTATGTTTTTTTTAATATACATAAAAGCTGCTCTTAATCATCTTTCCTCTATTCCTGCTGTCACAGAGATAGAAAACAGCATAAAACATTTTTAGTCTCCACAGGTCACTTAAAATTATCAAGAGACCTAGAGGTAAAACATACTACGTCCTATTACTAAACCCTAGGAGTCACTAATGTTTCTTTCAGCATAATAAAGTAATAAAATTTACTTTTCTTGCTTAGAATATGATAAAATTCACTTATCTGACTCATTAAAAACTTCATCTCATGTATATTTTTCTTTTCTTTGTATCATGAGTGTGAAAGTGAATTTCTAAGGACAATAACTGGCTTGGAAATAAGTGTTTTCACACTATATGTAATGTTCCTTTCAAAAGAAGCCATAGCAATGTAGAAGACAAGACTGACCCCAGACCAAAAGTGCAGGAGAACAATGCTCTTCTATGTCCCCACCCTCTCTGCGATTCTCCCGTCCTCTTTGGCCTAAGTCTAATAGAACATAAAACTGTCTTTGGACTTTCCACAATAGCAGCTCCTGACTCAGGAATCCCTCAGGTTCTGACTTTTTCTTTTTCTCAATTTAGTTTACTTAATATGTCCTCAGGATCTTCTCAGAAACAGATTATTATTCCTAAAATGTCAATGGATAATAAGGAAAAAAACTGTCTTTGCTGAGATAATGTTTGCAATTCTCAGGTATCATCTTAAAAAGGGTGACCCTTTGGCTAGGTGGAGGGCCAGGGGAGGGAGAGAGCAATTGGGGGGATCATTTTATGAACTATATAGAAGTCTAACCAATGTACTGTATACTTGAAACTAATTTAAATAAATAAATTAAAAATATATATATAGAAAAAGGATGACCCCTATGTGGACCTGGAGGGAAATGCAAAATGGTCTTTGAGTTCAGTTCAGTTTTCATTTAAAGGATCAAAAGCTGCTAATGTGGGATATCAGTTAATAATTGTAAAAAATTATGGCTGGTACTTTTCCTCTGAAGCTATGTGTTACAGACTTTTTCTTTTCCAATGAATTTACATAC
Source organism: Pteropus medius (assembly GCF_902729225.1). Classification (NCBI taxonomy): domain Eukaryota; kingdom Metazoa; phylum Chordata; class Mammalia; order Chiroptera; family Pteropodidae; genus Pteropus; species Pteropus medius. The sequence goes on from NW_024344253.1 coordinate 6,029,264, forward strand.
CAAATATCCTCAAACTTAGATTTATTGCTTCTTTAAATATTCAGGGAAAAATCTTGAATTCTTACGTCATATGATATGTTTTTAAGAAGAGATCCCACAAGTTGTACATACAATGTAAACATTAGAATTAAGTAAAATTTTAAAGATTGAAAAGTTCTACTCTAACATTAAATGTTGGTGGGTTTTTTTTTTTTTAAAAAAAAAAACAAATGTTTGCTAGTATTTAACCAGTTGTCTGAGAAAGACAGACTTTTGAAATTTAATTTACTTATATATTTTTTTCATGAGCTTTATTTTTTGAGCTACCTCGGCTTAGATAAACTGTATTTAAAGAAAAAATCACTAATTGTGATAAAAACCTCTAAAAACATTCAAATTTTCCATGGCACAGCTAGAAGATAAGAAATAAATAAATTGGGGATAAAAAGGAGAACCGATATAACTAATACCCCACTATTACAAGAAAAAGATGTAAACACCAGAACTAAAAGGTAACATAAAAGGAGAAAAAAACATATCTGATTAGCTCTTTAGGTAATATGGTACAGCTTAATATTTAAAAGTTATCTCAAATTGAACATGTTGGAAAGGACATTTGATCTCCCTCTAGCACTCTCATCCCACATCTATTCCTTCTTCAGTCTTCCCCATCTTAGAAAATGACACTAATTTTCACATTTTTCATTCAAGCTCAAATCCTTTAGGCTGATCTTGAATACTTTCAACTACTCTACATATTCAATTCTTCAACAAGTCCTGTTGGTTTCATCTTTAAAATATTTCCTGAATCTGCTCATTTTTCATCACCTTCAGTGCCCTGTCCTTATCCAAACTACCCCCATGCTCCCCAGACTATGCAGTTGCAATGTCTTCCTAATAATTCTCACTGTTTCAATTCTTTTCTGTCAATGGACACTTTTCTACACAGCAGCCAGACTGATCATGTATAAATGTAAATCAGATCACACACTCCTCTGTTCAGATCCTGCTGTGGTTTGTTATTCACTCAGAGTACAAGCCAAATATGACCTCACCTCAATGGTTCTGCATAACCCAACTCATGCCCATCCCTCCAACCTCATTCCCTATGAATTTCTGGTTTACTCATTTCATTTGGTCGCAGTCATTTTCTTGTTAATCTTTCAATAGGCTAAGCTGATTGTGACTTCAGATTTCGCACTTTATTTTTTTTTATTTTTTTAAAATTTCTTCTTTGCTTGGAATTCTCTTCTCCCATTTCTCCATGAAGCTCATTCTCATATTTTATTCTGAGTTCTGTTCGTAGTATCACCTATGGACAGAGGATTTCTTTGACCTTCCCATGTAAAGTTCTCTAGTCCTTGACCTGTTTTGTTTCCTACAAATAACTTATCAACTTAGCATTATACTTTTTTTCTATATTTGTTTATTTGCATATTATTTTGTCCCTCAATTAAGACAAAAACTCCGTGAGGGATTTTGGTTAGCAGATCATTCTTTGTTTTCTCAGAAACAATGCATTAGCTGAGTAGATGCTCATTAAGTATTTATGGACTGACTACATGAATGAGTAAACTGTGATAGGCTTGCCTTCTCAGATACATCACCAAGTCTCTAGGCCTACAGCCTTTAATTTCAGTATCACATAGCAAAACTTACTTGGATGACAGTAAATAATTGTGTTATATATTAAGCTGCATGACTCATCTTTAATTTCAAGTTTAGGGCTAACATATTAATATTTATTTGAAGAATACATATTTTGTATCTTATCATTTCAATAAAAAATAATGATTAGTAAGAGAATGATTCATTTTAAGTTCGCTGAGAGGATGGATGTCGTGGCTCTAGAGATGACAATGTTGGATGTAATATTAATAAATTAGTTTCAATTTCTGATAAATATAAAATCTTAGCATATAAATACAAGTTATGCAGCACACATCCAGCAATGTTAATATCAGCAGGTAAAGAAAACTCAACTTCTTGCCAGAGGTACTTTAGGGAGATAAATTTAAGTGTTCCTCAACAACTAATGTATGAGATTTAGTTCCAAACCGTTTGCATTTTAGGAATACAAACCAACATATTAGGTCAGGGATTCTAAACTGGGGATGACTTTGCCCACCAGGAGACATCAACAATGCCTGTAGACATTTTTGGTTGTCACAACTTGGAGGAGGGTGCCACTGGCATCTAATCAATGGCCAAACATCCCACGATGTGCAAGTACAGAGTAGAACTCCATGACATATCACCCGGCCCAAAATTTTTATAGTGTCAATGGTAAGAAACTGTGTTAGACAGTTGGTACTGTAATTCTGAGTTTTCCTTTAGGTTAGAACACAACAAAATTTTGAAACTCTTTCTGTTTACTACTCTACCTTTGTGATCTCTAAGCTTCAAGCAGCCAGCACCCCCTCATGCCTTTTTTCTCTAACTCATACAAATTCAAAGTAACTGCTTCTTCACCTTGCTTTCTGCCACTCTCCCTGAGAATATGGTAACTGATAGATCAATTATTTAGTTCTAGAGATGTTGGGAGTCCATACTGACCATTTTTTTTTCCCTATGATGTTATTTGATTATTTCATTACTGACATAGGCATCTTTTTGCAGAATTATTCGTGATCTTTTCCCCAAAATAGAATATGCTCTAAAATAACTATTGTGAACTGATTAAGTAAATACTAATTCAAAAATTTTAACTAAATCGAGTAAACTGAAGCACGTTTATTATAGAATTATCTGATTTTAAGTTTTTCTGAAATGAAGAAATATTTTCTGTTCCAAAATTATTGGAGGAAAAAAAGCTCTGCTATTGAGAAACTTCTTTTATTTCTCAGATTTAGCATTATCAGTAAACTTCTTGACTTAATTGGTCATAAATAGGAAATGACATCTTCACAGGTTGAGTTAATTCTAGATAATTCAATGACTTTTACACTATCTTAGGTGTACATTAGAATTAAGACTAAAATGTCTTAAGATTTCATATCACTTAATGTGTTATATGGTATATTTAAGTACATTATTTACATTAGGTTTCACTTGGTGAACATAACAACTGAAATTTGTTTCAAATAGACCTAGATGAAATCATGCTCAATCATTTACTTATGTAACTATTGGCCTGTTATTTAGCTACTAGGAGCTCTAATTTCCTAATCCGATACTATTTTATGAAGTATTATGAAGAAAAATATGATGATTAATGTTAAATGTCTCACATGGTCTCTGACACTCAGGACATACATAATAAATAGGAGTGGGTATTATTATTAATATGTAAGAATTTGATTTTATGGTAAAATTGAAAAGTTCATAATTCTTTAGAGAATTTGATCAGGAACTTTACACCCTATTGTGGTCCATGTTACTTCCTGAAACAGAGGCAAAATCGTCTAAGGCATTTATTTATTCAGTAAATATTACTGAGTATTTTATATATGGTCTATATATAAAAGAACAAAAGTAGACAAAACCTCATCCTCATGTGGTTGGAGGAAACAGATAATAGGCAGATTTAAAAGATACAATTTGATACGTAAGTAAAATATTTAATGTTTCAAACAGAAAATATCAAAGAAGATTGGGATTACTTGGGGGTTTGTGTTTAGGTTTATATCAATCTCAAATTACTTTCTATGTATAATGTGAGGTAGGGATCAAGGCTCATATTTTTTCTATATGGATATTGATTATTCAGGGGTAACTTTTCCCTCTAAGCACTTAACTTTCCCCATTGTATTGCTTTCAATTTTTATAGATAGAGAGAGAGATAGATACAGAGATAGACAGATGATAGATGATGATGATGATAGATAGATAGATAGATGATAGGTAAATAGAAAGATAGATAATATAGATATTTCATAAATGTAGATTAATTTTTAGTCTTGCTAGTCTGTTTTATAGATCTATTTGTCTTTCTTTATGCCAATATCATGCAAGAATGGTGTTTAAATATGAAAAGACTTAAATTTCGAGTATGTGTGAGATATGTTACATTGCAGTATGGTTCACTGGTTTTATTTAAGTTTTAAAAAAATCAGATAAAAATATTAAAATGGCAGGTATTATTTTAATAACGGAGCGAATAAAAGTATGAATTTAAAACATTTCTCACTCCTCTTTAAGATAAACAAATTTCATACAAATGATTTTTGAACACACATTAAGCAAATGAAAGGTTGATTGATTATACTTGGTATAGACAATATTTCATTTGTCATTACTTTTCATGGGCCACTTGTAAGCATCAACGAAAAAATGTAAAAAAAAAAAAAACAGAGAAAAGAGAGTCTCAAATATTAGTTCCAACAGAAGATTTTAAAAAAGAGGGGAAATCCCTTTTCCAGTTACTTGCACAAAATAAGCATACAATAAATATACGCTGAATGCATTGATGGATTCATGAATAAATGAAAGTTCTCGAAATATAGATTGCTTTGACCAAAATCTATAATATTATGATTGACATAACAGGTTATTTTCATATAATGACAAAGGCTGAGCATACTAGATAACATAGTAATTATAAGAAATTAAAAATTTTGAAATGAAATATGAATATGCATTAGTTCTGTGTTTATCTTTATTTCACCTCTTGCAACTATGTAAGGCAGTATACGTTCAAACTCTTCTGTTTCCAAAAGTTTTCCCCATCTCTCTTGAGGTGTCCTACCAAAAAAATAATTGTTTTATACTGACTTATACTTCTCAGCACACACAACTCACTCTGTTTCACGCTCAAAAGAGCAACATTTTTTTTCTATAAATTTTTGGGAGAGCAACTAATTCCAAATCAGTTATGTACTCACAGTGTGATAGAATTATAACATATTTCTCTTTTTGAAGTTTGGATTTAGTTCAGACCTTGGAATGTAGAATTAGAACAAAAAAATTTTCACCATCTGGAGGGTTGCAAATCATAAATTTTTTTATCTTTATTGTCACCACATCTCTTTACAAATTCATAAATATGTGAGAATAAACATCCACTATTTCATGTCGTTTGTCAGTACAATACATTTATAACATGTAAATTGCCAAGAAAACATTTACAATGAAGATGATTTTGATGATAAGTTATACAATTATAATAGAAATAAAAATTTCCAGGGCATCTAATTTTTATATTACAGCCTAAGGAAGAAAATTTTTCATTTGAACAATTAAGTGTGTTGAAAATTTCAGAGCACTAAAAATATATCAGCTACAATTGACTGTGTTATTACAGTGCACACCCTATGGAAAGTCTAGCTTATCTTCCCTGGTTGCTGAATAACCCCTACTAGCTGAAAATCTCACTTACTATACAGATGATGCCTCATAAAAAAGAGTCTACACAACATCCTTGGGCAATGATACTGCAGACTTTCAGGCTAATGACAAAGTTAAATGCAAGATCTGTGAAGCCTAAAATAGGTGAAATTTTGAAACAATGCTGACAATTGTTTCAAGTGTCTGTAAACATGAGGCAAAAACTTACCACTTGAAATTTTCTAATAGGCTCAAGGTCATTTTTCTAACAACATTTTTGGTTAAGAACTAAGGGGAGATAAAATTAGCATAAATGGAGTCCACCTCAGGAAGAACCATCCTTCTGAATGTTAACTAAGAGCTGACTGAAATAGCTTAACTTCTATGGAAGGCAATGTGTATACTTATTTCCTTTATTTCCCCCAGTGGTAATCGGAAGTCATGGTGACCTTTTCAGTTGGTCTGCAAATTTTTTTCAAATGAGCATTCTGAGAAGATGCTAAAGAAAATTTAAGACTTTCCAAATTGAGGGAACTAAAAGGAAGGGCATAATATGGCATAATATAACATTCTAATGTAGTATCAAGACTTTGCCTTTCTGCGTACTGGCCTCAGTTGAACCCTGGGCATCAAGCAATGGATAGCATGTTAGATATTCCTCTGTTAATTTCTGAAAAATATCTATTCATAGGTTTATTCATTCAAAAAATAATTGTTGAGTACTCTCCAATAAGTTCTTGACACTGTGCAAGTTGCTGGCAAACAGAATAAGAAAAACTATCCATCCTCAAGGAAATCACCAACTCATATAGATTCCAAATTAGTAAATATTTGCAACAGGTTGTTGTAGGTACCACAATAAAGATAATGCAAATAGAATTAATACAATGAAGAAAATCTGATCAATCCTGCTTGAGGATGAGTTGGTGGGAACATAGAAAGTTTCACAGAGAAGATAAAATTTGAACTAAATTTTAAAGAAACAAAAGGACTTTTCAAGGTGTGATAAAAAGAGAAGGAAATATGAGAATTAGGGAATGCACACAAGTACCTTCTTGACTGACCATAAAAAATGTAAGCTAAAATGCTAAAATGTCCTTCTGATATGTAATATTTCTATAGATATATATTTCTATTGATATGTAGCGTAATTTAACATATAGTATCCTTTAAATTTAGGTGTGGACACTATTGAAATGTTTTCATTAAATTTACCTAGAGACTGTTAAATATTAAGCAAACAAGAATATAATTACATAATGTGGAACACTCTACTGATGATTTCTGTGTTATTTCTTAGAAAAGAATTTTCTTTATGCACAGGTGTTAGTAGTCTAATCACGTTCTTCAAGAACAGAGAATCACATTTCTAACATGTCATTGAAAGCAATCGTAAGGTAGTTTCAGACTATAATCTTCTGAAATACTGTAGTATTTCTTTGCATTAACCTGCACACGTCTGAGCTAATACATTTTGTTACTACAATTTTACCGATCAAATTCACACAGTAGTTTATATTTTCTCTCCTTCAGATTTAGTAATCTAACAAATGACTGGTTCGTTTTCAGTCATAACACACAAATAGGTAACTGAGTTGTTTCCAATTTGAGAGGAAAAATAATGAAGCTTCTCAAAGTATGTATATTAAGGCCCTCAACTACTATGATTAACAGATAAGTTTGTCTTCTTCCTCCACCTCCCAGACTCTTCTCTGCTATGTCCATGTTTCTGGAGGTAGAATGGGTGACAGCTATTAAAATGTAGTGCCTTGATGGTGGTAGATTACAAAACCGTATGCGTTATCCTCTATAGTGAAGTCTTTGTTGCTGTTGCATGTTCAAAAGATGGAGGCCTGGAATCACCGTTGCAGCATAAATGTCTAAAGAGATTCCCCTTCATATTGCTCATTTTAAACTATCAATGCCTTCTGAAAACCTGCAAGTCTTAAGTGATGTGTCTGGTCAAATCTTGCTTGCACTGTTCCCACTGTTGATGAAACAGATTGTTGCTCTTTCAGATATCATTCCTGTTGTGCACTTGGTTTTCCTAAACATATGAATGGAAATTTACATTTATTTATGAATGGTTCAGGTAATTAATATTGATAACCTATCAAGGGATCTGTTTGCTATTTAAAAAAATTTTTTTAAATTTCGTGTTCTCAGAAAGTCAAGTCAGGAATGAATGTACCGACTGAGAACTCTTCATATATGAGCAGAGAACAACACGTGGAAGGCTTCGTTTTTGGTGATGTAGGCTGACAGCAGAAAAGCTGGCCTTAGCCATGACCCTGACAACCAAATAAGGAGAAATTAGGGGGTGTCAACATTCATACTTGAAGCTGTAGATTTTCCCAGATAATTCGATTTCTTATATATAAAAATAAATAAGACACAATCTTTTGCACTACAGAAGTTCATAACTGAGTTGACTATATAGAAAGATACAGAGTAACATGTAGTAAAAGCATAGAGGTGGTGGTGGGGGATGGGTGATTAGAAGGGCAAAATAAGTATCAAGCAAACAAGGAAAAAGGCCCCAAGTTAGAACACGGGCATTATGTTTTGGAAGCGCTGCTTTAAATTTTGTCTCAGAAACATGACATAGTGGATGCTATCCAGGTACTCCCAAGGTCCCCTTCACTGGACCAGTGCACCTTCCCCCAGCCATTGACTATTGGCTCAAATCCTCCACCTCTGCCAGAGCATTGCTTTCGCCTGCACTGGAACTGCCTCTTGGAAGAGATTGCCCCACAGCAAGATATCAATGACAGACTGACTCTGAGATACAAAGACAGCCCCCTGTCCCTACCTCTCTTGCCTCCTAGTGGAACCTTCACTCTTTCCCTAAGGGCATTTCTTTAATACCTCTCTTTTGAAATAATGACTATTTATTTTGAAACTCTGACCTAAGATGACATCAGAAATTATTATTGGAACAAGACCATAAGGATGGAGTTTTAAGGTGAGTCGCTTGCTAGCAGGATGGCACTAAAAACTCCATAGTATAGGTAAAATGTCAATAGGGCCTGGATGCTGTAACAGTGACTGTTCAGATTTTCACCAATTAACTAGAATAGGCTATTGATGGAAGAAGATTCTCTAGCTGGTGCAATATTCATAATGTTCCAGAGGGATAATGTAAATAGTAATTATAAGGACTGTAGAATTTGATAGTTGTTGCTAAGTGCCATCCATGTATTAAAGAGAGAAAATTAGAGACTCACATCTATGTGAGAGGGTTGGAAAGCTTCCTGGGCAGCTCTTTTAGATATCCTATTGCCCCATAGCCAGAGGGCAGACAAAACTGAAGACCAGGCATGGACCAACAGGTAAGACTGGGAAATCTGTAAAGAAGGTGGAATTTTAGTCTAGGCAAGTACCTTATGTCAAAAACAGCCTTAATAAAAAAGGAGTGTATGGTGAGACTTCAGATTGTGCTATCTAGGTTGATCTAGGCTGATGCACTTGTGAACCTTGAACCCTCAGATTCACCTCTTAATCTTAATACTAGCCCACTCTGCCCTTCCCGCTGTGGAGAGACCTCAAATGAGGCAGATGCCTTACAAAACAATGCTGTTCTCCTTGGGATCTGCCCACACCTAACCTCCTTGCCATTTATCAGTAGAGAATACCGTGAAACATTTTCAAGTAAAACCATTTTCCTAGTTAGAGAAACATTCAAGTAAAAATAATAATTTGAGTAAATAACATGTATGTTTAAAATGTAAAAATCACCATGCTGACCCTTATTATATTTAGTATGAACCATGTCAATCAGGCCAGCATTAAGCAAAACATAATTGAAAGAAGTTGGCCTTCTAAGGGAAGAGATGGGTTATATGGCAAATGAGCTGCAAAACCTGACTAACATGTAACAGCAGGAAAAAGGAGAGTGTGCCCAGGAGTGTATTCTGAAGGGCTGGATCAAAGGCGATAGACTACGAGCTGAAAAATGGAGTTTTTCAATATGAAAACATTCTCTCATGTATAGGATATAACACCTTGGCAAGGGGCTTGGAAAGTCTTTCTAATACACCATTCAGTTGGCTCTTATAATCTTAGAAACATTAGAAATCTATAACAGATTGGAGTAAAGGATAAAAACTCAAAGAATTGGGCCTATTAGACTGGCTCTACCATAAAAAATTAGAATCCCACAAGATGACTATTTCCCAAGATGCAAAAAAATGCTCCTGTAATAAGGCCACCAGCATTGCCGAGAACTCGAAGTACTTGTCCTCTCTCCACAGGGCTGATGTGAGATGCCATTACAGACACATGCTCCCTTGTATCAGTGGGATGATAGGAACCTAGAACAGCATAAGCCAGGTGGCAGCACTTTAATGCCAGAAAATAACGTGGATGTGATTACTGACATGGGCAGCGGGGTCAGAATAGCAGCCAGGGGCAGTTAGCTCACTATGATCTAAGGAAATGCTAGTAGAACATGATGTTCCTAGGTCAAAATACATAGGAAGCCAGAAAAGGTACTGAAAATATAAATAACATTTTGCTCTTGAAATAGCACAGGGGATAGAGTGCTGATCCCCAGACACTCAAAATCTGTGGACAACTTTGGCCTCCCCAAGCCTTTAGTCATTCCCTCCATATCTGTGGGAGTTTGATTCCAGAATTCCCCATGGATAGCAAAATCTACAGATGCCCAAGGCCCTTATATAAACTGACATAGAACAATGCAAATTGTATATATAATGGATAAATAGGATGCTGAAATCAGCTTCCCAATGGAGAGTCAAAATTCTTTGCCTAGTTCCTTGGATTGAACCTTTGCTCAGACATAGAACTCTTTTGGACTAAAAGAGAAGTTGGGTCTCCTTGAAGGAAGACCTTGTATCAAAGACGGATGACAGCACATGCTGTTGGTGCCCCTTCACTGGGTCAATGTGCCTTTCCCCAGTGGTGGTTTCTAAGTGCTCACAGCTGCCCCTTATATAGAGCATTGGCTTTGGAGGAAGGAGAGCTGCCTTGCTAAGGAGATCATGTGCTACCTGATCGCCAACTTCTGGGGCCATCAGAAGTTACTGATTGACTGATGGAAGGAACAAAAGGCTGGCTCCCTAGCTTCAAATGGGACCAACTGGGTAGTGTGCCATTGACAATCCAGGATAAAGTTAGTCTCCAGCTGAGACCAAACCCTTGCTTAGCTTTCTTTCCCTGCCGTATCTTACTTTCTTCTCTCCTCTTTTTCTAAAAGTACTCCCTCACTAAATCACTTTCACAAGTGATTTCACTAAAGTCGCTATTCCAGGCTCTTCTTTTAGAGAATCCAATTTGAAAATCCTATCTGCACCTGGAGGCAGAAGAGGTTATTGTATTCTAAGTACCCCCTCAGCGTTTGGTGCACAGTTGAGGGGTGGTGAAAACAATTCTGGATCTCCCAGGTGCTACAGTTGGCAAGTGAGAGTGCTTCGATGTACATCTTAGCTCCATCATCTGTAAAATCAGGTCAGTAATAGTGTATACGGCGAGGTACATCTAGGAAAAAGCCTGGCTCAGAATAAGGGTTTAGAACATAGAAGCTATTCTTATTATTTACTTTTAATAGCTATTAGGTTAATTTTTCTTTATAAGACACGCCATAAGATTTAATAACAGTAATTGTAAAATTAAATGCATTCCTATCTCTGTGCTGGGCACTGTCTTAAAGCATTTTATGTACATCTATGTAATTATTTCAGTTACTTTATGAGATTAATATTATTCATATTTATATTTTGCACACGAGAGAACTGAGAAATGAATGGGTACATATCCGGCTTGCCCAAGTTTTAACAACTGGTAAGCAGTAGAGATGGGATAAATAACTCAAAACTCTGATTCTAGAGGCCTCACTTTCAACCACTGCATTTTGCTGCCTCACTGTCCTTAATCCTAATGATGACAAAAAAAAATTTTAAGAGGTAAGTAACTTGAAAGTAGATAGCATTTAAAAAAAGAAAATATGAATATTTTGTTTCCCTTAATACCTTAATACTGTCATCGTTTTACTTTTGAAACTTTTTGGGGAGTGAGTATTCAATCATTCAGAAAGACTACATTTGAAATAACAAAATCCCAGTAAATTCCTTTTATTTTTACCATTTCATTTCTATTGTGATGCAAAAGCGGTTTGGATGGGAAATATGTGACTATTATGTTTTATCGGAGGGAATTTGGAAACAGCTTGATGCTAAATCTGCTTATGTAAGTCATCTTTTTCTATATAGAATTTTAACCTTTACAGATTCCTTCTTATTGTGAGGATTAACTTTTCAAAACTATTTTGTATTTTGATTTGTAGGAAATTCTTTAAATAATACAGGAAAGAAAATGCCTTCTTTGATTTTCGTGTCTTTAAAAAATTCCTTTTGATGATAGAAACAAGGAAGCTGATGGTTTAAATTACATAACTCACGATACATGGTGGTCAATTTTATATAATCTACACATTTTCCTAGTTTTAAGTGTATTATTGAAGGCATAATAGTAATAACAATTTAGTATATGTGCCTGCCATTATGCTAAGCGGCTAACCCGAACAGTAATGCTATGAAATAAGTGTTATGACACTCATTTAATAATGAGGAAACTGGGGCTCTGAGGGTGCAAAGAAATAGCCACATTTACACAGCTTCTAAGGGGCAGAACTAAAACTGAAACACAGGGACTATAACATAGCAGTCCATTCCCATTTTAGTCAATATATTATGCCATTTCCCTAAAGAGTCAAGTCAGAATCATTTGATTTTTGGAACATGTAAGACTTGGCAGTAGACATATGAAGGACTAGTGAGTAGGAGAAGAAATACATTTTCTGGTAATTATCTTATGCTGATTGACAGGACTAAAAGGATTCAGATAAATACAATAATGTTTGGGCTCAGTTCATTTCCACTGATTCATTAAAAAATGCTACTTTAAATATTCAAACATGCAATCAATTCGATTAAGAAAAATCAGTTAGATTGTTTGTTATTGTGTAGATTTATAAGGAAAAGTAAAGGCAGTATGCAAAGAACATTGCATAGAATCACATAGACTTGATTTGAATTGTGACTTTTTACCTTGTGATAAATCCTAACCTATTTGTGCCCAATTTTCCTCTCCTATAAAAAGGATGATACTGCCTACCACCTATGGTTGTGGAGATTAAAGATCATGTATCAGGTACATGATAATCATTGCTACCATTATTAGCCAGATTTTTATATAGAGTTTATGACAACCATACTACAAGAGTTTGTTGTTTTCTTTTTCTATATTAATAACATTATGCCACACATTGTCCAATCGTGATCACCAAGGTAAATAGATTAAAGCAACCACTTTCAGGAGTCTTTGTTACTTTAGTACCTAGGAAGGAATTGGTATTAGTTTCTTAGTGTTGCTGTGCAAATTATGATGAACAAGGTGGCTTAAAACAACAGAAATTTATTCTCTCATAGTCTGGAGGCCAGAAGTCTGAACTCAAGGTGTTGGCAGAAGCAGGCTCTGTCCAAAAACTCTAGAGGAGACTCTTTCCTTGCCCCTTCCAGCTGCCAGTGGTTCCAGACATTCCTTGGTTTGTAGATGCATTATTCCAATCTCTGTCTCCAAGGACACATGAACGTCTTCTACGTTTGTGTCCAGATTTCCCTCTTCTTATAAAGACATCGGTCACATTGGATTAAGGATGCGCCCTACTCCTGTGTGACCTCATCTTAACTAATTATATCTGCAATGACGCTATTTCCATATAAGGTCACATTCACAGCTACCAGGGTTTAAAACTTCATTGTCTCTTTTTGGAGAACACAATCCAACCTGTAGAATACTTAGGGAAAGCAGGTAATTATTTTAAATGGTCAAATTAAGTTCTCTATATCAAAGAACATAGCATTCTCCTCAGTCATACTAGTCCTGAATCAACCGAACATGAAATAAATCCCTCGATTTTCACTTTGCTTTCACCCCTGGACTCCCTGGGTTGTTACCATGATGGGTTGTAGGCTTCTGTCAGACCACATATTCTTCTGAATGCTACCTCGCATCTCACATTCCCTTCATTTGGCATGTACTAGGATATTTTCCCCCAAATTATTCACTTGCTTTTAAGAATCTCTAAAACAGTCATAGTGTTGTGTTATTTGCCAATGCCTGACAATAGATTGTTGATGAAGAGATTTTTATTCATCATCAAAATAATAATCTATAGACCATATAGATTGACCAATTTTCTGAAATATATAAACTGCTCCAACATACTCATATTTGTTAGTTTTGGAATATATTATGCACTCACATGTGTACTGTAGGGGATGCTATTGGTAAAAACAGAGCTCAGTAAATCACAATTTATGGATTTGTAAGGCCTAATTCAAGAGAAGGCTCAGACCCCTATAGATTAAGATAATTCTAGAAGGATTTACTAGCAAATGGTCTGCTTTCTATTGAAAAGGCTCTCATTCATTTGTTTGGAGTTAGATTTGGGTTTGAGGCCCAGCTATGTCATTAAGTAGTTATGTGATATTAGGTAAATCTTACCTCTGGGCGCTGTATTCTTTTTGTTTGTAAAGTAAGGATAATGGTATGAACTCTGAAAACTCTGAGAATGCAAGATTAAAAATGTAAAAGTGCTTTCTAAGTTATCAAACACTATCTAAAAGTGAATTGCGGTTTTCATGATATTTTTTTCTCTGTGGATATACATTGCTTCTATTTTTTTTTTTTCCCCCAACCCACTAGTATACCATTAACTAGATTGCTGTGAGAATGACACCTCTCTGTGAAGGAAAAAAAGTCTAACAAATTTGTCTGCATTTAACCCTATTTTTAACTCCATAATAAATCCAAGAATAGCTGTTTGCTCTTTTGAAAGTTTATCCAACCTAAATACCTGAATTAAAGCTTTAGAGATTTATCTTTTCTTTTATAAAAGATTTTACACTGTGAGTAATACTTTTATAGATGTCTAGGCCTCTAGCTCCATGTCCTCTCCAAATATGGAGCCCTTGGATACAATTTTCATTCTGATCTACTTTTGAAATATTTTAGTGAAGAGAATAATTTTCATAGATTTCTTCTTTATGCTGAGTTTAACAAGGTGTTTAATGGAACAATCACTTCATTTAAAGAAGGGATAGATTTTTGAACCATTGTATACCTGCTGGTTTCTGTGAAATGCTGTTTTCTCTGGTGTATAGTTTTAAAATTTTGGCTAGTTATTAATATGAAAGGTGTGGAGTTGAGAATATTACAAAGATTTTAAATAAAAACATAAAGGCTCCTAAAGCAGAAGATCTATGCTATAACTGGATGAGATAGTTATGAAAGTTTTCATCTACAATATTCCTTCATACTGAGATGATGAGTTGGAAAAGGAACGTTTATGTGAAAAAATCTGAAAGAATATGAAATTTAAAAACATCTGGTGAATAGCAAGTATTAAGCCATCGTATGAGTAGTTCACAAGTTCGCTTTTAAGTCATATTATAATGCCATTGGTCTCCAGCTTTCCCTTTCCTCTTTTCCTTTACTCTGTAACCAAAATCTGTACTTTTTCTCATTACTAAGCAAAAAAAGGAAAATGAGGAAACTAAGAAGTGGAAATTTCATTTGATTGATGATAAAATGGCATCTTAAACATTATTCTGCGAAACTGTTACAATAGAGAAAAATGATAAGAAAGAATTATTGAGAAATTTAGTCAAACTTTATACTTTCCTCAGTGAATTCTAAGTGCATGAGCTGCAAAAAGAAGGCTCAATTTTGCCTCACATAGCTTAGCCCTGTAGGCAACTGTCTAAACTGAGTTATGCTAATAAAGTAGAGGATGAAAAAAAGTGACTCTAATAGCTTATAACACAAAATCTTCCCCTTTGTCTCAGATTTTTAGCAGATCCTTCAAAAAATTGTGTGGGCGAGAAGTACCCTCACATAATGAACTGAAATTTCAGGTTATCTATGAAAGATGTTTAAAGAAATTGTAAAACCAGTTCTGAAAGTCAAAGTTCATCACTCACCACCTGCAATAAGAAAGATGACATGGAATATATTGGAGTTTTGATGAGGCTGTTGAGAGAATCTGTTTAGAGAGTATAGAAACTGTAGCATGAGGCTCTGCATTCCTTGGAGAAGGGCAAGTTGGCAGACTGAAGAGGTTAAGAGAAGCTTTGACACAAGCTAACACTCAGAAAATGTCAACAACATGTACTATCATACATGCACGAAATTACAAGTGAACTAAAATACAATATTTGGAGCAAATGTTATTTCATTCCTATGATTAGTTTTTTGCTAAAAAGTAATTAAGTAAAATTTATCTTTGGATTTTGTTTCTAACATCCATACAGGGCAATACTTTTTCAGCGAATATAAGCCAGTGTGTAGTCAATGATGGAGATTCAATAAATATTAGCTAATTTATAAATCGATGTTGGATTTTAGGTGTAGAACTGACAAACTGATAAGATAGCTCAAGAGAAGCATATGGTCAGGGAAATAAGAAGCATCTCATGAAGGTATTTGTGCGAAGAGAAGAAAGAGTCAGAGATGAAGATCTTAACCTCATAACAAAATTGAGTCTTCATTGAAGGATCTTGACAAGAATGATGGCTGCTATTAGAGTCCAAGCAGCTATCTTGGACCTACATCTGAGTCCCAAGGAGAGAAAGAACTGTAAATAAAAACGAAAAGAAAAGTTTTATCTAGTCTTGAAACACACTGGGGCCCTGTCTAAAAGAGTACAATACCAAAGAGAATCATATTCTTCTTCTCGACACCACTCTCTCTTCTCCTGTGTCCTTGCTATGGGATGACATGGACCAGCATGAAGCTTTAGCAGTCCGAAGTTTTGGAGAGGCCCCAAAGGAGAGATCCTGCCGGTGCAGAATAGCTGGACTAGTAACAGCACTGAGCGGATGAGCACCTTCACTCCTCAGATACTGTGCATCAGGGAGAAAACAGGGAAGTTTCCTGGAGTGAATGTTATTCTTGGGTTATCACGGAGTTAAAAAATAGAGTTAAATGCAGACACGTTTGTTAGATGTTTTTCTTCCCAGACCAGACCGTTCAGATACATTGGAGCATTCCATTTCAGAGGTGGAATGTTGGGTATAGGCATGGCTTGAAGGATTTCTGGGAACTTGGCAGAGGGCTGAAGACAGCCGATTGGGGAAAAGGATTGGCATAATATGGATACGTAGTTTAAAGTGGGCTTACACATGCCCCATAGAAAAGTGAGTGTGGAATAAAGAAATACTGTTTATAGAGAATAAGCTCATTTTACTTAGGGTTAGTCTGATTTTCTCTTCAAATCTCTCAAAGAAGTGGGAGATCACTGCAACTGAGTTGACCATTTGAGGATTTAATTTAACAGCATGAAAGTGAAAAATCAGTCATTTTTTAAATATCATCCTTCTACAGTATTTGCATGGTTAAAATTCCATTCTGCTGCAATTTATTGTCCCGCAAAAGAGGATTTATAAGGCAATGAAATCCTGAAAATACAGTCTGTCTCAACCTACCATGCCACTAGATAAAAAAAAAAAAAAAAAAGAAAGAAAGAAAAAGGCTAAAACAAACACCTGTGGCTCCATGCCCGAACATTTTATTTCCTTGAATAGAGCTGTTGGAGATAACACCTGCATATTTTCCGACATGATCTCATTTTATAATGGGCGTTTGGTGAGTACACTGTGGTTCCAGGTGTCATTGTCTTTTTATTTTCTGGCATTCAGAAATATATCATTTGCATGACAAATGATTGCACCAGTTTTGGCAGGAAAAGGCCATTCGGCTGTGGGAAGATATGCAGAAAGGGCCCTGCAGCTCAGCCTGCTAAGGTAATGCTTATCTCCTGGCTACTGCCTTTTGGACTTCTCTTTGTGTCTGTGGGGTAGAAGCCCTGAATTTATCGGTTTATATTGCAGCTGTGGCAATAAACAGTAAGCGAAGTTCCTGCTACTCTTTGAGTTAAATCTACTTTTATGTTAGTCGCCTAGCAGCCGCTTCTGCTATATAAATGGAACAGGCTCTTTGTGAAAAAGTTAAAGTGGGTCAGTGATGACACATCTTAATATTCCTCTAGTCCTCTTTTGTATTTATGAAAATCGAAATACAACCGCCCATGGAACTGATCAAGATTTGCACATTATAATCCATCCTTAATACTTTCCTTTCCAAAAGTCTGTACTGTAGGCTGAAGGATAAAATAGCTAAAAGAAAAAATTTTTTAAGTTTTGAGCAAAATAATGGCAACCTGAGTGGGTCATTATTCGCTCCATTTGGAAAGATACTTCAAGTGAGAAATGAGCTCAGAAAAAAATGATTTCCAAGTGAGGAAGAAGGAAAAATACAGAAACTTAGAGACTTGCAGAGTTGAAAATGAATTTTTCTTTATCACTGGCTGGTAAATGATTCTCAAATTAAGGTCAAACCTAAAGGTAAAAACTGAATCAAGCGTGTGGTCATAGAAACAAAACTTGGGGACAAAGGCTAAATCAAAGGCATAAATGTCAAAACTTTCCTTAAATCTGATTTTATTGAGTGGTCCTCCGTAAATCTTTTCATTTGGCCAAAATTTCTTAAAGATGAAAGCATACTGTTATAGCCTCGATGAAAGCCTGATAAACTCAAAGAACGTAAATTAAGACTAGAAAGAGAGCGAGAGAGATATAAATCAGGAAGAAATGTGAGTTTGGCTATTGTCACATAGAGAAAACTAAAATCATGCAGACAAAAAAAATAGTAAGGTTTCAGAGAGAGAAAGATGTATCATCAAAGTGCCACATGTCTTGATTAAAAAGACTGTAAATATTCTAGACATAAAATTTCCCTTATTCCTCCCAGCTCTCTACGGGCAGGAAAATCTGTTCAGTAACAAGGAGGGCACACCCCAACGGCCAGAGGCAATATCCCCAAAGACAGAGCTGAGTGCCTGGAGTACAATGGACAGAGCTATTAATTCCATGGGACAGAACTGGGGGCCTGATCAAGAAGTATTCCCTAGGTTGGGGGCATTCTCACATTCGCCCCATGGGATCTCAGATTTTCTAAGAAGCAGGATTACTGTGAATATATTATTTTCTGTTTCTATGTGAATATTCACTGTGATCACTCATCCCTGTTTCCTCACTGTACTCTGGGTAAGTAGGGGGCAAATAGTTCATCTTTTTAATTTGAAGTTTATCGAATCAAAAGAAGCTCTAACAGCCTCTAATATAGATTGCAAGATCTTGGGCTTTGAGCCTATTTTTACTTCTAGAAAAGACATTTGAGTGCTTTGAGGAGGGAGTCAGTGTATATTTTGCTGCAGTATGGAAATGAATACCGTGGTAGGTTGTGTTGGTTAAGGATCATTCATTCCCTCCCCACATTTGCCATGCTTCCTGGCACCACTGACTTGGGGTTTGGCCATGTGGCACATTTTGGCCAGTTTGACATGAACATTTGTGACTTTTGACAAATCTGAACACAGGTTTAACTGCACCAAATGACTTGACAGGGCTTCTCTTGCTCTGGTGTTTCCTAATGAGCACTTTTCCCAGACAGAAGGTCTTCCTCCAGCTAGGATTCTGGATCAAGAAAACGTGTGAGGTCAAGTCTAGCTCATCCATAGCAGAGCTCAGTAGGGCCCTAATTGACCTGAAAACCTGATATAACATGTATGAGAAATGAAGAGTTGTTAAACGCTGAGGTTTAAAAAAGTTATTTTAATACTGTATTACCCAGAAAATTCAGATTTCAACACTTTGAAGCTTTAATAAAATGAGAAAATTGTTATAATGTAATTCTAAGTGATAACATCAGGGTAAAAATTTGTACAAAATGATCCCAATTATATAGGAAAAATATCTTTAGAGCTATATGTGTTTATTATGTAAGGGGAAAACACTAAAATGTAAACAATGGTTATTTTTAAATAGCAGATTTAAGAGAGATTTTGGGCTTTGTATTCTGAAGATCTAGATTCGATTCTCTGTTCAGCGATATGATTTTGAAGTAAACGGTTTAACTTTTCTTCTTTTAACCATATCTGTGTCTATGTCACTGGGAAATTGTGGGATTAGGTAAGGTATGAATATGTAGGTATTAATATGTGTAAATAAATTTGCACGGTACATCAGAGTAAGCTGCATATAAATGTTAGCTATTGTGATTGTTATTTTGATATCGTTATTGTGAAAATGTCCTGTGTTTCTCCATTTTTTTAATACTGTATATATGTTAACTTTAGTTGGAAAAAAATCAAAATAAAAAATCATAAAGGAAAATTAAACTGCCAAGTTCTAATGTAAAAACATCATAAAATGCTAAGAAGCTTTGTGATGATAAGGAATGGTATCTAATCAAAAGGAATAGTGAGCAGTTAGCAGACAGCTGTGGAGCAGAAGCACACTGGAACCATTCTGATTAACAGTATACAGTCATCAGAGAAGCTGATTGATTAATCTCCATGTTTTATTGTAAAGAATAAGTTGAAAGTGACCTAGAAATGAGAAAAAGGACAGAGGAGTCATTGCACAAGATACTTCTCTCTGGAAACCTAAGAACAGTCTTTGTACCCAGCAGGATGCAGTGTAAAGTTCTGTCTTGTGTGCTAGGAAAAATTCCTAATAAAGACTCGATGCCTGCAGAGAGGGAACAGGCTGAAATCTAAGCTTTTACACTTCTTTAATGGGAAACAACCCAGAGACTGTG
This sequence comes from Pteropus medius, assembly GCF_902729225.1. Lineage (NCBI taxonomy): Eukaryota > Metazoa > Chordata > Mammalia > Chiroptera > Pteropodidae > Pteropus > Pteropus medius. The sequence goes on from NW_024344253.1 coordinate 6,049,190, forward strand.
ACTTTTCAGCAGAGTTGGAGGATCTCTTAAATATACTTACAAGGTCTCTAAGATCAAAAACGTCTTCGGAGGTCAAAGCTGCCAGAAACTTGCTGGGTCAGCAATGAATAAAAAAGACTCAAGCTCTTTTTATAAGAACCAGAAGCATAAATATAGTTATAAGTATGTTCACAAGCTAAAGATTGTGGTAAAGAAATAAACATTAATCTTCATAGGCTATTTTCATAATGCAATATATTCAAGAACAAGCAAAATGTTTTTATTGATGACCACATCACTAGGCGCCATAAAACGAACACTCAACAGAGTCATAAAACCACTTAATTCAGCTCCAAAATTGCACCATGACTTTGTATGTATCTTGGGATGTCAGATGGCTTCATTTATATGAAGTGATTGCATTACATGATCTGTTCTGTCTGTTCTCTTTCTAACCTTTTTATATTACTTCTTTACCTCTTGATGCAGAGGCATAGTTCACTTAACATTAATATGTCACTACAGATAATTGACATCTAAAAATAGGCCCTTTCAAAATTAAAGGATAATATTAAACACAGTTTACAGGTCGTATGAATGTAATTTATTTTTCACAAGTGCACAATCATGGAACCATCACTCAGATCAAAAAAACAGAACATTACCAGCAACCCGGATGTTCCTGTCCTCTCCCCACCGAGCCACTCATTACCTTTTCCCATGTCTTTTCCTCATGTGGGAGAGAGTTTGAGCTTCCTCTCAACCCCAGGACATCTCGATTAGCATTTCAGTGAGCAAGGTCAGCACAGCATAGTCTTTTCTTACTTTGCCTTTGGACGAGATCATATCACATCTATCACATTCTATTGGTTACAAATAAGTCATAAACATACCCAGATTTAAGGAGAAAGAAATTTGTTTCTATACCTGAAGGGGGCATCAAGTTTCTAGAGCACAGTTTGGCAAACTTTATGCAAAAGACCAAATAGTAAACATTTTAGGCTTCATGGGCCAAATACAATATCTCATATTCTTTATTACTTTATAATTATTTAAAAATGTAAAAACCATTCATAGTTCATGGGAAGTAAAAAAAAACTTGATATAAATTTAGGTTGATCTGGCAGTTTGCCACTTTCTGTTCTAGAAGAGGGATGAAGGATATTGTTTCAGCCATCTTTAGAAAATACAAAATGCCACAAAATAAATATGGAAGAGATCTTCAGGCATATGACAAGATGACCACTGAGTCTGGATATCAGAGTAGAAAATAAGACTCAGCATAGCATATATTAGACCATGATTATTTTATATTTTATTCTACATAGTCACTGTCAGTTCTTGTGCTCATACTTATCAATAGCTTCTAAATTCTGGGGGTTGTGTAAGACATTGGGAATATATAGATAAGACTAAGACATGGACCCTGTACTTAAAATGTTTACATTTTCATAGCGGGATATACACATAGATACAAGTTAGTACAACATGCTCAGTGCTATAGGAAATGTTTATGTAAAGTGCTCTCAGGGATTAGTGCATAGAAGGCAAATTCGTTTTGTCCTGGGATGACTTCAAAGAGGAAGGGATATTTACACTGGTCTTTGAAGGAAGAACTTCAGTTATTAAGCATAGAGAGGGAAGAAGAATGAGAATAGTGTATAGGAAGAAAACAGTCATGAAATGCATACTATATTCAGTGAACTGCAAGTAGGTCAGAATGGCAAATGTTTAGGATAGATGGTGTGGAGTGGTAAAAAAGTATGTAGGTAGAACCAGTTTGTAAAAGGTCTTTAATAACATGCTAAAAAGTTTGAGACTTTTGACCAGCAGATTTCAGACCCTATATCTTGAATTCTTAGGATTCATCGGAGGTGCCTTAGGTTGTAGGGGATAAGAAGATTCAGTGGGCAAAGCTCTGGACCCACTACCCTCTACCACTCCCATGCCTGCTTTTGCCAGAGAAATGCTTTTTATTTATGGACTTCATATCAGAGAAAATGATAAAGAACCATTGTTAAAATAATGGTAAAATACATTGATAATCACTGCTATATGCAATAGAGAGCTATCAAGTTTTAAAGAAAGGGGGATGATATACTGAGTTACGCATTGTAAGATGTTGTTCTGATGATCTTGTGCAGTTTGAAGGAAGCAGAGGAAGGCAATTTGAAAAAGCCTCACTTAAAGGCAGTGGTAGTGTAGGTTTAAATAAATGCATTTAAAGTAATACAGAAACTAGATGTAAATAAAAGTGGAAAAGTGGAGCCAAATGATAATCCATAAGATAACTGCAAAATTAACTCTGATGCAAATAGAGTAAGAAAAGCGGGTTTGGAATCTGAGGCAGGTAATGGAATTTATTATGAATATATTAGGGTTGAGGTATCACCAGACAACAGTACTCAATAAGCAGTAGAAAACACATATTGGAGCATGAGATAGAAGTTAGAAAATCTTCAACAGATAGAATTCAGCTAAAGATTTAGGAGCTGATGACATCCCGATGAGATATATGTAACCAAAAAAAAAAAAAAAAAAGAATGAAAACCAAACCCTAAGGATTTAATCATTTACGTGCTAGAGAAAAGAAGTAAAAGAATAATTGAGAAATATAGAAAAAGAATGAACAAAGAGCAAGGAATCCAAATTAAAGAAAAGCCTGAGAGTCAACAGAAGCAAATTTGTCAGAGATGAAATAATGTAAAATGATAATTTAAAAGAAGCCACTAAATATTGGGGTGAAAAAGACATTAGAGAGTTTTACACAAAGTTTCAGTAGAAAAGTGAGAAGAGATTTGCTAAGCAATTTCCATGCCTTATTATTTTGAATTATTCTATATATCATATTATCTGTTGGATCAATTTACACTGATTTATAATTACCAGTGAAAAATTAGCTCTGTTAGGAGTCCTCAAAAAAGAAATATTAAATTAAAATTTTTAAATTTAAATTTTAAAATAAAAATAAATGTGCATTTAAAATAAATTCCTGAAATTTTTCAAATTAAAAAATTGAATTTAAATATTTTCTTATAAAAATAGGTCTAATTTAAATATTGAAGGAACATACTATATATATGGGAAAATGTGTATAGAACAGTAAACACAGACATTCCAATGAAACTACTGGATTATAATAAAAGTAAAATATCCTTTGGGCCTCTAGGAAAAGTCACTTACACTGAGGGAAATCAGATTATAAACAGACCTTTTAATAGTAATCATTTTGTATCAGAGGACAATGAATAGCACTTTTAATACTCTAGAAAGGAAAATGTGAGCCAATAATTTTATGTCCAACTAATTCTCAAATAAAAAGACTGTGTATACATTGTTGGTGGGATTGCAAATTGGTACAGCCGTTATGGAATACAGTCTAGAGGTTCCTCAAAAAACTAAGAATGGATATATATATCTTTTGACTCAGCAAGATGTATATATAAAGGTATATTTATCTTTTGACATTGCACTTCTGGGGATTTATCCCAAGAAAACCAAAACAATAATTCATAAAGATCTATACATCTCTATGTTCGTGGCCGCACAATTTACAATAGAAGATATGGAAGCAACCTAAATGCTCATCAACAGATGATTGGATAAAGAAGTTATGGTTCATATATACAATGGAACATTACTCAGCCATAAAAAAAATGAAATGCTACCATTTGCAGTGACATGGATGGACCTAGAGGTTATTATGCTGAGTGAAATAAGATGGAAAAAGATAAACACCATATGATGTCACTTACATGTGGAATCTAAGGAACAAAAAGAACAAACTAATCAAAAACAGACTCACGAATATAGAGAACAATCTGGTGACCACCAGAGGGGAGGGGGGCTGGGAAGCTGGGAGAAATGGGTGGAGGGTTAAAGAAGTACAAATTAGTAGTTGATAGAGGGTCACGGGGATGGGGAGCACGGTGCAGGGACTGCAGTTGGCAGTAATGTAATGGCTGTGTCTAGATCCAGAGGGAAGATAGAGTAATCAGGGGGATTATTTCATAAACTATATAAATGTTTAACTGATGTACTGTATACTTGAAACTAATAATTAAAAAAAAGACTGTGCATTGCTATAAATATACAAGTCTATAGATTTTTTCCACAATAACTTCCTCAAGAAATATTATTTCCATACGCACTTGAGGAATCTATTAAAGAATTACATTAAATTACTAAATGACAGAATAGACATCAACATAAGTACTGGCGATGGACATAAAAATACATTTTCTTTCAGAATCAAGACTAATGGTTATAAAAAAAGAGATAAGTGAGTATTATAATGGTTATAAAAGAAAGTGTGTCATAACCATATGCTCTGATGATGTGGGAAGATTATAACCATCAAAAAATAAGAAGGGAGTGCTTCAAAATGACATAGATGATGGAGGCTCTGTTCATCTCTCTGGCGACCAAATCAAGGTTGTGACAAAAACAAGGAGCAGCAGCAAAGAAAAATCACCTGGGATCTAGATGAACAAGCCATACAACTAGGGAGAAATCCAAGAAAGCACCCTGCAATGACAGAAGGTAGGACAGGGCGAGGACGCGGGTGAGATGGAGGCAGCGGCAAACGCCTCTTAAATGGGCCACGTCCGTGAGCGGATTTTCGTGGTGATGGACCTGCTCGCTCTGAGCACCATTGCCCCACTTGGCTGCGTGCAGAGGGCATGAGAGATTTACAGGGAGATATTGTCAGAGAAAGGGTTGAAGCGAGACCTGCTCTGTACAAAAGTGCTGGCAGTACCCATTGTTCCCTGTTGAACCCTCCCCTTTCCCAGTGCACCAGACACAGAGCCACCGTAGCCAAGAAGTCATTAAACTGGATGACAGAGGTCGTTCCACCTAGAGGATTCCCTGAAACTCCTCCTCCCCTTTCCCGGGCCCCCATCTAAGCCACATCCAGGTGTATCCTCAGCGAGTCAGGTGCTCCTTGCTGAGCTGTGCCTAGACTCACACTGGAGGCAGCTGGCCTCAATTTCTGGTGTGGCCTTTTGAGGCAACTATAAGCACATCATCTGTGGATTGCTTGCTGAATCTTGACAGGTGGCCCCAGAGGGGTAGAGGCTTGGGCTAAATTTGGCCTGCAGCTGAACCCCTCTCAGGACTGTGCCACTGGACACCTATGTCACAAATCCACACTAATAAGACTGGGAGACTTAGGAGCTTTGCTTAGTACATAGAAACAGATACAGAAAGGCAGCCAAAATGGAAAAACAAAGAAGCAGAAGCCACATGACAGAACAGAACAGAGATCCAGATATAACGGAGTCAAGTAATGTAACAGATGCAGAGTTCAAAACGCTGGCTATAAAGATGCTCAATGAACTTTTCGGAAGTGTAGATAAATTCAGTGAGAACTCCAACAAAGAGATAAAAAACATGAAAATGGAAGTGGAAATTATAAAAGGGAACCAGTCTGAAATGGAGAACACATTATCTGAGATGGGAAGTATATTAAATGGAATAAACAAAGGAATAAACAAAGTGAACAAAGAAGAGCACCACATGCCCTATTTAGAGGACAGGAATCAGGATACTCGAACAGAATGGCAAAAAAAAAAGAGGCCCAGACTATAAAGATGATTTAAAGAGGATATTAAGGCTCCAAATATTTGTCTGATCGGCATAACTGAAGAAAATCAAGATGTTGGATAACTGTTTGAAGAAATAATGATGGAAAACTTCCCTAACCTGGTGAAAGAAATGGACATAAAACCCCAGGAAGCTCAGAGGATTCTCAAAATCAGGGATCCAAAGAGGCCCACACCAAGACACATCATAATTAAAATGCCAAAGGTTAAACACAAAGAAAAAATTTTAAAATCAGCAAAAGAAAAACAAATAATTATAAATAAGGGAATACCCATATGACTGGCAGCTGATTTCTCAAGAGAGACTATGCAGGACAGAAGGGATTGGCAAAAAATATTCGACAGGATGAAGACCCAGGATCTACAACCAAGAATAATTTATCCAGCAAAGCTATCATTTGAAGTTGAAGGACAGATAAAGACCTTCCCAGACACGAATAAGCTCAAGGAATTTATCACCACCAAATCAGTATTACAGGAAATGTTCAAGGGACTTCTTTAAGAAGAAAAAACATGTATCAAAAACAGGAATAAAGAATGGTAACAACTACATTCCTATCAATAAGTACCTTAAAGGGAAAAGAATTAAGTGCTCCAACCAAGGGATGGAGTGGCTAAAAGGATAAGAAAATAAGACCTCTACATATGGAAAGAAAGGGGATGGAAAAGATATTGCTGTGATGAACCTAGAAGGTATTTAAGTCAGACACAGAGAGATAAACACTCTATGATTTCACTTATACGCGGAATTTAAGGAATAAAAAGAACAAACTAATCAAAAACAGACTCACAAATATAGTGGACAATTTGGTGATGGACAGAAGGGAGGGGGACTTGAGGGGCTGGGAGAATGGGGTGAAAAGTTAAAGAAGTACAAATTAGTAACTGACGGATAGCCATGGGGATGGAGAACACGGCATAAAGAATGCAATTAGCATTAATACATTGGCTAGGCAGAGAGTCAGGGGAGGGAGGGAGCAATTGAGGGGATCTTTTTACTAACTATATAGATGTCTAACCAATGTACTGTATACTTGAAACTAATAAAAATTAAAAAAAAAGAATAAAGTGAGGAGATCACATGAAAGGTAAAATAAACTTGATTTCTTTATAGTTATTAATTTAGTGTAATATTTACTATTTCATATCAGATGCCATATAAAGAGAGGATAGAGTAAAGAACTGGTTAATAGCTAATTTCCTATTGCTCATAGTAGGGTAACAATAAATAATGAGAGAGGAAAAGAAAAGATTATTGACTTTATGCAGTTATTAATACAAAAGTAAATATTTATATGCTACAGAACAAAGGACAAGCATATCAATCATATCAATATGTGCAAATAAGCTTAATTCACCTATTAAGTAAAAAGATTTTCTTATCAACTAACAAGCAGCACAAGAGACAACCAATTGGCAAAGGGATTTGGAAGGGATTAGTCAAATAAAATATGGTACATCCACTAATGAGACAGTGCAATAAGAGGGTGTGAATACCGTGTAATTAGATGCAGATTATTTCTAGTTCATCTGAAGTAACTACTATTTTATATCTTATATTCACTATCTCCTTTCTTTCTTCAGAGTATTGTTCAATTACACTAATATGTATTATTCTAGAGTATATTTTAAAATTTTAATTATTTATATATTGAATAGCATATTTTTACAAAAATGTTATTTCTAATTTCCCTTTCATTTCATCTAGATATGTAGCATTTCACCTTAATTGTCTTTCTTATGATTTTCATGGAGTATACTTATTTTTCATACAGTACTAGAACTACTTTTTGCTAATAAATTTTTCTTTTGAATTAGGTATTATTCTTTATAGCTTTTGATTACTTTTGAAACCTGTCAAAGCACCTATTTTTAATTTTGTATAATTTCATGTTTAACATCCATAGTCTGTGCATTGCTATATAGACATCTGGTGATATAATTACTGTTTCTGATTCTCTACTTATACTTTTAAATAAATTACTAGAAACTTTGTTTATCACTAGGTTTTTTTTTTGAGGGTTTTTTGTTTATTTTGTTTGTTTTGTTTTGTGTTTTACAGCCTCTTCTTCCCATTCCTAGGTCATTAGTGAGATTTTGTATAATACATACATTTTCTATGCATATATCTAGATTTATTTCTCCCTTTAGAATCAGATCTACAAATATTCAGATCAAAAAATTATTTTTCCTAGTAGTTTTCTCAATACTTTTAGGAAATGGGTATCCTTATCACTATTTTACAGATATTAAAATGTGATAGAGATAATGGATTTATGTCAAAGACTGCAATTTAAGAAAAATTAGGAGTAATATTACATAAGACAAAGGAAAATAATAAATTAACAAGGTACATCTGATTAATTGTTCACATGTGTGAATCTATAAAGATTTTTTAAAATTATTAAATTCAATATTTTTAGCAATATCCACAAAGAAGAATATCAGCATCTCATGGTTTCTGGTTTTCTTCCTATTTGAAAAGATAACCCAAAACCCAATGAGACACAGACATTTGTACATATTTATGCATTCATGTTCATGTACATGAACAACAATTTTAAAATTTTACATCTCATAAAAGCAATTGCAAATCACTCTGATAATAACCTGTTTGGATTTTAGACCATTCTATCATACTTGTTTACCTGCTGAATACATGTTCAACTTTCAAATCTCAGATCAAGTATCACCTTTTTATAAAACATCTTCTGACTCTTTTAGGGTAGCAATGGCTACTTTTTTTCTGTGCAAAGCTTTCTATTGTTGCAGTTTGATATCCTATTGCCTGTATTATTTGAATGACTGAATTGTTTTAATATACCATAAAATTCCTCGAGTATAAGAACCTATTCATCTTTATATCTTCAGTATTTAGCACTATGTTTGGTAAATAAGTACTCAGTAAATGTTCACTAAATTGAAGAATAAGTGTATGTGAAGCAAATCTCTGTATATGAGCCATATGAATATGGTTTTGGAGGGTTCAGACAACTTAAGAAATTGTGTGCTTGCATTTTGTATCAAAAAGTGAGGTGTGTTAATGCCTCTTAACTGTTACGAGATAAAGCTGAACTATTAGAAATAATACTAATGGGTATAATGTATATGGATCATGTCTAATTTTTATGTCCCAGTGCCTACCACATTAGCAATAGGTGTAAATGAATAATGAATAAAAAGTTGATTAATGTGGCCATTTATTACTGAGAAAATAAGAACACACAGTTTTGACTGAAATAGCATGGAGTCTTATTTCTTATTTTTGAAGTTAAGAGTGTTAAATAGCAAATATAGAGTGTGCAGCCACTGATTTTTTTAATCAAATCTCTGATTATGTAATAAACTACTTTCCTTGCCTCTCACTCAATATAAATCAATATCTTTGGTAAAAGACAAAGAATGTATCTATTCATATACTAATTGTATTTTCCTAGAGTAGCAAGAATTCTTTGCCAGGATTCAGAGTGATAGCAATGTCACAACCTAATGCATATAAGGGCAATTTAACTGAAACATATTCCATATTTCTGATTGCCAGTGGTAATCCGGTTAGCTAACGAGTGTCTATGCCCTCTCTCGGTGCTCAGGAGTGTTACCTTTGCTTTGCCACGAAGTATCAGAGGATGATTTCTCCAGACAGAAAATAAGTAGTCTTCAGTCAAGGATATAAAAAATGAAGTTAAAAAGGAAGGAGAAAACCTTGTAATACTATTTCAGCAAATTTGCATTTCATCATCATTTACATGCTTCACTTTCTATATATTTCTAACTAGCAATCTCTATTTCTGCCATCAGGAATCTATGCCATTGCAAACTCAGACTTGTGTGAAATGATGGAATTTTGTTCCCTGAATTTTAAATGCAAAATCTGGCATGCTCACTTTCATGCAAGAAAATTCGTGATTATGGCCAACAGCTACATTTCTCTTCAGCGATGTTCAAAAAAGATATTTAATTATGAACGAAGAATATTTAAACAAATCAAATTGCATACTTTAAAAAATATAAACCAGTTGCATGTTTTGGTTATTTTCTCCTAGTGTTTTCTCACCTTCATTTCCTCACTGCCTCCCAATGCCCGTGACTAGTCTCTCATCTTTGCATATGGTTCTTTCACAAAATAAAGCACCCTCACTTTTCTTTTTTTCTATTCACATTTCCTTTTTTTCCTGAAGACGGAACACTTATTTTATTGTTCCCCAAACCCTTCCAGAAACATTTCAGTCCCACTTAAATTTCTGAATGCCTTCTTGCACTTACTGATGGTCTCTTTCTTACTGCTTCATAATTGTTTTTAAATAAATATGCTGTGTATCTTATATCTCTATAATGGTAATGAGAATTTTAATGACAAGGGCTATGTCTTATAATTTTTTTATTATTCCTCATTTTACTAAACTGAGTGGTAAGCACAAAATTCAACAAATACTTTGAACTAAAATAAATGTACCTTGAAAAATGCATTTTATAGTGAAAAATGCATTTTATAGTAGAAAACTTATCAAAAGCTTTATGAAAAATGCTTTAAGATCGAAATGAAATAAAAATAACATTGTAGTATAATAGAGGCTACTACATTGGGAGCTGCCTTTGTGATCAAAGAAATTGTATATCCCAATGAAGACGTTAATATGAATGCACCTTCCATTTTGGTTAGATACTGCTGTTTAACAAACCTCAAAACTTAAACCAATAATAGCTATTTATCGTAGTTCTTGGTTTTGTGGCTTGTCTGAACACATTTGGGTGGATCTTCTGTTCTATGTCACATTGATGAGCTACATCGAGCTTCAGATATTCAAGATGGCAGACTTGTGTGTCTGATGGTTTAGTAATGACTGTTGGCTGGGAACTCAGTCAAGGCTGTTGATCAAAGTGCTGTAGTTTTTATCTTTGTAACCTTTTTCGATAGCTTTAAGGACAGCAGTATCTCTCTCTGTATTAGTGGAGGGGACCTCTCCCTATAGCTTTGGTTTTTAATACAGTGACAATTGGATTCCAAAATGGAGTGTTTCAAGTGTGTAAAGTAGAAACCACAAATCTCTTTAGGCACAGCTTCAGAAGCAATGTGGTGTCACTTCCGACAGGTTATGTTGGTTAAAGCAAGTAATAAGTCCAGCCAAAGAGAAATAAGGAAATAGATACCATTTCTTGATAGGGGGAATGGCAAAACTTTGCTGTCATCTTCAATCAAAAACATCAACTTTTTTATTTTCAGTAAAGTCCTGGACACTCAACAAATGGCTACCTAACTGATATTTTGAAGTTAGACTTTTTGATTTTTAAAAGTTAATGTAAATGAGTAAACCAGATTTTCCATTTTGCAATGTATTTGCACTCAGATGGCTAAAACATTATTTTCAGTGATGAATATTTCAAATATTAGTATGTTTTATCAGATCTGTGTTAAGCAAGTATAATTAACACCCTTCCTACACTTGTACTATCATTTATACAACTTTTAATTTTTGTTCATCCTTTCACCAGTCCACTGAAGAGGGTGAAAGTCAGAGTTTTCTTACAGATTGTGCATCTCAAAAAGTGGTCCCAGATAACACATTAGTCATCAGCACATATCATTAAAAGCCGGAATGGTTTCAGATCATTGACTATATTTTCGTGTCCAGTTTGACATTTTTTTTTTTTCCTGAGATTCTTAAGGAATCTGCTAAGGTAATTTAATGTTAATAGCTCTTTGAATCCCTAAAATGTTATAATACAATGTTAGTATAGAAACCACAGAAAATTAAAAGCACCATATCAGAAGGTCTCAGTGCTGGATTGAGAGCATACTGTATTTTATTGGAGTTAAAAATACAAAGAAAATGGGAAGTTAATGGTGGTTCCTATAAAAAGACTGCCTTCATGGCTGGACTTAGAAGAATTCTATTTTTCCATTAAAAACTAAAAATTAAAAATGACAAAGATTGTCTTACATTTTCTTTCACTCTGACCCTATGACTTAAAATATATAACGTACAGAGAAATATCTGTGTAGGTAAATTATAATATTTATATAAATACAGAATACATTATTGGCTTAGGGTACCAGAAAATACATTATTAAACTAAATTTGCAATTTCTATTACATTTTTAATATTTAGTTAAAAAATTTATTTCAAAATAAATTTAGACTCAAAAAAAGTTGTGAAATGGCCAAAGCATTCTCGTATACCTGACATTCACCCTCCCAAAATGTCGATCTTACACAACCACAGTGTGGTTATCTAAACTAGGCAATGAATACTAGTACAATACTACTGGTAAATAATCTACAAGCCTTATTTAAAGGTCATTAACTTTTCTAGTATCTAATCTGAGATCACAAACTGCATTTAGTTATCATGTCTAGTTAGCCTCCTTTAATCTGGGCCAGTTTCTTAAATTGAAGTCATTTCTATCTGTACTGAGAGAGTGAAAAAAAAGATTTCTGAAAAAACATTGACATTATCATTATTTTTAGAGCATTAATTTTCCTTTATGTATTAGTATGTGAACAAAACTTGTAAAATTGTGCTCAATTGCTTTTTTCCCCAAAATAGCTTCTTATAGATAGATGATATCCAAAGTAACTCAACCATTTCAAGGACACGAGTTTTGCTACTAGTTCATGATATAGTCTTTTTCTTTTTGATTTCTTTTAGTCTTGCCCAGGTTTCCAGTTTAAGACCAATGTAACCAAAAGCTTTATAATATTTAAATACAATTGGAGATGACATAGTATGCTAAAAGTTTCAAAATTCTATAGATCACCTTGCCTTATAATTATCTATTTACATGTCTGTCTTCCCTACTACACTGTGAAGTATTTAAGGAACCTGGTCATGTTTTATTTATTCTTATGTTCATGGTATCTCTATATAGTTGCTTGTCAATACATATCCAACACATATAATATAATAGATGAGTATTCATTACTTTTTCTCTTATTCTTTCAATATACATTTATGTATAAAACACATTTGACTTTTTCCAATGTCAATAAATCAGATAAGTAAGTCACAGTACCTTTTAAGAGTCTGGACAACATAAAGTTCCCACTAAGTCAAGATTTTTTTCCCTGATAAGAAATGAGGACTAAGAGCTGAGCTATACAGAACAATGGGAATTTAGAACAACCTCATCGTTAGTATAACCAGCTACAAGAGGATGTGGGGAGGCTTAGAAAATGTTCCAAATATATGATGATCTATATTGTTTTAACATGCAGAATAGTTTCACACCCCCCAAATTCCCTCTCTACCTCTGCCTCCAAAACCCTGGCAACCACTGATCTTTTTACTGTCTCTATAGTTTTGCCTTTTAAAGGATGTCATATAGTTGGAATCACACAGTATATAGGTTTTTTCATATTGGTTTCTTTTACTTAGCAATATGCGTTTAAGTTTTCTCCATGTCTTTTCAGCCTCGTTAGCTCATTTCTTTTTAGTGCGATTAATATTCTATTGTCTGGATACACTACAGTTTATCCATTCACCTACTAAAAGATATCTTTGGTTGCTTCCAAGTTTTGGCAATTATAAATAAATTGCTATAAACATCGTGTGCAGATTCTTTTTGGACATACGTTTCAAACTCCTTTAGATAAATAACAAACCATCCAATTGCTGGATCATGTAGTAAGAACATACTTAGTTTTGTAAGGAAGTGCCAAACTGTCTTCCAAGTGGCTGTACCATTTTGCATTCCTACTAGCCATGAATAAGAGTTCCTGTTGTTTGCCATCCTGGCCTGCACTTGGTGGTGTCAGTGTTTTGAATTTTAGCCATTCTAATAGATGTGTAGTGGTATCCATTGTTTTGATTTGTAATTCCTTGATGCCATAAGATGTTGAGCATGTTTTCATGTTCTTATTGGCCATCTGTATGTCTTCTCTGGTGGGATGGAGGCTCAGAACTTTTGACCACTTCTTAATTGGATTGTTTATTTTCTTATCTTTTTTTCTTTCCTGTATTTTATTTTATTATTAGTTGCAAGTATACAGTACATTGGCTAAACATTTATACAGTTTATAAAATGATCCCCGTGATTACTCTATCTTCCCTCTGGATCTACACGTAGCCATTACATTACTGCTGACTGCAGTCCCTATGTCATACTTCCCATCGCTGTGACCCTCTATCAACTAATTTGTACTTCTTTAACCCTTCACCATTTTCTCCCAGTCCCCCAGTACTCCTCCTCTCTAGTCATCACCAGAATGTCCTCTATATTTGTGAGTCCGTTCTTGATTAGTTTTTGTTCTTTAGATTCCGCATATAAGTGACATCATATGGTATTTATCTTTCTCTGTCTGATTTATTTCACTCAGCATAATAACCTCTAGATCCATCCATGTCATTTGACTTCTTTTTCAAGAAAATAGATTTAAAGACCAACAATACAGCAATTTTAAGTTGTATTCATAGTTTATAGAGTCTCCATAGCAATTAAACATGTGACTATAATTATGTGATATCATTATTTATAATTTGACTAATTAATTACTAAGGAAATTTAATAAATAATCCGTAGCTATTATTAATCCCTAATGGAAAACTAGCTTCCATTATTTGAAATTATATCTGAAAAAAAAAATGTGCTTAGTAGTAGTGTCGGCTATTGGTGTTGTTGATTAATGGAGGTAAAAGAAATAAGAATCCTTCTAGGTTTTATTAGAATATAAGGTTGCTATAATCAATGAACAGTTTATAACCATGAGCCCTTCCTTGTTTCTGAATACGCACACCATAAGCAGAAGCTAGAGACTTTTTCATAGGGTTACAGATGAGAGTGGGTTTCATAAACTATTTATTGATAAACAGCTTATTACTCAAAAAATAAGAAATTTAATAATGCAAAAAAGAGTTAATTCAACTTAACTTATGCTAACTGGCCAAACTATGTGTTGATTCTGATCAAGTAACTGAGAATACAGCTATAATAGGCAGGGTTCCCAGTTGCAAGCAAGCTACCTCTGGCTGGTTTAAGCAAAACAAACTAATTGTAACATATTCACAGCTCCGTGTGACAGAGATGGATAGCTACAAACAGATTTTATACTTACTATTCTACTGAAAATGTTGCTGAGAAATTACTACAAGCTATGGACTACCTCTTCCTTCACCTGTGAATCCACATGGGTTTGGTGTTTGGGTTTCATGTGAACATAAGTGATGTGTGTGTCTTTAAAAATGGGAGAACTTCTCCATTCTTATTTTTCTTGCTCTAATTGCACATGTTAACAATATCTTAGTCAGTGGTAGAGCATTAAGATGGAAATGGCCTGCTCTACCCACTGACCAAAACATCCTTGAAGGTCACTGAGCTGACGAGAAATGAACTTTTATATTTTAAACCATTGATATTTTGAGTGATTTATTAAATCAGCCACAGTTACCTTACCTGATATATGCGTAGATTTGCTGGAATTCTAGATGATCAGGCCTGGACAACTGGCAGCAATAACGAAAAAGTAAAAGTAAAAACCACAGCCAAATCTCACTGCTGAACCATTTGGGTGAAGACACTTCTGTTTTCACAGCTGAACACTGAAAACTGTCATTCTGACTGCGTCTGGCATTGGACACTCAGTATTGCTGCCGGCTCTGTGTTGCTGAGGTCTCTGCTGTACCATTAGGGTAATGTTTTCCATTATCCTTGATTTATTGAATAACTAACTTTTAATACAAAGTCCTAGGTGCAATTTATGAGCTTATATCACATATAGGTGTCCAAGCTGCAATGTTGGGTGTTGGAAAAATGAGAGTCTGCTCTTTTTGGCCTTTATAGTGGAGGGCAATCACCTAGACTTCGATGTTGGAGAGGCCTCTGATTATTAGAAGGTTATTCAAATATATACTAAACTAGCATTTAGCACATTAATTGTGAGAAATATATTAGTTACCTATTACTGTACAACAAATTAATCCAGATATGAATGGCTAAATAAATATTTAGGATCTCACAGTTTCCATGCTTAGGGTTTCATGGATAACTTAGTGAAGTGATTATATTTCACAGCTTCTCATACAAGACCTGATAGGGGCCGCAGAAATATGTTGGCTTGACAGGAGCTGAGGAATCTGCTTAGAAGATGGCTCACTCACATGGCTATTGGCAGGAAGCATCAATTCTCTGCAATGTGGGCCTCTTCTTAGGACTACTATATGTCCTCATGACATAGTAGCTGGCTTCCCCCAGACTGAGTGATCTAAGAGAGAGTAAGAGAAACAGATGCCACAATTTCCATTATAACTTAGCTTCATAACTCATACATCATTACGTCTGTCCTATTTTATAGGTTACACCGAACAACCATGATACAATGTGGGAGAAGACTATACAACAATGTGAATGTCAGGAGATAGGGACCCGTTGGGGCCAGTTTGAAGAGTGGCCAACACAGGACAGGTGGGATTCATTTTGTCACTATACATCTCAACTTTCACTACGTAATTTTAATCATAGAATCTGTAAGTTTCAAATAAAAGGTTATTTTATTGA
>NW_024344253.1:6065274-6071838 GCF_902729225.1 Pteropus medius
TATTTACATGTCTGTCTTCCCTACTACACTGTGAAGTATTTAAGGAACCTGGTCATGTTTTATTTATTCTTATGTTCATGGTATCTCTATATAGTTGCTTGTCAATACGTATCCAACACATATAATATAATAGATGAGTATTCATTATTTTTTCTCTTATTCTTTCAATATACATTTATGTATAAAACACATTTGACTTTTTCCAATGTCAATAAATCAGATAAGTAAGTCACAGTACCTTTTAAGAGTCTGGACAACATAAAGTTCCCACTAAGTCAAGATTTTTTTCCCTGATAAGAAATGAGGACTAAGAGCTGAGCTATACAGAACAATGGGAATTTAGAACAACCTCATCGTTAGTATAACCAGCTACAAGAGGATGTGGGGAGGCTTAGAAAATGTTCCAAATATATGATGATCTATATTGTTTTAACATGCAGAATAGTTTCACACCCCCCAAATTCCCTATGCTTTACCTATTCATCCCTCTCTACCTCTGCCTCCAAAACCCTGGCAACCACTGATCTTTTTACTGTCTCTATAGTTTTGCCTTTTAAAGGATGTCATATAGTTGGAATCACACAGTATATAGGTTTTTTCATATTGGTTTCTTTTACTTAGCAATATGCGTTTAAGTTTTCTCCATGTCTTTTCAGCCTCGTTAGCTCATTTCTTTTTAGTGCGATTAATATTCTATTGTCTGGATACACTACAGTTTATCCATTCACCTACTAAAAGATATCTTTGGTTGCTTCCAAGTTTTGGCAATTATAAATAAATTGCTATAAACATCGTGTGCAGATTCTTTTTGGACATACGTTTCAAACTCCTTTAGATAAATAACAAACCATCCAATTGCTGGATCATGTAGTAAGAACATACTTAGTTTTGTAAGGAAGTGCCAAACTGTCTTCCAAGTGGCTGTACCATTTTGCATTCCTACTAGCCATGAATAAGAGTTCCTGTTGTTTGCCATCCTGGCCTGCACTTGGTGGTGTCAGTGTTTTGAATTTTAGCCATTCTAATAGATGTGTAGTGGTATCCATTGTTTTGATTTGTAATTCCTTGATGCCATAAGATGTTGAGCATGTTTTCATGTTCTTATTGGCCATCTGTATGTCTTCTCTGGTGGGATGGAGGCTCAGAACTTTTGACCACTTCTTAATTGGATTGTTTATTTTCTTATCTTTTTTTCTTTTCTGTATTTTATTTTATTATTAGTTGCAAGTATACAGTACATTGGCTAAACATTTATACAGTTTATAAAATGATCCCCGTGATTACTCTATCTTCCCTCTGGATCTACACGTAGCCATTACATTACTGCTAACTGCAGTCCCTATGTCATACTTCCCATCGCTGTGACCCTCTATCAACTAATTTGTACTTCTTTAACCCTTCACCATTTTCTCCCAGTCCCCCAGTACTCCTCCTCTCTAGTCATCACCAGAATGTCCTCTATATTTGTGAGTCCGTTCTTGATTAGTTTTTGTTCTTTAGATTCCACATATAAGTGACATCATATGGTATTTATCTTTCTCTGTCTGATTTATTTCACTCAGCATAATAACCTCTAGATCCATCCATGTCATTTGCATACCAGTACTTTGTCAGCTATATGTGTGCAAATATTTTCTTCCAGTCTATATCTTGTCTTTTCATTCTCTTAACAGTGACTTATTTTTCAAGAAAATAGATTTGAAGACCAACAATACAGCAATTTTAAGTTGTATTCATAGTTTATAGAGTCTCCATAGCAATTAAACATGTGACTATAATTATGTGATATCATTATTTATAATTTGACTAATTAATTACTAAGGAAATTTAATAAATAATCTGTAGCTATTATTAATCCCTAATGGAAAACTAGCTTCCATTATTTGAACTTATTTCTGAAAAAAAAAAATGTGCTTAGTAGTAGTGTCGGCTATTGGTGTTGTTGATGAATGGAGGTAAAAGAAATAAGAATCCTTCTAGGTTTTATTAGAATATAAGGTTGCCATAATCAATGAACAGTTTATAACCATGAGCCCTTCCTTGTTTCTGAATACGCACACCATAAGCAGAAGCTAGAGACTTTTTCATAGGGTTACAGATGAGAGTGGGTTTCATAAACTATTTATTGATAAACAGCTTATTACTCAAAAAATAAGAAATTTAATAATGCAAAAAAGAGTTAATTCAACTTAACTTATGCTAACTGGCCAAACTATGTGTTGATTCTGATCAAGTAACTGAGAATACAGCTATAATAGGCAGGGTTCCCAGTTGCAAGCAAGCTACCTCTGGCTGGTTTAAGCAAAACAAACTAATTGTAACATATTCACAGCTCCGTGTGACAGAGATGGATAGCTACAAACAGATTTTATACTTACTATTCTACTGAAAATGTTGCTGAGAAATTACTACAAGCTATGGACTACCTCTTCCTTCACCTGTGAATCCACATGGGTTTGGTGTTTGGGTTTCATGTGAACATAAGTGATGTGTGTGTCTTTAAAAATGGGAGAACTTCTCCATTCTTATTTTTCTTGCTCTAATTGCACATGTTAACAATATCTTAGTCAGTGGTAGAGCATTAAGATGGAAATGGCCTGCTCTACCCACTGACCAAAACATCCTTGAAGGTCACTGAGCTGACGAGAAATGAACTTTTATATTTTAAACCATTGATATTTTGAGTGATTTATTAAATCAGCCACAGTTACCTTACCTGATATATGCGTAGATTTGCTGGAATTCTAGATGATCAGGCCTGGACAACTGGCAGCAATAACGAAAAAGTAAAAGTAAAAACCACAGCCAAATCTCACTGCTGAACCATTTGGGTGAAGACACTTCTGTTTTCACAGCTGAACACTGAAAACTGTCATTCTGACTGCGTCTGGCATTGGACACTCAGTATTGCTGCCGGCTCTGTGTTGCTGAGGTCTCTGCTGTACCATTAGGGTAATGTTTTCCATTATCCTTGATTTATTGAATAACTAACTTTTAATACAAAGTCCTAGGTGAAATTTATGAGCTTATATCACATATAGGTGTCCAAGCTGCAATGTTGGGTGTTGGAAAAATGAGTGTCTGCTCTTTTTGGCCTTTATAGTGGAGGGCAGTCACCTAGACTTCGATGTTGGAGAGGCCTCTGATTATTAGAAGGTTATTCAAATATATACTAAACTAGCATTTAGCACATTAATTGTGAGAAATATATTAGTTACCTATTACTGTACAACAAATTAATCCCAGATATGAATGGCTAAATAAATATTTAGCATCTCACAGTTTCCATGCTTAGGGTTTCATGGATAACTTAGTGAAGTGATTATATTTCACAGCTTCTCATACAAGACCTGATAGGGGCCGCAGAAATATGTTGGCTTGACAGGAGCTGAGGAATCTGCTTAGAAGATGGCTCACTCACATGGCTATTGGCAGGAAGCATCAATTCTCTGCAATGTGGGCCTCTTCTTAGGACTACTATATGTCCTCATGACATAGTAGCTGGCTTCCCCCAGACTGAGTGATCTAAGAGAGAGTAAGAGAAACAGATGCCACAATTTCCATTATAACTTAGCTTCATAACTCATACATCATTACGTCTGTCCTATTTTATAGGTTACACCGAACAACCATGATACAATGTGGGAGAAGACTATACAACAATGTGAATGTCAGGAGATAGGGACCCGTTGGGGCCAGTTTGAAGAGTGGCCAACACAGGACAGGTGGGATTCATTTTGTCACTATACATCTCAACTTTCACTACGTAATTTTAATCATAGAATCTGTAAGTTTCAAATAAAAGGTTATTTTATTGATCCAGATATTGTTCTGAGTTTAACTTCTTAATTGATATCTTCACCAATTCCAGTCCATTTGAGTATCTAAAAGAAATGATAGACATTCAAGACCAGGTGATTTTCTACTTACCTTTGCTTGAAGGAAAGTGTGTATACTGGGAAAATGCCAGCAGAGGAAAGAGTATGTGGTTTTAGCAGAGTGGACAGGGAAAGTGTAGAAGGATATAAGGCATGAAAAGGAATGGGAGACCAGATCACATAGGGTTTTACAGGCAATTGTACAGACATTAGATTTTACTTTGATATAAGAAGATTTTAGAGGGATTCAAATGAATAAAAAACATTTAAAAATACTTTAGGAAATAAAGGTTAATATAGAGAAATAGAACAAGAGGATAATGCAATAATAGAAGAAATAATGGCTCCTTGGACTGTAATAATATTGTAGAGTTGGTGAGGAAAGATCAGATACTGAATATATTTTGATAGTAGAGTTAACATAATGTGCTTCTGAATGGGATGTGAGATATGAAAGAAAGAAATATTATGATGATATCAAAATGTTTGACTTGAGCTCCTGAAGTAACAGAAAGATTTTTAGGAAATACTGTCTTTTATCAATGATGGTGAGAATTAAGAAATTGGTTTTGAATCTGTTACATTTTTTAGGCAAGCTAAACATTCAGTGAAATATCAATTAAGCAATTTGATATACCAAACCTGGGCATTGTGAGGTTTAGAGATTTGGAAGAGCATAAAGAATCATAAAGGAGACTGGGAAAGAGTCATAAGTAAGGTAGAGCACTCAGACAGGGTGGCATTTTAGAAACCAACTGAAGAAAGTGAGTCAAGAGAATGAAACCATCAAATTGTACTGAGGGGTTGAGTATGGTGAGAACTGAACAGTGAGTACTTGATTAAACCAATTTGTTGTCACAATGACCTTGACAAACTTTGTTTTGGATGAGTAGAGACTGCAATTCTACTGGAGTAAGATCTAAGAGAATGGAAAAAGATGAATAAGAAGTAACAAGGAGCTATGCTGTGAAGAAGAATAAAGAAAGGAGTGATGTCTGTAGAGGAATGGATGTATTTCCTCCCTCCCTAAAATGGAGAATCCAAAGTCTACATGAAGCATCTGCCTTATTAGTTTGTGGAGTTGAGACTCTATTTACTACTTATTTAATCCCTCCTTGTTTTTCATAGATGGGTGGTTTACACATAAGTGAATTTTTATTCCAAGCAGGTGAGAAAAAAATAGAAGACAAAGATTGATATTGTCAAAAAAAATCACAAGAAAGTCTGTAGCTATACTCTTAGAAATATCACAAATGAATTGTATCCGATTAAAATTTTTAAATTGAAATAAGTCTTAATGGTTTTCAAGTTTCATTGATATATTTGCCAAACAAAAATGTTCTTTCAGAGTCCATTAATTAGAGAATGAAATGAATTTCATTGGCTTCTGGCACATTTTCTCAATCTGTGAGCCATCAGACCTGGATGTTTCAGTAATAGATCTGCAAAATCTAGTATAAGCATTGTTTGTTTGCAGATCGATACATGAAGGCACTGCACCTTTAATGTGTGACGTAAGTAAAGTTATAGATATACCCTCCAAACTGGGAAGATGGGGAACCATAATTTAGGACGGTAAGATGTGCATATCTTTTACTTTCTGTTTTGTACAATGCAATGCTCACAAATAAAAAATATTAACATTAAAAACTATTAAATCCAACTATAAAATCCAACTATTAATTAACATTAAAAGCCTTAAAATAGGCTTTCGAAGTTATTTAAATGGGATTTTATTGGGATCCGATATGATCTATTTTCTGCAGGAGAGAAATTAGTTTAGAGCCTATCTTGACTTATGTTGTAATTGCTTTTTCATCAGCTGGGAGAAGTTGACAATTTATACTTTCTCACCTGTATTATCTTGGTTTTAAGAGTCAATAATAGCAACAAGATACCCTGATCAGGAAAATTCTAGTATTTATTATTCTGAAATAAGGTGAAGATGACAGATATCCTTTTTCTGGAAAAAAAAAATGCAATTCAGCTTTTGTCTCACACAGTACAATAATAATAGATTATCATTCTCTTTATTCCTACACCTTTGTAACTGTTTACATATATACAATATAAAGCAGATTAATTTGTGATTACATAGAAAGTGATTCATGTTATTTGGGGGAATACATTATACTTTTAGGATAATATTATATTATATTTTATTGTGAAATTTATACAATAATATTATGGAATAATAAAGAATGACTATATCTTAAAGAAAGAAATAAAGAAAACATTGAAGTAATTCCTTAAAAAAACTTTGTAACAAATATTCGTTAGGATTTATAGAGAAATTAGTAGTTCCTATATTTAATATATTCTTTAACTCACTCTAATTCGGACTCATTTCTCTTCATCTCACTAACCTAACCAGCTTTTAATAAGAAATAGCCAATAACCTCCTAAATCTGTCACTTTCTCTTCACTTTTATTTTAGTTTTTAAGTCCAGGGAGTCAGTCTGGCATTTTACACTCTACTATACAAGCTTCCTTCACAGGACTCTCTCCATTACTGGCTTCTGTGACATTACAGCTTTAGCTTCTTCTACTTTTCTGAGTCATCTTTCTAAGTTTATTATTTATCTATCTGTTTGTTGTTTGGTTAAACTCTTTTTATCTTGATCTTTAGATATTTTGATTTCAAAGTCTTTTGCATTCAACCGGTCTCTTTTTTTTTTTTTTTTTT